>NC_063333.1:87229438-87278634 GCF_021869965.1 Rhincodon typus | reverse complement strand
TGACTCCCTTGTCCGCTCCACACTCCCCTCCAGCTCCACCACACCCGGCACTTTTCCCTGCAACCGCAGGAAGTGCTACACCTGCCCCCATACCTCCTCCCTCACCCCCATCCCAGGCCCCAAGAAGACTTTCCACATCAAGCAGATGTTCACCTGCACATCTGCCAATGTGGTATACTGCATCCGCTGTACCCGGTGTGGCTTCCTCTACATCGGGGAAACCAAGCAGAGGCTTGGGGACCGCTTTGCAGAACACCTATGCTCGGTTCGCAATAAACAACTGCACCTCCCAGTCATGAACCATTTCAACTCCCCCTCCCATTCCTCAGACGACATGTCCATCCTGGGCCTCCTGCAGTGCCACAACGATGCCACCCGAAGGTTGCAGGAACAGCAACTCATATTCCGCTTGGGAACCCTGCAGCCCAATGGTATCAATGTGGATTTCACAAGCTTCAAAATCTCCCCTCCCCCTAACGCATCCCAAAACCAGTCCAGCTCGTCCCTGCCTCCCTAACCTGTTCTTCCTCCCACCTATCCCCTCCTCCCGCCTCAAGCCGCACCTCCATCTCCTACCGACTAACCTCATCCCGCCCCCTTGACCTGTCCGTCCTCCCTGGACTGACCTATCCCCTTCCTAACTCCCCACCTACACTCACCTTTACTGGCCCCATCCCCGCCTCTTCGACCTGTTTGTTTCCTCTCCACCTATCCTCCCCTCTATCCATCTTCTATCCGCCTCCCACTCTCTCCCTATTTATTTCAGAACCCCCTTCCCCTCCCCATTTTCTGATGAAGGGTCTAGGCCCGAAACGTCAGCCTCTCTGCTCCTATGATGCTGCTTGGCCTGCTGTGTTCATCCAGCCCTGCATCTTGTTGTCGTGGATGAGGGCCAATTGCTTGATATATTTTACACAGATTTGCAACAGGCTTTTGATAAAGTGCCTTCTCCTCCCTCTCAGTGTGTAAAGGTACTACCTTGTCTCCCTGAGAGGAAAGGCACCTCGTCTGAGGTTGAGGCACCTCATCATTCTCTCACTTTACCACTGATGCTGATCACCTGTAGGCTACAGTGATGCAGTGCAGGTTTGTGTGCATATCCAGTCAACAATGAGTGTGCTGGACCTGGCTCTGCATAGTATCACCACAGTCCCCATAGAGGCAGTCCAATATATGTGTGCCAGAGCCAGCACAGTACTGATAACATTAGTCCTCCTCCAATCTTTGATCCAGTTTACCGAGAGCCTCTAACAAATCTGCCTGGTATTCCTGAGCCTGTCGATGCATTTTGATCAAGTCTTTGATGGCTGCAAACAAGCGTTCATCTTCTCTCCGGGGTTGAGTGCATGCCTGGACTCTGATAGTCATCTAAGTATCAGAGACTTTGAGAAGTTCTTCCTCAACCAGCTGCAGAGATGTTTCAGTGATGTGCTCATCAGAACGTGCTCCCAAGTCTAATCTAGAAAAAAGCACCCATTGAGGTGAAAGTCTCTGAGCTTGAGGACCATGCAGGTAAATGTTTTGCTGGTGCATCCTCTGAGAGTTTCTGTGGCTTTCTCCTCAGGGGTTGGGGGAGCTGAGGGTCTCAGAAGCTGGTCTCTCTACATATATTCATTGGGTGCCGTTGTGCCTGTGTAAGAATACAGGTGAATTTGTCATAGATGATAATAGAATATTCAGAAGAAGTGATTTATGTGGTGATCACGGGAGAGCAGAATAGTACACACAATGAAGCTTACTGTGTTGATTGCAAATCACGGTCTCTCTATCCCTACAGAAGGGCTTCTGCTCTTCTATGGCCAGATCTATGATTTTCTCCTCATCAGTGTGAATATCCATTTTTATACTCCAGCCAATCTCAGTCCTCTCAGTCCAGTAATGAGTCAATTATCTGTGAAATGAGACAATGGGAGGGATTGAATATGATGGAAGAGCGGTTAGTGGTGGCACACAAGCAGGAAAGATGGTGAGTTGTCTGCAGTGACTGAGTAGAAAGAGCAGGGGGGAGAAGGTTTGGCAGGATGAAGTGGATGAGAGCTATTTAATGGACAAAGTGGAGAGGTGGCAGTAATGTTAATGGATTAGAATCCAGAACTCAAGCTAATGTTCCAGACCCAACACTGCAGATGGTGAAATTTAAATTCACCATAATTCTGAAATTAAAGTTCATCTAATGGTGGCAATGTAACCATTATCAATTCTCAAGGAAACCCATGTGGTTCATTAATGACTTTTAGGAAAGGAAATCTATCATCCTGAGCTGCATTTGATTTCAGAGCCATGAGTTACTAGTTGATTCTTACCTGTCCTCTGAGAAATTAGGGGTAAGTAATGTTTAATGCTTTTTTTTATTTATTATGAATGAGTAAAACAAAAGCATCACACCTTCAGCTTTGATGAGAGGATTGTACAATGGCAGAGTTAGAATGAGTGGTGGCCCTATGAGGGTGAAGTAACAGAGAGAAAATGATGACACACACCATGTGGGGCACAGAAAATCAATGGCTTTCTTCATCTACAGCTAGGCATCTCGATTCACCCGAGACGCAACACTGACTGTTGCTGCAATCTGTATCTACGCTGGTGATGTGTCCTCTGTGGTGATCAACTGGAAAAAGGATTACCTTCCTCTCCACTAGCCTATCTTCTGACATCTCCAGAGCACTGGCTGTGAAATGGGGAGAGAGCTTGCCTGTCTTCAGGATTTGGCATTGAGGGTCAAGCACCATGGTGTGAGGGGCAGTTCCTGGTTTACAGTCTCTGGGCTTTAAATACAGCACTAGAGGTGTATATGCTTGAAGCACATCAGCCTCTTTGGCTGATCGATTCCCCAAAGAATATCACATCCTTCCAGCTGCATAATTCATGAGGTGAAAGCTGGAAGATCGTGTGACAAAATTTGCACTTGACCATAAGGAACAGGGTGCCATAAATCTCACTCACCAATACACTTTAAATTAAATTGAGAAAATGCAGCCCAGTCGCCATCTTGCTTCTTTACTTGTCCCAGTATCATCCCACGTGTCCTTGCACCATGGCATTGAATCTCTCCTGATCTCCACCCTTTGACAAGCATTCCCACTCTTGTACCTGTCCCTTTCTAACATTTCCCAATTCCAATGAAAGGTCACAAACCTGAACAGTCAGTTTTGTTTCATTCTCCACGGATGTTACGGGGCGATGATAAGAAATCTAGTAGTAGATATGTATAAGTCAACACAACTCTTGGAATTGTTATCTGACAATATGGTTCAGCTGATTAACAAAACATTGAAACATCAGTCTCATTGTCATTAAAGGATAAGAGTTGCAGTGGGAGATGACAAATGCATTCTGGTTACATGTATTAATGACATAGTATAAATATAATAGCTAACAAACAATGTGGTCTACGCTTTCTACACTACTGTTTGTAACATACTGTCAAAGTCAGTTTTTACTTTGTACCCGCTAACTGTAACTTATTGATGCTCCTCCAAAACCACCTTCCAACGCACAACCTCTACCACCTGAAGGACAAGGGCAGCAGATTTATGGAACCACTGCCATCTGTAAGTTTCCCTCCAGGTCACACACCATCCTGACTCAGAAATACATCACTATTTTCTCATTGTCACTGGGTTAAAAATCCTGGAACTCCATTCATAACATTGCTGTAGGGGAGTACCAATGTCAGAATGAACACACCACCACCTTCTCAGAGGTAATTTGAGATAGTCTATAAATGCTGGCATGGACAGTGACAACAACATCGCTTGAAAAATAACATGTATAATGCATCAGAGTATCATTCTCAGTATGAATGTCTGTCCCTTCTCTCTGTCTCACACAAGCACATGTCAGTACTTACACACATAATCAGTCTGATCCAGATGGAAAACTCTGATGCAGCACACTACTCCAACTAGTGGCCCAGCTGAGAACTAACCAAGATCATTCCAACCATATCTGGCAGATTGGAGTAGAAGCAAGTTCTGGGCTGCCAACCCGCGAGCATCTGGTTGGGAAGCTAGACCTATAGGCTAGCAGGCTGTCTTATTTAAAGCAGCTCTAAAAATGTCTTGCTCACATACTCAGCTGACAGCTTGACATTAAAGGCCATATGTCGTACACACTGCATACAATTTCATCATTGCACTCAGCTTGTACTCTGTAGCTGTGCTATAACACTTTCCAGAGAACCTTAGTTCATAAACAAAACAGACATGTCTGCTGCTGATGAGCCTAAGTTCTCAGGAAAGTATGACAGTACAGCTTGAATTTTGCAGGGCTGTTAGAGAGAACAAGCAGATGATGGATCATGGTGTTTAAGAATGCAAAAAAGAAATAGTAACCCGTCCAAGACAAAAAAAAATGATGTTGTAAATTGGATTCTTTTCACATTTGCAATTCGGGGATCACAGCACTTAGCAGAGAATATTGTTTGTGAATGGATCATAAACAACTTTACTTATTTTATCTCTTAAACCACGTTCCTTCTAAACTGCGCGGCTGTGCATGTGTGCGGCCACCTCAATGCTCAGCACATGGACATTCGTGTTGCCATGGTGGTCATGTCATTGACTTCTGGTTCAGAAAGTCACTGCCACACATGAACCTCAGAGACCTCCACCAGCCAGTAAAAAAAGTAGAGGGAACACTGCTCTCAGACAGTAGAAATTTACTTAACGATTAGCTTACTTATTGCAGCCATGAGCATAGAATTCTCGTTGTTATAATCTAGGGAGAGAGGCAATGGGTAACATTCATTAATGTTAAACTTCTTCGACTGGCACTACCTGGCAGTCAACCCATATATTTTATTTCCAAGGATATCAGTAACTTAAGAATTATTTTATCACCCATGCCAAGCTATTTCCCTTTGTGCCAAGCTCAGTCCAGTTCTCCTCCAGCATCCATGCATATTTAGGGACAATGGTTGAATGATTACAGACTAAAGATGAAGTTGTGATCTCTCTGGCTTTGATATCATTTCATGAAATTGATCTCTGTCGAATCATCAGATTTATATTTTCCAGCAAGTTTGTATCAAACATGCTGAAATAATCAATTCTCTTGGGGCTGCTACCATTCACAAGAATGGCTCAGGGCATAAGGATCTTTATTTAGCCGTGTACATTGGTAAATTCAGGACTATTAGAGAAGTTGGAGAAGAGAAAATTGGCATGAGATTTGATAGAAGTTTTCGAAACCACAGGGGTATGAACAGAGCAGATAAAGTAAAACATTCCCTTGGTCAACTATCAAGAACCAATGAGTACAAATTTAAAGTAACTGGCAAAAGAAGCAATGGCAACATGAGGGAAAGCTTAATTATACAGCAAATGTTTAGGATCTGGAAAGTACTGCCAGAGAATGTAGTGGTGGATGTGAGATCAATCAAGGCACTCGAGAGAGAATTAGATTTTTATCCAAAAAGGAGTAAATGTGGTTCACCTCAAAGTTTCACAGAGTTACATTGTTCACCTCTGTGAAAAATACCAAGCAGTTTGTCTATTTAGACCTAGTCTTTCTTCTAATTTATTCGCAGGTTGAAGGCATCACTGGCTAGGTCAGTATGTATTGCCCAAATTTAGGGCTCTAATTGCTTAGATGACAATTAAGAGTAAACCACATTGCTGTGCATCTGTAATATGCCAGGCCAGGTAAGGAAAGACGTTTCCTTCTCTAAACAACATTAGTGAAATTAGATGGGTTTTTTTTACAATGAATTCCTGGTCAAGATTAGATCTTAATTCTAGATGTCTATTGAATTCAAATTCCACTACCTGCTATGGCGGGATTCAAACCCAGATCCCCAGAAAATTACCCAGGTGTCTGGATTAACAGTCCAGTAGTGATAACACTAAGTCTTCGCCTCCCTTTAAGAGCAGCTTGAATTTCTATAGCTTCTTCTTTGTAAAAGAAGATAGAAGACATTGTTAAGCAATTTATAATGATGCGGTAAAAATATGGATCAACATACAAGAAGGATGAAGCAAAAGTAGGTTTCATGTGGGGACAGAAATAATGACTGAGAACAAAGGCTCTGAGAACAATTTTGAAGTAGAGGAGGGAGGAAGAAGATGCAGTGAATAAGGGACAGAGATTTTGAGGATAGGAAAATAGTGACAGGGTGGGCACCAGTGGCAGAGTGGAGGAAACAAGGTTTTAAAAAATATCTATTGTCAAAGGAATGAAATTGCATTTGGAAATATATGTCTACAAGAAATCAATAGATTGGATTAGCTAAAACCACAGAGGAATTAGAAAATGAGTATGAGGCCTTGAATTCAATGCCTGGGAAATAAAGACCTAAAAAAGACCTGAGAAACTGGGGTGTATGAGTTCACCTTTTTGGCTGCAGACAGAGTGTTTCCAGCATTCTGTTTAAATTATTATTTGAGGTCAGCTATGAGGCCATTACGGATTTCAAGGCCCTTGGTAAGAAAAGCATGGAGTCGAGTTTTAATAAGAAAAGGAGCACGTTAGAGAAAGAAGAACTCATTAAAAGAAAACCTGAGATAATGGATTTACTGCATGAAAAGGAAACTTACCTTCAAGTTGAGCAACACAACATGGAAATTTTACATTCTCTGGCCGAGTGTTCTGGATAGTTGACTGATCAAAGGCTATAGCACTTAACTGCTCATGAGAACCAAAATTAATTTATGTAATTCTGTTGATATCAGTGCACACAGTTTTGTCTCATTCACTTTACAATATCAGACAGGTCATTGGTAAGTGCAGTATTAGGTTTTGGGTTGATGGAAAAGACAAGGAGCATCAGTGTATATATAGGAGCTAGCCTAATGCTTTGGAATCAAGAATTATCTGAGGAAATTATGTTCAAAAGGGAAACCAAGGATAGGGATCAGATTGACAGATCACCATTGGAGAAATGTTAAAATCATCAGGCAAAGCCATATCCTTTAACTTTTAAAGTTTGTGGTACTTCTCAGAGAACATGCATAATGTAATGTTAAATGTGAACCCCGAGCTCCAAATGCTTTTGTTACTTGCCCTGTATTACATTAAAGTGTTTTAATCTATCATATCAACAGTTGGTTCTTACTTTGTATTTCTATGGGGCCGTCTGCATTTGCTCCAGGAAAAGAAAATGTGCTGACAGCAGCACAATGAAGCATAAATTAGACTGGTTCCACAGAACACAGAAAGACAGTCAAAATGTGAGAATCTACATCATTTCTTGGTAAGAATGATAAACAGATGTGCCAGATTTCACTTTGACATTATGCTTAATTTAGGTTGAGTAGATGGTACAAATTGATTGTAATATAAACAGGGCTCTTTTTTATTATGTTTTACTCTTGATCATAAACAATTGTTGGCATGGGTTTCCTCTGCGTCCTCTGGTTTCCTCCCACAGTCCAAAGATGAGCAGGTTGGGTGGACTGGCCATGCTAAATTGCCCATAGTGCCCAGGGGTGTGCAGGCTAGGTGGATTAGATATGGGAAATGCAGGGTTGCAGGGATAAGGTAGGGAGATGGGTCTGGGTGGGATGTTCTTTGGAGGGTCGGGGTAGAGTCAATGGATCAAATGGCCAACCTCCACACTGTAGGGATTCTATAAAAATTCATTTTACTTAAAAACAAAAATCAAATCAAATAAATCTTCTTACTGATAAATATATTGAAGAAATTTTTAATAAGTATGGAAACATAAGGAAAAAATAGAAACATAAGGATTATTTCCTGTAATTCAGAATTTAAAGATTAAAGAAGATAATGATCCATAATTTTAGGAGAGGTACTATTATTAATGAGCGAGTACTACAGCAACTTTAGATGACAAGCAAATGCACTGCTAAATATTAAAATCCTGAAGTTACTGTCAAGATGTGCTGTTGTGCATCAGTTTTTCAAAAATAGCCCCTTGCTGTTGAGCTTACCATTGATCACATTGAGAATCTGAAGTTGCTATAATTGCAGGCTATACACAAACTAAAATCAGCCCAGAATGTTACGATGACATTGAACATACTTAGAAGATATTTAAGGGTTCTACATATTTAAATAAACGTGAAATGACAGTTAGAGAATCTTTTTGTGATGTGATAATTCTTCATTAATGCCAACAATCTTCTGCAGAAAATGAACTATTTACAAGTGTTTACAAGTCTCGAGGTTAAGTTGCTGCAAATTTTAAAATATTAGACTTTAAAATAACTTTTGTTTTCCAATTTCTTTCTAACATTTTGTCTTCCTTTCCTAATTATATTATTTTATTCCTTTCAATATTTCTGTTTCTATCCAGATTAGACATTCAATTTATCCACTCTAATTTAAATTTCCTTTTCAGTCCTTGTGATGCTAATTTCATAATCCTGCAATCTGGTTGGTTAACGAGGTACATTGTTGCTGTCTCTGTTCAGCCAGGGCCCAGATGCATGGTTTCTCTTGCTGTAAGTTTCAAGCTCACACTTCCTGCATCTTGCAGCACTGATATTGTTGAGAACAAATGGGAAAGGACAAATCTAACAAATAGCAGATGTTGTTAGGTTTTTTCCTAAAGCAATATGGCCCAATTTAACTAAGGGCTAGAGCGAAATAGCTTGAATGACAAATTAAGGAAGGCTTAATTTCCTTCAAATGTTATTGCATATCAAATACATAGAAGCTCGATCATTTGTTTCTCATAGTTTTCATAATTGAATCAAGTCTCTGTGACTGCAATCACAGATGGAGCATAACAGTTGTCGCAAGTAGTACAGTGGGCTTAGTCTTCAGAGGCAGATGATCGTTGAAATGTTGTTTTGTATCCAATGTAATCTTTAGTTTTTGACCAGATAATATTTCTTTACAATATCAACAACAGCTTGGCATTAAACAGTATCATGTCTTGGTTCTTCAAAAGTGTGTTGTCAAACGGAATTTAATGCATAGTCATATTAGGAGATATTGGGGCAGGGGACATGGTCAAAGAGGTGATTGTTAAGGAGTGTTGAAGGAAGAAACACTCATCTTGCACAATTTGTATCCTTTTTCCCCTGTCTTATTCTAAATCACTTTTCAGATAACAAATCGTATTCATCTCACTTATTGTCTCTAGGTGTAACCGTTAGTATATTGCCTCAAGCTATTTGTGAATCCCCCTGGATTCTGTACAACAAATAACAAAAGGTCTATGGTTGTTACTCAGCTATTGAAGGAGTTGACTTGAAGCCAGCTTTAGATACATATTAGATTTGTTTTGAGTTTAGATGCCAAATAACAGAATTTCTTATTGGCTCGAAGACAGCAAAATATGATACAGTAATATGAACCTGTCTTCAAATTAGAATCAAAGCCAATATGTTGGGCTCATGGTGTCATTTCTCCCCTTTCTCTCAAGTCAAACGAGCCATGAATGGAGTATTGTGATTGACTGTACAAGTAAACAATCAGATTTAGTGCCAATCTTCCCCTGTTATCACTTCACTGAAATGATAAGCTACCCGTAGGAAAGTGGCTGAAATCAAACTGTAGAGATTTGTATCTTTCATTTTTAGAGAGTGTTTATTTCTCCTAATTTCCTAATTATGAAATGTCAACAATATACATAAGTTTTCAAGCTAGGCTAAACTTATACCTGAACATACATTTCACTCAATGCGTATAATTTAAGATGGTAAAATTTAATCATAAGATTGTGCCTAGCAATTTTGGTGTTGGAGGGCAGGATGGCAGGTTCGTGAGTCAGGGGTCAGATTGGCAGGTGAGTGAAGGACTAAGGTGGCAAGTGAGTCTGGAGGTTACAATGAGGTGGTGATGAGCATGTGACAGGTTAGAGAGGGGATGGTGTAGCAGATGGGTATATGAGGGGGTTTGGGTATCTTTCAGGATAGTTGCTGCATCAATATCCTTGCTATTGGAAGATTTGGGGTATTATTTCCAACAAAGAGCAACAGCGCTATAATAAAAATTCAATTAGATATTGCAATGTGTAAAGACACTGCAAGAAATTTAACATCTAAAATAATAAAAGGATGGAAGACTACATTGTATTGTAGTCCTGAGTTGATTAGACTCTAGATATCAATGATCATAATTCGATTGAATTTTTCATCCAGTTTGTAAGAGAGAAGAGTGGGTCTACAACTGTAAATTTGCATTTTAAAAAGGGAAACCATGTGGGCATGAAAGCTGAGCTAACTGAAGAGGACTGTATTATTAAGCCAGGAGATCCATCAGTACAGAAGCAGTGACAGAAATTTAAAGGAATGTTTCAGAATACACAGAATAAGTACGTTACTACTATAACCCTCCATCTGTGGTTAACCAAAGAAAGTAAGAAGAGCCTAAAACTTAAGGAAAATGTATATAATTGTGCAAAAGTGAGTGTGGCAGGTCAGATGACTAGTCAGAATACAAAGAACAGTATGGAACGATTAAAAGATTAAACAGGACAAATAAATTAGAACATTAGAGCAAGAATTTCTCTAGGTATCTAAAAAAAGAAATGAATAAGTACAGTGAGTGTTTATCCTTTAGTGGGTGAGAATGGGAAATTGATAATAGACAATAAAGAAATGGATCTAATGAATAAATAAATTGCTTTTGCCTTAACTACAGAGGATAAAAAAGAATCATTTTAATATCAGTAAATCAGGATGCTGACGGAATAGAGGAGCTTGGTGAAATTATAACTGTTAGGGTAGCAGGTATTGAGCTCAAGTCTCCAGTTCCTGATAGACTTCATGCTGGGATCATAAAAGAGATGCCTAATAAAGCAATAAATAAATTTGTGTTCATTTTCTAAAACTCTGATGAAAAGTCACTAGAATTAAAACATTAAGTTTACTTTCTCTCCCACAGATGCTACCAGACCTGAAGAGTTTTGCCAGCAATTTCTGCTTTTGTTTCATTATAGAATGGATTCAGTAAGGAAAAAACAGCTGAATTCCAGAGATAAGGTGAGGGCAGTGCCCTTAGCATCAAAGTCATGTTGAAGTAAGCTTAGTGCTACAGAGTTCCAGCAAAACTACAGTTAGGCGAATCGGGGGGGGGAGACTCTCTGACTTTTATGGAGTCATTCCTCGCACAAGAAAAGATGGTTATGGTTGATGGAGGTCAGCCATCTCAGCTGTAAGGAAACAACTGCAGGAATTCCTTAGTGTGGTGTCCTATGTTCCATGATTCTTAGTTGTTTCATCATTGACTTTCCCTATGTTATAGGGTCAGAAGTGAAGATTTTTGCTGATGACTGCACAATATTCAACATCATTCATGACTCCTTAGACACGGAAACAGTCCATGTCCAAATGTGGCAATTCCTGGACAATTTGTGCGTTTGGACTGGAAAGGAGCAAGTAACATTCACACCACAGAAATATCCAGAAATGACCACTTCTTTCAACAGAGAATCTAACGGTCATTCTTTGACATTCAATGGTATTATAAATTGTTGAATCCCCCCATGATCCTGGGCTTGCCATTGTCCAGAAACTAAATGGACTGGCCATGTAAAAACTGTGCTACAAAAGCTAGACAGAGGCTAGAAATCTGCAGCAAATGAATCACTTCTTGGCTCACCAAAACCTATCCAGTAGCTGCAAGATGCTAGTCAAGAGCATGATGGAAAGATCCCCACTTGCCTGGATGTGTGCAGCTCCAACCACACATATGAAGCTTGATATCATCGATGTCAAAACAGCCAGGTTGATTGGCACCATTTCCACACATATTCACTCTATCCATAACCAATGCACAGTAACAACAATGTACACCAAGACAGAGAGTTTAAGAATAGGGAATTCTGCTGGAACTGTAGAAACGACTGGTTAGATCACAGTTGAATGTATTGTGTTCAGTTCTGCAATCCACATTATAGGAGGGATGTGAATACATTAGAGAGGGTGATTTATTAGGATGATGCCTGGGCTGGAGAGTTTCAGTTATGAAAAGTGATTGGACAAACTGATGTTGTTTTCCTTAGAGCTGAGGAAATTGAGAGGGACATGATTGAGGTACATAAAATTATGAGGGGCATAGATAGGATAGGCAGGAAGAAACCTTTCCTCATGGTAGAGGGATTAATGACCAATAGGCATAGATTACAGGTAAAGGGCAAAAGTTTTAAAGGAAATGTGAGGAATTTCTTTCTCACACAGAAGAGGATGAGAATCTGGAACTCACTGCCTGTACGGGTGGTAGAGGCAGAAACCCTTGTAAGATTTTAAAAGTGCACTTGAGATAACAAGGCAGACAAAGTGGTTTGGGTGGCACAGTGGCTCAGTGGTTAGCACTGCTGCCTCACAACACCAGGGATCCAGGTTCTACTCCATCCTCAGATGACTGTCTCTGTAGACTTTGCACATTCTCTCCGTGTCTGTGTCGGTTCCCTCTGGATGATCTGGTTTCCTCCCACAGCCCAAAGATGTCCAGGTTAGGTGGATTGGCCATGCCAAATTGCTTATAGTGTCCAGGGATGTGCAGGCTAGGTGTGTTAGCCATGGGAAATGCAGGGTTATTGGGTAAGGGAGTGGGTCTGGGTGGGATGCTCTTTGGAGGGTTGGTGTGGACTTGTTAGGGCAAAAGGCCTGCTTCCACAATGTTGGGATTCTTTGAAGGCTGTGGGCCAAGAGGTAGAAAATGGGATTAGAATGTTTAGGTAGATGTTTTTGATTGGCACAGATATGTTGGATCGAAGAACCTTTTTCTTTGCCGTAGATCTCTATGACTGGCACAGATATGCTGGATCGAAGGGCCTTTTTCTTTGCTGTAGATCTCTATGACTGTAAGAGGCACTACATAAACTTAGCAAACCAGTTTTACCTAAATTAAACTATCTTAGTTTGTGAAGTCTCCAAGCAAGGGAAGTTTGTGTTGAAGTTTTCGGGCTCTCAGGACTGAAAAGAACTTAAAACACCAGATCAAGAAAATATCTCGAGCTCATCAAATCTGGAAAGAGTTATTTAAATAAAAAATTAAAGTGTAAGATAAGAATTATATTTCTCTAGGAATGAGTATCTGAAAAGTAATGTCGCCAGGAAAAGATTCAATCAACATTTTGCTGTTGAGGTTCTGATCTTTTCAAATTGAATTATACATATATAGTTTTGGGTTTTTTTTATTCCTTTTGTGTCTTTAAAATATACTTTGGTATCTTGCATCTGTTCAGTGACTAGCCACCATGGGAAACAACTTCATCAGTGGTCTCTGTCAGATACCCTTACACAATGACTGCTATGGCATTTATTACACCATTTGGGGTGTATTACTTCCGTTGTCTACTTTTGGAAACTCTTCTGTACTAGAGATTTTCAATTAGCAATGTCTAGAATCCTGGAAGAGAAAAAAGGAATTATTTGCCGTATGAATGATATCCCAGTGCATGGTAAAATAAATAAAGAACATAGTCAAAGTGTCAGCAACATATTACAGGCATTACAAAATGCAGGTCTTTCAAAAAAACTGAGAAAAAGTGATTTTCTAGAAAGAGCCCATGGGCTAGAATGTAGCCCACCAAAGGGTCATATCCTGCCCATCACTCATGTTCCAAATTCAGGTAGATATATGTGGAAGGATCTGCATGGAGATACTGCTTCAGCCACAAAGACATTCCTCCCCTCCATTTCCAGCTGATAAACTCACCACTGAGAAGTGAAGGTAAACAGAAGAACAATGGTTTCTGGTTAAAGGAGCTTTGAACTGTGAGAGCGAGTAACTTCAATCAGCCTAAAACTTAGACAGTGGGATCAGCGGCAGCACTGATGATTCAGACAGGATGGCTACTGGATAGGTCTGGGGATAAGGCTTCGAGTGGGTCTTAGGAGAGTCAATGAGCAGCACCAGGGAATGGGACACTGTGGCTCTGGGCACAAGTCAGCAATTTGCATCAGTAGATGACACTCCCAGTTGGTCTGTGGCTGAGGCTGTGAGCAGCACTGAACCCCTGAAGGACTGCAATCAAGATGGCAGAACAACACCTAAGGTTTGACAGAGTGTATGTGTGTGTGTGTGTGTGTATGTGTATGTGAGAGAGAGAATGTAAGTTTGCATGATAAAATGTGAGTGGGCAGAACTTCCCAGGCCCACCTGCAGAAGCCCAGGCAGAGGAACTTGATTGAGTGGAAAGCAACATGTTAGTTTCCTGACATCACGTTAAAGTTCATACGTGACATAAGTTCTCAGAAGCTTTCAGGTAGGTCAGCTTTTCTAACCTGCATGGTTGAGTACCTTTTTTGCAACCATTAACATGTCATGATTAGTCATTAACCCCCAGCTCACTGGAATTAACGTTCATATGCAACATATTGGATACCCAAAAATGAAAATTGTGTTCACAAACCTGATTGTGCATACAAGATGAATACCTAGAGGGAAAATCCCATTAAAAATAAATACTAATACTTGGAAATGAACATATTGGTCATACTGAATCTCCATTTTGAGGCATATAAAATGACCAGTATATATCGTTCGTATGTTTTAGTGATTTTTCCCGTAGAACAGAGAGTTTTGTCCAAGCTCCGGTGATAAAACATTCATCTGCTACTGGCCTCCATCAGAAACCAGCCACTTTGTTTTGCAAACACCTCCAGTACTGGGGCTGAAGGCTATTCTGTTCAACTGCTCATAAAGTAACACAGACATAGGTTGTGAGGCTTATTGTAATAGGATTATCACAATGCTAGGGTTGAATACTGATCAGGCCACCAGCCTATCTCATCAGCAGATGAACCTGACTGTCACAGGCAAGTATGCCTTAATTTTAAAGGAGAATAAACTTAAATAGAGTTAACATAAAGTGGGTGCAATTTCAATAGGCCAACACTTAAAAAAAAGGTTTCACAGAAAGGGGCGCTTGTTGCAAATCATAGAAAGGAAAATAACATAAGGGGCATGCATTTCAAGGGCAATGGAATTATTACAGGGAATGGAAGGGCCAGAGTGGAATCCAGAATGGAGAGTTGAAATAATAGGTGTGTTGAAGGTTGGGAGCTAAGTATTAAGTAGTGCATTGAAAAGGGGTGGTTTGGTGCTGGCGAGGGAGAAAGAGCCATTGATCTGAATGGTGAGAGTGTTAGAGTGAGCCTGGGCATTGGGATCTGGAAGTAAGGATCTAACATTAGGAGCTAGGCAAAAGAGAAAGAACGTCAATGGACATTGTAAACAGACTGATAACAAGAGGTGGACATTGAAGGACGACAGATGGAAGGAAAGGGGAAACGGCAAGCCCATCAACAGATTCCTGAAAGGGAGGAAGTTCATTCCCTCAATGCGTATTTGTGACCACAGGTAAAAGTTCATGTAGGTGTGCACCTGCCAGCCAGCGAGTTATCATGGCGCTAACATTCTGCATAATTGCCAGGTTCCTAGTATGTTCACCTTCCCCAACATCATCTCCACCACTGGCTGGTTGGAGACATGTGCTAAACCAGAAGGCATTACTAATACAGAGATAGTAGGAACTGCAGATGCTGGAGAATCTTACCTCTCCTAAGTTCTCACACTAACATTGAGCCACATTACGCAGGATGCAACAAACAATGACTATTCTGAAGATGCTATCAATATGTACTGGTGTGCTCCTCCTGACTGGTACAGGCAGTGGAATTACATCTTTCAAAGGCCAAAGTTTATTGACAGTCCTCTTTGTTGTTTGGGCTGCATGATAGCACTGTTCAGCATCAGTCTGAAAGTTACATACTGAGGGTATTAGTAATGCCAGAGATAACAAGGTGTAGAGCTGGATGAGCACAGCAGGCCAAGCAGCATCAGAGGAGCAGGAAGGCTGACGTTTCGGGTTTTCTGAAGAAGGGTCTAGGCCTGAAACGTCAGCCTTCCTGCTCCTCTGATGCTGGAGGAGCACACCAGTACATATTGATAGCATCTTCAGAATAGTCATTGTTTGTTGCATCCTGCGTAATGTGGCTCAATGTTAGTGTGACTCAATGTTAGTGTGAGAACTTAGGAGAGGTAAGATGGAACGCCCTTTCCCCCAGCAAGGGAAGAAGGGTAGACTAGCAGAGATACTGAGGTAGCCAAGCTGATGCTGATGATGTTGCTGAAGATGAGGTGAGATGAGGTAGCTAGGCTGGAAAGAACCTGATAGCAGCCAGATATGAGAGCTTTGCATAAAATATGTGGACATAAACATAATAGTCATGATGCATGAGCCTTACTGCCCTCAAACAAATGCTTGTTTCATAACAATTCAATTTTACAGTGCTCTACTCGTCATACATTGTGCAATTCTTTGTTTGTGCCGCATCAATAAATCCCTGTTCATTGGATGATCAAAATGTCATGTGGGAATTCCACTGGCTTACAAGTGAGATGCCCTTGTGTCACATACAATTTTGTTGACTGGAGCATTCACCTATCATAGAGATATAAAGGGGCTACATTATACTCATTGATTCATACAATACAATCCAGTAGCTAATATTTCTACCTCCCAGAAGGTTTCTTTTGCCTAGATGAGACCTGTTTATGAGAACATCAGAGTTCTTTGCAACATTGCACCCAGAGTGCAGGAGAGCATCTAGGATGATTATCATTTGCAAAGCTTAATAGAGGAAATGCAAAACTGTTAGAGACACAATCAGACTCCTTAAGACCACCGGAATGTAGAAAACTATGGCATATTAATTTATATTTCAAAGCTTTGCAAAATTGTCCACAGTGAGTTTCAAGCCCTGAAGAGAGTAAATGATTTACAGTCCTTCTCAGGCATGGTAAATCAAAGTGAAAATTTATCCCCAACATAGTCAGTCTTACCTAAACCATAACAGAGCATTTTTTTTAAGAAAGACCAGCAATGATATTGGAGACAGAAACAAACTGTAACTTTTGTGAAGAATTTTAAAATGTCACCTTCTGTTGATGTCCCAGAACATTACAATCTGGCCTATAGTAGCAGCAGATGCATCATTCAAAGGACTAGATGGAAGAAGAAAGCTTGTATATTTAAAATTGAGATTGTCAATGGAGACTGACTAAAAGTCGCAACCATAGAACAGATAGTGTTAACACTTATGTGAGGATGCGCATTGTTCACAGACTACTTCGAGTGACTGAAATTCAAGTTGCAAAGGATGATAACCCATTGGTAATACGACAGTGATTGAAAGAAGTCACAAAATGCCTCCAAAGAAATAACCAACACTTGCCCAGCAATTGAGCGAAAATTAGAGAAACATCAAATAGGTCAAATATCTGATGAAGAGTATATAAAGGTCAGACAACTATGTCTGCAAGGGTGGTTAAAGTACAGTCTAGTAAACCAACTTCTGAAAAGGTTTCACAACCAAACACAACACTTGTCAGAAGTTATTGGTGTACGATCAGAGAATGGTTATACAAAAATCAATCTGAAGGGAAATTCTACACAGACTCCAAGGGAATCAGTTAATCTTCATAAAGTGCAGAACAATAGCCCAACAGTCAGTCAGGTATTTTGAGAGACGTAGAAGATTACATTTGGCTGTGTCATATGCATGTCATACACAGCTAATGTCCAAAGAGGCAATGACTTTATCAAGATTTCCAGAGACACTGTAAGAAAGGCAAGCAATGGATCTGTTTAATTTGAAGTGGCAGATGTATTTAGTCCTAGTCAACCAATATTTACCAAAGTGGTCAAGTGACACCCACAGAAAGAGATACTGAGGCCAAGCAGCTAAACGTGCTGGTTGCAGTTTTAGATTAAAGTACACAACAGAGAAAATGGTATCTAAAACATTGTCATGGCATTGGGCCTTTGCTGTTTGCAGTGTTAGATTTTGAGGGCCTGTGGCCATGATTACCATAAAAATTAGGAACAGAAATATGCCATTGAGCTCCTTGAGCCTGCTTAACCATTCAATCAGATCATGGCTGATCAGACGTTGCTCACATCCACTTTCTAATGTTTTCCCTGTAACTTGTGATTCCCCAACTGATCAAGAATCTCTGCCCCCACATCTCTCTGTGGCAAAGAGTTTCAAAGACTCACAACCCTCTGAAAAAGGAAATTGCTCTTCATCTCAGTTTTAAATTGGCTCCTTTTTATTCTTAGACATGTCCTTTGGTCCTAGACTGGTCCTTGCTTTGTCTTAGACTATCTAATGATTAATGGTAAAGAATATACCACTGGTTTCCAGTTTTAAAGTGCAAATGGTTAAGTTTGCTTATTTTTAATTTTCTATTTCATGTGATCCCATTCTCTTATATGGCAACTGCAGAAGTAATAATAACTGTGATATTTAAAAACTCATTAAAGCACTTCTTTTCTAACTGTTATCAAATTAAATACTGAAATATTGATTATCATTGAGTAAAGCAAAATTGAGAAATTCAGAAATTCATGAATATTAACCTCCTGATGTCCACAGAGAAATTACCATCCTCTAACCCATCAGCTGACAGCTAACAAAACACTCCAGCTGACATAGAGCCTCAAAAAGTCTAAAATCCCTTAGCCCCTGCTGGCGCACTCTTCACAGGCTACATACTGATGGCAACCCCACCTCTTGATGGCAAACCTCCTGGTCGACTGCAAACATCACCATCTGCGGGAATGAAGACCCAGGTTTCAACTTGCTACACACAATCTAGACACACCTCAGCTGTTTGGGTATATACTAGGGGAGATGTTGCTACTTGCTCCTCAAGTAAACTATGTGGAACTGCTCAAATTGTGACTGTGGCTATCCAAGACAGGCCATAACCTATGTACCATTGCCAGAGGGATCCGCTCCTAGTAGCAATGCATACTGCGTTAAGTAATGTCATCGAATGGATTGCTAATTTCAACAATGAACTGCAACTGCTTTCCCAGACATACAGGAATTATAATTAGAAAAATAGTATTCATTTTTTAAGAACATGCATGGCAAAATACTTTAAAAATCAAATTGATTTGTTAGCTGCAAAGGACTTCAAGCTGCAGAGATTTAACATGATGCCGAATGTCTTTCTTCCTTCTGAACATACACAGAATATCAATATACATTGGCATCAGCAAAATCAGTGTAAGATTGGACATAACCTCTGGACTATATCCACAGAAGATATTCTTGACCTTCTGCCTACTAACATTTTTGCTACGAGTCCCTCCCTTAAAACTGCAGTGTCTCCAGAATTTTCTCTTTTTTGACAGCATTTTTGACAAATAGGTTTGAAATCTGTGTGTCTCTGTGGGAGTATGACTGTTTAAATATAACTCTTTGGTAGAATTGCTATTTATTGCATTTTACATATACAAGAGCTGAAGGAAATGCTACAAAATTATCATATGTGATTCTTTGTGTGAAAAGAGTAAGCAATTGAGTGCCAACAATTCAATACCAGACTTACCTCAGGATATTGACTGTCAAGAGAAATTGAGATGACACACTGGTGTAATAGAGTTGCTTTAACAAGTTCCCAGTTAAAAGAGCACTGTCAGAGAAAAGTCTGGGAAATTTTGTCCCAAATCTTGCCTTTGTTATAACCTAACCTGAAAATGTTTGATTCTAACACCAGGAGCAAAATGTGGGAATATATTCCTCTGTCTAACACTGCTTAAAGGAACATAAACAAAAAAAGTGGCATGATGGCACAGCATGTTGGAACATCAAGCGAGGTGGCTTGCATATTCACACTAGTGATTCTCCACATGGTGAGATGTTAATCTCAGCCAAACCCCTGCTGGGAAGCACCAAATGAAGGCCAAGTACTTCTTCACAGTGAGAGAGAAATCAAAAGGAGAAACATTCCTGTTCTGTTCTGCTTCATCTGCTGGATGCTGGTTCCAGGGGCATTGTTGAAAGTCTAGTCAGTCAATGTTCATTAGGGTGCCAAACATTTGAGAAAAGATACCATTTTAAAAAAAACAAGTTGTACGGAGATAAACTATTGCTCCATCCAATTTTTTTAACATTCCGAATGAAAGTGTTGAAGATTTCTTATGCACGTTACAGACATTTACCCACTCACCATATCACAAAGGAAAAAATCAAATGCAGAATTATATAAAATTGCAAATAAGATGAAGGTCTCTTAATGTTCTAAGGCTTGCTTCATAATGTATTTGTGCAAGGGCATTGCTTAGAATGGTCAGTTTTGAATGCTGAAAAGAATTCAGGTCTGCATATCTTACGCAAAGTTTTACATTAGCTGTATAATGATTAGTTAACCTGCAAATCTTATTTTACACTCTCTATAAGCAATCCAGGTGATTTCCAATCGAGTGTGAAATCCGCAACTTGTCCACAGGATCTTCCCGAGGCCACAGGAGGGATATCTGAATCATTTTCATGGTCGATTCTTACCAGAATTTTATTGGCAATCTGCGAATGCTCATCAGGCATATGACTGGTATTGAATGATGGAAAATTGGTTAGTTCCTGCACAGAGTTAATAGGCTGGGGCTGCTGGAAGGTATTGAATGATGCTGAGAAAGTGGAAGGAGATGCAATAAGATGAGATCTATATTCTTTATGAGTGAACAGCAATGGGCTTTATCAAACATAACAATATACTCAAAAGATGGTAAGACAGGACATCTTATTTGGAGCCCTGCATACCCATGACCTAATTGCATCACTGCAACATAGCTTCTTTTCCACATGCTCAGCAACTGTGCCCAATGTAAAGGTATACTTTCCTTTACACCTCCATCAAGATCTTTTACAGTGTCTGATTTTACTGTTAGCACGTAACATAAACATTTAACATTTCCATTGTACTTTCTACTATCCTCACTCCCTGCCCCACAAATATCTTGCATTTGAGGGACTAATATCCACTAGCATTCTCAGCTCTTTTTGAGGACATGCAGGACATATGCAATCTTGTGTCAGTTACTGTGAGAGGCAACATATTGATGGTGTGGAATAACAGCTTCTGATGATGGCTCACCATTGTCACAAAGACTTGAATGTAGCAGCAGCAAAGGCCAGTCTTGGAAAAGATGATTTGATGGAGAAGAATCCAGGACTCTAATAAATAAAGCTTCTTCATCATATCATCATAGAATCCCTACAATTTGGAAACAGGCCATCGAGCCCATTGAGCCCACACCAACCCTCCAATGAGCATCTCACCAGACCACACCAGCACCTCCCCACCCCGGTCCCCCCATCCCTGTAATTCCACATTTCCCAGTCTACATATCCTTAGACACTATGGGCAATTTAGCACTGCCAATCCACCTAAACTGCACATCTTTGAACCGTGGGAAGAAACTGGAGCACCCAGAGGAAACCCATGTAGACATGGGGAAAATGTGCAAACTCCACGCAGACAGTCGCCCAAGGCTGGAATTGAGCCCGCATCCCTGATGCTGTGAGTCAGAAGTACTAACCACTGAGCCACCATGCCGCCCTATTGAAAAGGAAGATAAGAAAGTGAAAATCTCACTCTCTTTTCTACCTGATCCCTTGTATCTATCCCTTATTTCAGACCTAAGGACAAATTAAGCTAGGAAAAGAAGAACAAAGGATGTTTTGGAGATTATGTTGAAGACGAGGAGATGAATTCTTCTCACTATTTCTAGGATAGGACTTTCACTTTTTATATGTAGTGTATAACTTAAGCATTGCTGCAACTTAAGACTGCTGAGGCACATATATTGACATCTCAGGGACTCTGTGTGAAAATAGGACTGCTCTGTAATGGAGATCAGAACATACTGCAGGGAAATTCTTGTTTGGCACTCTGATTTGCAAAGCTACTTGGAAGGACAATCTCCTTCCACAGGCAATTTCAGTTGTTGAAAAGGAACAAAAGGACACCCTCTCCCCTTTCTGAAAGGCTTTGGCAGCAGTTGTCAACTGTAGCAGAAAGTTTTCTTCCATTAGTCATTCACCTTGATCCTGAATTTCAGAACATTTCTGCAAAAAAGGGGACTTTTCCTCAATCAAAAGATCTCTATTGAGTCATTGACAGGGAGCATTAGTCACCTAAGTGTGAGATTTTCGCAAACCCTCTACAACATTCTGGTCTCCAGTCTGTAAGGCTTGGTTGTGCTGTTTGACTGCTCGCAGATAAACATCTAGATCAGTGATAATTCTTGTTGAGCTTTGAGATGTTCAAGCTTGCTTCTCTTGTTCAACTTCAAACATCACAAAGACATTCTATGTCTCTATGAAAGAAGTAATTTGATCTTCTTGGCTTTTGCTGGTAAAAGCTCTTTAGTGATTCCATGGCATGTTGATGGATTTCTCTTACAGCACATGTGGGTGTTGCAAGGGTCCTGAACGTTTAATGCTGAGAAGTGCATTAAACTTTGTTCAAATTTGATAACATGACATTGACTCAGAGAGGGTAGCAGCTTTAGATCTCAAAGGAGCAAAACCTAACATCAAGGCCTCTGCAACAGTCTCAGTTACAATGTTGATCATTCTACTGTAACTTATAAATCATCAATATTATACAATAAACAAATTATTATTTGAGACAAGAGCGTCATCCTATCAGCGTAACCATCAATTTTCTCAACCACATGAGACCAGGTTGTGGCCAGGCAGAAGGATGGTGTCAGCAAATCTACTAAATTGATCTTGTATTGTGTTGAGTTTTGGTAAAGATTCATCCTACAATATGGTAGTAAGTGGTGCAGACTCTACTGAGCTGCAGCATACACAATGCTGGAGCCACAGAGGTGTGAAAATTCTTTTGACACAGCTTTACAAAGGCTGCTTTAGCAGACAGACAGCAGTGAGAGGAAGTGAACATTTGAGAAACCTGAAGGAGAGAAGTCAATGGCAAGATTCTCTAAGACAAATCTACAGTCCCTGGTTAAAAGCATTTCAGACATGGCAAGAGACATGCAGCAGTGGGTGTGAGCTGGAAACTCCATGGGGCTGTAACACGAGCCATACCTAAACAACTACATCGGATGCCAATATCTCTAGATTCAGCAAGAAAGCACACAGACAATAGGGGCTCCAAGAGTACAGTTCAAATCTGTGATGGCAAGGAGATTTTCTTTTAACTGACACTGTTTACAAGCTCGTAAGCTAGAAGTAGGCAAAGTAGTTACAGCCCAGATCAAGCATTGCTGCTATAGTAATGGAGAAAGGTCCGCAAAAGAAATTTAAAATGAGGTGACAGACCTGGGAATGATGCAATGCCAGAATTAAAGCAATAAAGGGATAATTTAGAAGCCAAAGTTAATGAAGTCTAACAGTAGAAGAAAATTTGCAGACTATTGACAGCAGAAAGGCAAGAGACAAAAGTTATTAAGATAACAACACCACACATTCTTCTATTCAGATTAACAATTTCTGCACATTGAATATGAACATTATCTACTTTGGACCAGAGGATCTATTCTCTACAGAATCACTTCACATTAGCTATTTGAAGTTGTTGTCCTGTTTATTGGTGGGTCTTTTCTGAAGATTGAAGTTTTTCTCTAAACATCAAGCTCACATTGGTCATCCTTGTGCAATTAGTTTCTGCCATGCAGATGTAGCACCATCCAGCCTGCCTGAAGCTTCCATGGTCCCTGTCTTCAAACTGAAACCTCTGGTACTGAAGCTTTCTTTCTGAAACCAGAATTCATAATGCTTCAGGCTCCATGATCACGTTAATGGCTGCAGCAAACTTTAAATCTGCTCCTGTGATGCTGCTTGGCCTGCTGTGTTCGTCCAGCCCTGCACCTTGTTGTCTCGGATTCTCCAGCATCTGCAGTTCCTACTATCTCTGATTTAAATCTTCACTTGTTAGCTTTGATGATTACACGAGTATAAGGTTGCTTTCTTGCTTCCTAGTGGTCTGGCTTTTAACTATGCAAGGAACATCTTCATCTCTCCTTGGCTGGAGTAGCAGTTGCTGTTGCAGAATTCCTTTGGCACGTTCTATATAATAAATAGACAATTTAATTTATTTTTTACCTTTTTCCAAGAAAGACTGATTTACCCCACAATAGACAATTTTGTTCTCTAGAACAGTGAGCCCTGAAAGTAAGGGAATTTCCAAAGTTAGTAATTTAAACAATTAAATGACTTGTGTCCAGGTTTCCGTCTCTTAATTGTATTCAGAAAGAGAAAACTACTGTGTGGAATTTCCTCTGAAGGTTGGGAACCACCACCTTTGACACTTTCATTTCAAATGTCCAATTGCTGTTTCAGGAGAAATGGAAAATCTGCTCCATCCTCCTTCAATTGTAGGACTAAAGTGTCTTCAGTATCCACTCACCATGGAATGTCTAAAGCTGGACAAGAATCTCTGCTTAATAAAGCATGGTTGAGGATTAAGTGCAAAGTCTCTGTACTGATTTTCCTATTACAGCAAAAGGCAGATATTATTTCACTGGAAGCAGCTCAGGGGAGGCTCACTCGGATGATCCCTGGGATGGAGGGATTGTCTAATGAGCAAAGGTTAAACAGGTTGGAACTCTACTCACTGGAGTTTGGAAGAATGAGAGGTGATCTCATTGAAACATATTGGATTCTTAAGGGTCTAGGACCAGAAAGCATTGTCTCACAATAAAGGGCACCAATTTAAGACTGTGATGAAGAATTTCATCTCAGAGGGTTGGAACTTTGGAACTCCTTGCTACAGAGAGTTGTGGGAGCAGAGTCCTTGTCTGTACTTGAGGCTGAGAAAAGGAGACTCTTGATCAGCAGGGGAACCAATGGTTACGGGGAAAAGGCAGGAAAGTGGACGTGAGGAATGTCGGATCAGCCATGATCTTATTGAATAGTGGAGCAGGCTAGAGAGCTGAACAGCCAATTCCTGTTTCTATTTCTTATGGTCTTATAGTCTTATAGATGGCAGCATTATGATAATGGCACTGGATCAATTTCCCAAGGACCTCAAGCTAGTGTTCTGAGGATATGGACTCAAATCCCACCATACCATATAGACTTTTTTTTTAAATTCAATAATTTTTTTTAAAAACATCTTAATGGTGGCCATGTAACCATTGTCTATTGTCAAAAAGCCCATCAGGTTTTCTTATGCACCTTTCCTCCATCATAAAGTCAGAAGTTGAGATGTTCACTGATGACTGACCATTGTTTAGCATCACTAACATCTCCTCAAAGACTGAAGCAGTTCGTGCTCAAACACAGCAAGACCTGGACTATATCCAAGCTTTTCCTGTCAAGTGATAAGTAGGGTTCATGTCATTCAAGTGGCAGCTAATGACCATCTCCACAAGATAGAAACCACACATCACCTCTTGAAATTCAATGGCATTGCCTTCACTTAATCCCTCACTAAAAATATCCTGAGGGGTTACCATTGAATAGCAGCTGAACTAGGCTAGCCACTGTGGCTACAAAAGCACATCAGATGTTAGGAACCCTGCAGCCAGTAACTCACCTCCTAACTTCCCAAAGCCTTTCCAGCACGTACAAGGCAGAAGTCAGGAGTGTGAAGGAGTACTCTCTATTTACCTAAATGAGAGCAACTTCAATGGTACTCATGAAGCTTGCCGTCATTCAGTGGAAAGCAGTCTTCCTTGAGTTATAACCCATCCAGAACTTTCGACACTAATTCATGAAAAGTCTGTCTGGTTTAGTAAAAAGGAAATCATGGTTACATAATTTATTGGTGTTCTTTGAAGGAGTAGCATCTTCTGTAGATAAAGGAGAGCCTATAGATGTATTATACTTAGAATTTCAAAGGGTATTTAATGGGAAAGGTTGGCTGGCACCCATAAAACAGAAAATATCCGTAAATATGTCTTGCCAGGATGTGACAAGTAGAGTCCCAAAAGAATCCAATCTGGAGCCTCAACATTTTATAATTTACATCAATGACATAAGTGAAGAGAGCTAAGGAATGATCCCCAAAATCATAGAGGATGCCAAGATAAGCAAGAAAGCATGTTGTGAAGAAGGCATAAGGGATTTGTAGATATATGTAGATAGGATCAGTGAGTAACAAAAATCTGGCAGATGGATTGTAATATGGGACAATAACATTCTACATTTTGGCAGGAAGATTAAAATAAAATGAGAATTACTTAAATGGTGAATGACCGCAGAATTCTGAGTTGCATTGGAATTTAGCTGTTCTGGTGCATGAATCACAAAACGTTAACATGCAGGTACAAAATAGAATTAATAAGGCTAATGGAAAGCTATCATTTATTATGAGAGGAATTGACCCCAAAAGTAAGGAAGATTTATTTCAGCCATACAGGGCATTGGTGAAACCACATCTTAAATAATTTTTTAGGTTTTGGTTTTCTTTTTATGGAAGAATGTAAATGTGTTGGATGCTGTTCAGAAAAGGTTTAGTAGCTGGAATTAATGGGTTATCTTGTGAGGAAAGGTTGGACAGGCTGGGCTTGTTTCCACTGGAGAAGAGTGAGAGATGATTTGACTGAATTGTAAAAAATCCTGAATGATCTTGACAAAACAAACATGGAAAGAATGTTCTCATGGCGATTCCGGAACGAGCAGGTACTGTTTTAAAATTACGAGTTATCTTTTCAGGACAAGGGTGAAGAGAAATCCTTTCTCTCAGAGGGTTGTAAAACTTTGGGTCTCTCTGCCTGAGAAGGCAGTGGGGGTGGAACCATTGAATATTTTCATTACACAGGTGGATGGATTCTTGTTAGGTGGGGAGCCGAGGGTTATCGGTGGTAGATAGGAACATGGAAGTCTAAAACACAATCATAAACATCATGATCTTACTGAATGGTGGAGCAGACGTGAGGGGCCCAGTGGCCTAATTCTATTTCATAAGTTTTATTACTACTGCTACTGCTGAGTAACGACATCATTCATTGTTAAGCATTCGTAAAGGGTAACATCATACTTTCTCCTGCTGGAATCGAGTCATCTTTATTTGGCTGCAAATAATATGACTGCTAACAATATGAAGGACATGTCAAGATCAATAAGCGCCCTGCCAACAGGCTTTCAGAGTTTAAAAATTTCAGCAGAAATTATCAAAATGTTTTTGAGTCTCTGTTTTTCCAGTTTTAGATTAGGACACTTTGGAATGGTTTATTGTATTCACAGTTTCAATGAATGGAAATATGACAGAAATAGAATCAAAACATTGAAAACTAAAAATAGAGATTAAAATCAGTTTAAAGCTGACATTAAGCCCTCTTTTTGTCCTTAAAAATAGCATCAAAGATAATAGTGATCAACTGTCATTTTCATAGGCATCTGAAAGTGGCTACTTTAGTTAAATTCAAAAACTAAATCAAATATCAAACTGAGAGATAAGCAATTCAAGCTTTAGGATTTGTAATGAAGGGGAGAAATATTAGATCAAAACAGTTCACACAATGATAACAACTTATAGATATACAGTGCTATTTATGTAGCAAAATATCCCAAGATACTGGACAGATGTGTTGAACAGATACAGGAATTAGAATGAGAATTAGGAAATGAAAGAGCGATAATGATAGGTGCCATCAAAAACATGGGCTATGAAATTTGACTCTATGCCCAATCTAGGTCTATCACAATGACAGCCAAAGGTCAGTAAATGGCACACACACAGCTCTTCTAGCCTGTGTGATTTGGCTGGGAAAGATACTAACAGTAGTGCACTTTCTGTACATTGGAAGAATCAAAAGTGCTCAGATCACAATGTCAAGTTGCCATGGATGGTGCATCCAGGAGAGCTTTTTGCAACAATATATAGATAGTTCAAGTAGAGATGGGGCAGTGCTAGGCCTAATCTTACAAAATGAAGCCAGTCAAGTGGTTAAGGTTTAAGTGGGTGAATATTTTGGGAATATGACCATATCTCTATAAGTTTCAAAGTCATTATAGACTAGGCCAATTTCAATAGATTTCATTAGACAGGGTCTGTAAACATAGACTTGAAGCAGTTACTTGGAGGTAAGTCTTCGTTTGGAAAATGGAAGTCTTTTAATAGCAACATAGTGAAAATTCAGGGCTAGTATGTTCCTCTAAGAGTGAAGGGCAAGGGAGGTAAGTCCAAGGAACTCTGGATGTTCAAGCATAGTGAGAGTTTATAAAAGAAAAGAAGGTAGCATATGTCAGCTACAGTACATTAAAAACAGAGAGTGTAGGTTGTATAAAAATGAAATTCAGAAGTTAAAAAGGGACATAAAAAATCTTTCACTGGTGGGATCTAGGAAAATTCCAAGTATATTTTATAAATATATTAGGAGTAAGAGGATTACGAGAGAAAGAGTGCTATCTATTTGAGACCAAAGGAGCAACCTGTGCATAGATCCAGTGGATGTGGGTGAGGGTTTAAATGAATACTTAACATTTGTATTCACAGAGGAGAAAAACATTGTTGCAAGGGATTTTAGTTGGAATGGTGAGGTTCCTGAGGACCTGAAGCTACTATGGGAAAAAAGGAAGAAATTGCTGGTGGAGCCATTGAATACTTTGCTGGCCACTGTTGAAGTGTCGGATGACTGGAGGATGGCTAATATGGTTCCATTGTTCAAGAAGGCCAGTAGGAACGGGCATAATTAAACATAATGACAGGCCAAAACAATTACGGGCTAGTTGGCCTGACATCAGTTGTCGAGAAATTATTGGAATAAATTCTGAATGATTAATCAATACTTGCATAAGCATGGATGGATCAGGAATAGTCAGCACAGATTTATTAGGAGGAAATCCTGTCTGATTGATTTAATTGCTTTTTTTTGAAAAGGTGGATAAATATATTGATGAGAGCAATGCAGTTAATGTGGTTTATATGGGCTTCAGTAGGTTTGCAGATGGGATCCAAGGCAAGTTGGCAAACTGGATCCAAAATTGACTTACAAACAGGAAGCAAAGAGTGATGTGGAGGGATTTATGGTAATTGAAAGTCTGTGACCAGTGGTGTACCACCGGGTAAGGTGATGGGCCCCTTGCTGTTTGTTATTTACATTAACAAATTGAACGTGAATGTAGAAAGTTTAATTAGTAAGTTTGTAGATGTCACAAAAATTGGTGGTGTTGAGAGAGGAGGATGGTCTCAGGCAACAGTCTGGTGTTGATCAGCTGGTAAATTGAGCAAAGCAATGGCAGATGGAACGTAATTCCAATAAGTCCAAGGTGATGCATTTTGGGAGATGTAATGAAGGAAGGAAATACACAACGAATGGTAGTTCCCTAGGGAGTACCAAGGAACAAAGAGACTTGATGTACAAGTCAATAGATCCTTGAAGGCATCAGCACAGGTTGAGAGGGTGATGAAGAAGGCATGCAAGATGCTTGCCTATATTTAGCCGGGGCACAGAATATGGCAGCAAGGAAGTCTTGTTTCAGCTTTAAAAAATATCTGTTTGGCCACAAATGGAAAACTGCATGTGGTTCCGGTTGCCACATTATTGGAAGGATGTGATTGCACTGGAGAGGGTGCAGACTTGATTCACCAGGATATTGGCTGGGATGAAAAATCTCAGTTATGACGACAGACTGGATTGGCTGGTTTTGATTTCCCTTGGAGCAGAGGAGTCTGAGAGGAGATCTGATTGAGTTATACAAAATCATGAGATGAATAAATAAGTTAGATTGTGAGAATCTCATCACCATGGCAGATGTGGCTCAGACCAGAGGGCACAAGTATATGGTGAGAATTAAGTGGTTTACAGGAGATCTGACAATGGTAGATGGTGGTAGATATATGAAACATGCTGTCTGAGAGGCTTGTGGAGGCAAGGGCTCTTGTATCACTTAAGAAGCATCTGTATGAGTACTTAAAATGCCAGAGAACAGTAGGCTCTGGACCAAATGCAGGTAAATGGGATTAGTACAGTTTGGCATTTTTTTGTCAGCATGGACAATGGTGAGCCAAAGGACCTGTTTCTATGCTGTATGACTATCACTCTAAATATTCTCGGGCATGAACTCAAATCTCATCATGACAACTGTTAGAATATAAATTCAGTTCATAAATCTTTAATATAACGATAGTCTCAGCAACGGTGAACATGACAACTATCATCAATTATTCTAAAAGCCAATCTGATTCACTAATGACCTTTAGGGAAGGTAATCTGCCATCAAGTGTCAGTGATCCAAATAATTTAAACAAAGGGGCAACATTCAGTGAGATTTGATGTCCTTTTCATGTACATTGTTGAATTAAATTTGATTTAAACAATCATAAATGCTTTTCAAATAAAACTTAGCTACTATTGCCATATAATTTTCAGTTTCATGTATTTTTCTGCTTTAGATATAGCACAACATTTCTCACTGCTTTAAAAGAATCCATTCTCTATTAACTTCTGGAAATTTCTTATATTAATTGCAGTAGTGAATTTCACAGTCCTATTTCAGTGGAAGTTTGTGCAGTTGTTTTAAGCCATGATTTGCAACTTCAGCTGTTTTTACATTGCATGAAATTTGCATTAATACCTTTCCCTGAAAGCACAGGGCCTGCACAGAAGGCTACAACTTGAATGTAAAACAGCAGAACTCACTAAAGCTGTTTGGCAGGAAGAACTTTTTTCCCTGACTCCTGGCAGTTTTACATTTGCAGCCAGCTGAGCAAAGCATACACTCTAGGAACTGGCAGCACCAGTGTTAGTTTTGAGTAAAATAAAAACAGTTCTTGTTTCTGGTTATTGTGCCTCCTCATAACTGAGAAGGTATGTGCAAACCAGTGACTGCAAAGCTTCCTGTTGGCCAGTGATAACCTGAGCCATTCAGTTTACCATTGCCCAGAAATGTATTTACATTGGTGAAAGGTGCAACTCTGCTTATGGAGGTGCCAGAACAAAGCATTACTTTTGATAAGTTGTGGGCTCTTTGTAGGCATCGCACCACCTTGTCGACAGCATCACAACCTACTTATTGATTGCCATTGGTAGGTATCACAGCACAGTGAACATGCTGTGAAATTATTGTTGTAAGAAATGCCCACCCCTGGAACCTGTTTCTGCTCGGATGTTCTTTGGGTAGATTTGCTGCCATCAACCTTTCTTGTAATACTAGACCATGGACATTACTCGTATTGAGTGGTGAAGGATTATTTACTAATGTGTCATTGGCAGAAGAGGCATGAAATGCAATCCTAAGATGTAGTTTAATATGTAATAGCAAGCGACTAGTAACTACATTAACGTAGGCAAGAGATATTATTATTTCCGAAGAGATAGTAACTAGTAAATAGACAGTAACTGATGCATGACTATAGACTGTACATAACACTCACAAACTGACTAACTCCTCCCAGCAAGAGTCATTAATATGTTATTGAGCAGAGCCATTCTAAAGCTTCCAAGTTCACCCATTCAGGTCAACTGCCTTAAGCATCAAATAGCACATCAGGTTTTTCTGCTAAAATTATTCCAATTACTGCAGGGATTGTAAACTTTGATGGGTTACCACATTTTATATTAATCTGCACGTATTGGATACTCAACCCACACTGGTGTGTTGAAGATATTGCCTTTTATTATTTTGAAGAATCCTCCACAATATTATTTGGCAGCTTTAATCCAGTTCATAAGGACATGAGGCCTTAACACTTAATTTTGTTTAAACTTCACCATGAAAATACATAAACACATATGGTTTGTGTGGCAATAGGGAATGTCACATTGTTGTTGTATGGGTGTGTTGAAATCTTGGGGATAACCCTTTTGCTGGATTGGAGGTTTTGCAAAGAATTTTTGCCACACTGTTTGATATTTACTATGTGCAACAATCTGTGAAACTACTTCTTATGTCTTAACTTGTCAAGGATGCAAAGCTCAAGAAATAAATTGCTCTTGCAACCCCTCCACGCTCCATCCCCATCACCCCTCACTTCCTGCACCACACCCCTCCATCCCCGGATCTCATTGATCTCTCAATTTATATCCAGGATATAAATTAGTACTAAATATTGGATAGATGCAAAGGACGCATCTCCAAAGTAATTTTATGAAGATGTATATGCTATTTCTTGGACAATAAGTTGTAATATAGAATAATATTTTCAATTAAAGAAGTAGGGCAGGAATCATGACTTGAAAACAAAACATCTTTCTTCTTGTTCAATTTGGGAGTTAACTGAGCATGTAATTGAAGTTCTTGCATGTATCCAATCAATCTTTTTAGCCTATGACTTTGCTCTTTTAATGGAGCTGCACTAAAACATTTGCCTTAACACTTGCACAGTAGGCCATTTAGTGGTGTGGGAGAATCAATTATATTGACTAGCGCTTGTTAAATAGAATAAACAGCCAGTAAACACCTGAAATAGCACAGGGGAGCCAATGACATAATTGTTTATGCAATAATTTTCCTTAACAACGGAAGTTTCCAGATATAGGAAGGCATGGTTCACTAAGAAGTGTTGGAGGTTCTAATAGAGTAGCTGCTGTATTACAGGTGTTTATTTAGGTCAGGTCCTTAAAGCCCATGTCCCTGAGCTGACTCCCAATACTTTACTCCAAAACCTGATCCACTACATTATTGGCAGAGCAGTGAATATGTTATTCAGTTCTGTGTAAGGCCTTGGTTATCTTCCAGTGTCCAATTCTTATGAACATCAGAATATTCGACATAGGTATGGTAGGAGTCAATAAAGCTGTTTGAGTCTTACCTTGATCATAACCTTAACTCCAATTTTCTGTCTGACTCCCCCACAACTTTTGATTTCTTTACAAATCTTACTCAGACTCGCATATTTTCAAAGATCCAATTTGCACAGTTCTCTAGGGTAGAGACTTGCAAAGATCAGTGACCTTCTGAGAGGGCAAAAAAAATCCTCCTCATCTTTTAAATGGGACACACTTTTATATTGAAGTTGTACTGTCTCATTCTAGATTCCACTATAAGAGGAAACATCATCTTAACATCGATCCCTTCAACACCCAGCAGAATTTTCTTTGTTTCGATATTATCATCACTCAACCTTTGGTCCAACCTGCACAATAACAATGCATTCATTCACATAATTAACAAAGTTCTCTGAGCTGCCTGTAATTTGGTTTATGTCTCCTTAAATGCAGAGACTGAAAATGTACATAGTATGTCATATGAGCAAGTTATGCCGCTTACTGCCAACTACAGTTGGATAGATAACTGCCACAATCCTCATTTTCTGAATGGGTCACAGAATATTACAAGAAAACCTCAGGCAAGGATTCCCCATTGTTATATCTCTAGATGGGACAAAAATTTAAGATCCTGGGTGAGGAGGGATGAACTAATTTCCCTCTGTTAAATCCTGCCCTCTCTCAACCAACCCTGGAAGGTTGCAACAAGGTTGATCTAAAAATGGATCATTTTCCTTGTGGAGATAACAAGACGTGGATCTGGAGGAACATAGCAGGCCAGGCAGCACCAGAGGAGCAGGAAAGCTGACATTTCGGGACGGGACCATCGACAGTTCTTACTATCCCTGTTCCTTGTGGTTATGTTTCTCCCAGAACAAATGAATTAATGTTTCAAAAGGAGTCAAGGTAACCAGTCTTCCATGAGTTGTCAATACAGTGTGTTTATTTCTTACTAAACACAATAGATAAGGAAAATAATTGATTTGAAATAAAGATAGATGTTAAGAAATATGAACATACCGATCAGTACAGCATTGTATCAGTCACTTTCAATCGTACTGGTAGGATTGACATTCATGGTTGAGCAGTCAATGTGGAGATTCTTGGCTTTGCAGGTTGATTAAAATTCTCTTGTCCTGGATCCAGTTAATGGTAGTTGCCTGGCAGCACTCAGAATGAGTGATTTTCTTTTCCCTTTCTTTACTTCAGTGCAGAGATATCTAATGGCTATTCTCAAACTACAATCTTCATAGCATGGCAGTCCAATTCTGGTACATCAAACAAATAACACATACAGACCAATGGTTGTCATTGGTTTCTAATGTTTTGTGCAAATGCTTGGAAGGGTAAAATTCAAATGTTTCTGCAGGAGATGGCTTCCAGCTGAGAAAACTGTGTTTGTCAGCCTCTCATTATCTCTTCCTTTTTCAGTCTTATTTTTTTAAGTTACCATGACTGTGTACAGATGTGACATTTCATGGATCCACACAGGACTCTGCTAGATAGGCACTGAATTTACATCTGAGATAATCTTTTGGCTATAAGTTGTCCTCTCTCCGATGAACACGTGTTCAAATTAAATGTTCAGTATGTCAATATGTATTTTTGGGGTTTCGATCCATCATCATGACAGTGGCCTACTAGATCTAAAATGGTAGAGGAGAACCACTTGATAATCTCACAAAAACAGGCTCTTTTCAAAATAAGATGCAGCTTACTGCATGAGAGCAATCAGGTGCAAGTCTATCAGTAAGATAGATATTTTTGCTAAGACTATGAGGAAACCAAGGATAACAGATACTTCACTTTTGAGATTTTAAGATATTCCATTATTCTCTACCTTTTTGTGACCTTATCAAACAAATGCAGTCTTCAGCATTAACCCTTTCAGAACCATTACATTATTCAACACTGTAGGACCTGGACTTTGCAGGGTAACTGGGTCTTATACCCCATCCCTCAGGTCAGAAAGACAGTGGTGAACCCGCTCAGGATCCTGACAGTTGCCTTGCAGTGCTTTAAGGCTGGACAGCTTTAATTGCTTGAAAACAAGATTTCCATCACTATATCGAGAGGAAGTTCAGCCTTAGAGAGCTACAGACCAATCTGAGTACCCTCAACCTGAATATGATATTCTACCTTTCTGAATCACTGCAGCTTCAAGGTTCTACTACTATGATAATATTGATTAGAGCCGGCTCATCAGACATTGCCAGGTTCACTGGTTGTTTTCAGATATATTGTGAGACTTTCCCAAACAAATGTTATGAACTCAACCTCAGGGTTAGCATGGCCCATTTGAATCATCCATTCTATGTGTATTATTGCAGTAATCATGATTATTGCAGTAATTTTCTTACAATCCCAGCCACCCCATTTTATATCTTGATTCATAATCAATCCTGAAGTGGTTCTTTGCTATTTCTTATCTCTACCTAAGCTGATTCTACATTTTAGTCTTCTGAACCAAGATCATTTCGTTCTGTTGTCCGGCTCTCATCTTTATTATTGGAGCCAACACAACTCCTGTTCCTTTCTTGATATCGTTCTGAGATGTCAAATATGATTTAGTATTCAGTTCATGGTCTTAGTCACTCTGTAATGGATATCATGCCATGCCCATTTATTTTGACATGAACTATCAATTCATCCATCTTAATACAAATGTTGTAAACACTCAAATAAAAAGTCTTTTATTCTGGCAATATTTACCGTTTTTCCTTACTCTGAACATTGCACCATTATTCAGACAGTATAGAAGGGAGGACAAGTAATAATAGGCCTATCAGTCCGACTTCAGTGGTAGGCAAATTGCAAGCATCAATACTGAAAAATACCGCTTCAATGTTACTTAGAAAGGCATAAGTTATTCAGGGACTGTCAGCATGGTAGTTTTAAAGGAACGCTACATGTTACTAAATTAATTAAGTTTTTTTTGGAAGAGGTACTAAGGAGGATTGGATGTGGAGAGAGTAGCAGATGTTGTCTATGTGAACTTTAGCAAGGCATTTAACAAGATCCCCCATGGGACTTTAGAAAAATTAAAGCCCATGGAATATAGTAGAATTCAAGTTACATCCAAAATTGGCTCAGAACCATGAAACAAAGGGTAGTAATGATCGACAGATGTTTTTGTGAATGGAAAACAACTTCCAGTGGTGTTCTACAGAGATCAGTGTTGAGGTTGTTGCTGCATATGATATGAATATTAATGATTTTGACCAGAATATGGGAGACATGAGAGGGAAACTTGCAGGCTACACAGAAATTGGACAGGTAGTTGATTGTGAAAAGGATGACTGTTTTTTGTAGGATATCAATGGATTGGTTGAGTGGGAAGAACAGTGGTAAATGTAATTTCATCCAGAGAAGAGGGAGGTAATTCATTTGGGGAGGGTAAACAAAGCAAGGGAGTACTCTGTAAATGAGAGAGCATTGAAAGGGGTAGAGGAAGTAAGAAACCTTGGACTGCATGTGCACAGGTCCCTGATGGTTACAGGAAGGTAGATAAGGAGTCATTTGGGGTACTTTCCTTCATCAGGCGAATACTGAAACAGGAATGTAAAGCTGGATCAATGCATGATATTAGTTAGGCCACAGCTAGAGTCTTGCGTACAATTCTGTCACCACCTTACTTGTTAGACATTTTGCTCTAGAGAGAACAGAGAAGACATATAAGAATTCTGCCCAGACCTTGAAAACTGCTGCTGCTAGGAATGATTGGATAGGCTAGCCTTATTTTCCTTAGAACGCTGGGGGTTGATGGCTGACTTATTTGAGGTGCACAATATAACGAGGAGCTTAGATAAAGGGGCAAGGTAGAGGTTTCCCCTAGCACAGAGGTCAGTTACTAGGACACAGATTTAAGGTGATTGGAAGAAGGATTACAGAGGACATTGATACACCTCACTGGGGCAGTACACTAGAAATAAAACCTCTTTTTTTTTCTCCAGAATTCCTGAGCATTCATAATCAGACATTTGTAAACTGGGAACCTCCTGTAAGCATAAGCTAAGATTTTGTCTACCCCTGAGGTAAATGGCACTGTTTTTTGAAGGAGAGCAGAGTAGATAATATGGTGTGCTCACAAAGCATACACAAGAACAATCTTGCAGCAGTGTTCACTTAAAGCACAGCATAAAGAATCCTTCACATCACAAGCTCTGTTTAGGTCTCTACCACACTGAGTTCCATTGTACAAAATTGTTCTGAATCCCCAGCTGCCAACTTATCTGGGTGTCAGCACGGTAACATCTGCCTAATCTTTGCTGACTTCAAAGTGGTGAGTTGCATTGGATGTCCTTTTGGACAAGTAGCTTGGCTAATCAAGTACGCACTGGGTTGCATGCTGTGCTTTCTCGACATTTCAGTATTTATACTTCTTGTTGATCATCCTAGAGTTCAAGTTGCCTTCATTCTGGACTTGGCAGGACTTTTTGTGTTTATTTCGAATTTAACACTACGCAGAAAATGGTGATATTGGTGGTGAACTTCAAACATAGATTTAAACTGAGAAATTGAAAATACACCAATGATCATTGACAAGCACCTTCAATTTAAATCTCCTACTCTGCTGAAGGTTGGTCATTCCTGTCTCCTTGAATATTGAAGGAGTCCATGACTACAAGCTTCAGGACTACACAGAATAAGCTCATAAATGCCAAGTTGCATTTTTGTCATACAAGTGCCAATGTTCATCATTAACAATTAAGAGATAATATAACCCTCCCTTGTTATTCAAAGTGTTATCATTACTGAATTCCTACGAACAACATTCTCGAAGCATTGCCATTGATCAGAAATTGAACTGGACCAATTATATGAACAGAAGCTTAAGAATGCTTGTAGCTCAGTAGTAATGTCCCTACCTCTGAGCCAAGAGGTCGGATTCAATTCTGACATATTCCAGAGGTGTGCCAAGACATTACTTGAATGAGTTGATTTAAAAATATCTTTAAATAAAAACTTGCAATTTTAATAAACTACCATGCTCCCATGCAAGAATTCCTATCCTGAGCTGTCAATTGTGTTCCTATGAAGTCTAACTTGAATTAGGGGAACAAGATTTTAGTTTTTGTTTAGTCACTTTACAGCCTAACCCTATCGCATCCTCCAGTCTTCTTACATCCTCTAACTTCCTCCCCCCACCCAGCAATCCATCCACTTGTTTCCACATCTAAACCTCCACATACACACATATTATCATATCTTGGTTCAGAGATGACCCATTTTATCCTTATCACATTATCTTTTACCTCTTTTTACATCTCTATCTTTCCTTCACCACCATTACCAATTCTTTTGCCTTCAGCTCTGAGCAGCCTTACAAGCTGATCCTCCGTCCCCTCTGTATGGATTGGTTAGCTCGGTTAGTTGACTTAGTGATGCTAACAGCATATGGTTCAATTCTTGCCCTGGCTGCGGTTACCATTATGGTCCCTACTTCTCAACCTTTCCCCTTGCCCAAGATGTGGTGAACTTCAGATTAAACCACCACCAGTTATCTCTCTGTCATGAGAGGGGGGAATGTGGTGACTTTCCTTTAACAGCAATAAAAACACACTTTCCGACCACTTTCTGCTCTGAAGAAGAGTTGTATTGGACTTGAAACATTCATTCTGTTTTTTTCTCTCTACAGATGCCATCAGACCTGCTGAGTTTCTCCAACATTTTATGTTTTCAATAATATAAATACTGTGGCCACTCGAGCAGGTCAGAGGCTAGAAATTCTGTGGCAAATTCTGAATTCCCAAAACCTGTCCACCACCTAAAAGGCACATGTTAGGAGTATGTCACTACTCACTGCAGCCCAAGCAACATTCAAAAAGCTTCACACCATTCACAAAAAGCAGCTCACTTGATTGGCACCCATTGCACTACCATCAATAATCCTAATCTTCCACCACTGATGAAAATTGACAGCAGTGTGTACCCCCTACAAGATGCACTGCTTACAACTCATCAAGGCTTCCTTTAGACTCGTGACCTCTATCACCCAGAAAGATAAGGACAGGATATAAATGAAGCATTAAGATCAACAAGTCTCCCTCTAAGCCATACATCATTCTAACATGGAGATACATTGTGGATTCCATACCATCGTTGAGTCAAAATGCTGAAACTTCCTACCTAAAGCACTGTAAGTATGCCTACTCCTTATGGTCTTCAGTTGTTCAAGAAGGCAGCTGAACAATTACCTTCTCTAGGGCAATTAGAGATCGGCAATAAATGCTGCCCATGCCAGTAAGATCCACAATGCATGAACAAATAAACAAAATACATCCTCTCTTTCAGTGATTGATAGTGATAGATGAAGACAACTTTATTCCTACATTCTACTGGTGCAAGTGATACAGTCAACTCTGACAATAATCTAGGTTAATAGAGTTTAAATTACTGCTAACATTGACAGCAATCCAGATTATTAGCACTGGAATTATTGTTAATACTTACAGTAATGCAAACGATTAATGCTGTAATTACTGCTGACATTATTAGTGCATGAATTTGAGCTAACATTGATGGTAATCGGAGTTCCATTATTAAAGCCGCCAAATTTCCATCTCTCCATCTTTCTCTCCACCTTAAGATGCTCTTTAAAACCTAGTTATTTATACCTAATGATAAAAATTCATTATAGTTCATTTTTGAGCCGGAGTTTGGGAAATGGCTCACAATCTGAGATTTGCCTTTGCCCATTTCCATTAAAGCTGGAAGAACAGAAAGTTGCTGTTGTCTCCTTGCTTAGGACTAGCATTGGCCCAAACAGGGAAGTTGCTTAATGTGTTCAAGACACCTGTTAATGATGATTCATTTCAACTCTTGTAGCATTTCAGCACCAGATATAAAATGTCATTTTTGTGATGATTGATTGTGACCATAATGAACGACATGAATATGAAGACTGTCCTCCATTGTATGTTTAATGTTATCTATCTGTAGGTTATTGGTATATCTTTATAGCTGACTGAATTTGGGAGGCAACACACGGTTCTCAGTTTGGATTCCGGTTTGTATTGGGCTATTAGGTCATAACCCTGGATGAGAAGGAATTTGAGCTTTGGTGGTGCACTTTTTGTAAATCATTTCCAAAAGATTCTCAGCCTTGTAATGCACCTGAGCATTGAAGCGCATCAGGTACATGATAGTCGTCCAGGATATTGGCAGCTCTCAAGACTGTGGACACACACCTTCAGAAAATGATAATATTGATCACAGATCACCAGAACAATTAGTTGTGTATAGCATGAGGATAACTCATCTGCAAGCAAGAGGTAAGAGAAAGTGGCACATCTCCATGAACCTCTCCAGCCAATATGGATTGAAACAAAACTATTGTCGTTCCTACAGGTCTAAATAAAATAGGTAACTTTACAGAATCACATTTCTCAATGGAAAGATGCAGTTATAAGGAGATTTTGTGGAAGACATTAACTCCTTATCTTTCAATCCACATTCATTCCAAACATCATATCCAAAAGATGTTGAGGTGGAGATAATGCAGAATCACCCCAAGCTCCTTAGTGTGCTACTCTACTGCACCTGATCCCATGCTTAAAATAAATAGATTAATAATTACCTTAAAACAACACACAATAAATTCACATTAACATCAGAGCCAATGTACGAATGGGAAAAATACTTAGCCATTGGTGTTTGTCCAACAGATCATCCTGGAACACTAATTTCCTAATCACTAGATAATAGCAAGATTTCATTTCTAGTTTTGAGGAGCAATTTTACAAGATTTCAGGCAAAGAATTATATGTAGCGATACTGTTCAGAACTGATTATATTAAACTTCCTCAGTTTGTTGCTCCAGCCAATTTCAGTTACCAGACATGTAACATATACACTACAGTCAAACTTTTTTTCAGTTTCTCACTACAGATAAATTCACCAATTTTGCAATGAAACCATGAGAATGAACAATTCGTTCCTCATGACCTAGTGTGATATGTAGAACGCTTAAGACCTATTGTTGAATGTAATAAATTCCACATGACAGGATGAAAGTGGAGCAAGCAGCAGTTTAGGTACCAGTGAAAAATGTCCAGTATGCAATGATCAACATCTGTTTTATTTCATGGTATGTGCCCTGCATTACATAAATCTCACAGTTTAACGGTGCATGCAATTTTCAAGTGATCCTGTATTTAAGTCAGAATTTTTGCTTGACTTGTCATTATCCAAGTATAAAATAAGATTGCCAACAGAGTAATATAGTTGTTTGCATTTTTAATTCTTGTGTCAGTATCAAACCTGTATATTGCAATAATTTTTTCAACTGAAGATTTGGGAGGGGTGTTGCGAGTAGCAACCGGAATCAGATAATATTTGCCTTATTTGTCTGAACACTCCATTTATGGAGATGACACAATCATGGATTAATGATGAATTTATTAACATGCCTTAAGAACATCAGAACACATGTTGGCCATTCACCCATCAAGCCTCTTCTTCCACACAATTAGATCATCGCTGATTCGTATTTTAATTTCTTTCCCCACTTTGCTTCCAAAATCTTTAACACCTTTGCCTATTAAAAACAGATTATTCTCAGTTGTTAAATTTTGAATTGAACTTTCACTTTTTTTCTGGGTTTTGCGGTTGCAATGAGGGGCATTATAGGGCTCGGGTAGTAGTTAATAGGAGAAGTGCGGTAAGATGCAGTGAGAAATCTCATGAAGAGAAACCCTCTTTGCAACTCAATGAAACTTCCACTGAGTCAAAAAAAACTTAAGATTCAACCCTAAATATCTCTCCATCATTAAAGTTGTTGTGCCTTGCTGACTTACATCATTCTCCTGTACAGCTATCTTTAGAACAATCTGCCTTCTAGCACCACTCATTCATCTATAGCCAGGCATTTCTTGGCTTCATTTTAACAGCCAGAACTCAACCATACCCTCTGACTAATATCCTCTCGTACCTATGCCTCACTGTTACCCTCCATAAATGCTGTTCTTCGCTGTTCTCCACAGAAAAGAAAATTCTCTACACATAACTCTCTGTTTTTTCTCCTTGCAGGGGAATAAAGTGTTGAACTCAAGAGAGTGTGCAGATGACTGTCTGGTGATAGTCACTTTGATGTAACCCCATCTTATCTACTGCTTTTCTTTCAGGAGGCTGCAGGAATCAGGAACATCCTGCCGCGAATGGCTGAGATTCCTGAAGCACCAATGTACATACATGTTCAGAGAACTGCACTTCTGCCTGGGGAATCTTGCCTCCTTGCAGCTGGATCCTTATGGTGCATCCTCTCTGTCTAGAGGACTGGCCTGTGGCAGAGGAGAAAGCTGGTGCTGCTGCGTGTATTGCTCATGTTGCTGTGCTGTTGGTGTTCAAAAAACAGAAGTTGCTGGAAAATCTCAGCAGGTCTGGCAGCATCTGTGAAGAAAAGAATCAGAGTTAATGTTTCGGGTCCGGTGACCCTTTTTCAGAGCAGTGTTGATGTTGGTGTTGATGCTTCTATCCTCTTGCCCATATCAGAAATGCAAAGTGGAGTTGTACATAAGCAGTTCCCCTACTGCATTGATGCTATCAGCAGGGACATGTAGTTCAAGGGGAATGAGGCACAAGATGCATGAAATGTCTTCCGAGAAATTTATAATCACCTGTCAAGCAGTGAAACCACTGTCTAAGAAGAAATGTAGTGAACACCAATCTCCCATCTAGGCAGGACTACACCTGTTCATTTTGCTCTTTATATGCTACCCGGTCTGTCAGTTCACTAAACAAGCTCTGTCCATCGCATTCTCATCAGGATGACCCTTGCATATTCCAAACAGTTTAGGAATCCCATGCACTGCCTGTTAAAGCCAGAAAATCCGAGCTAAATCCTGAGTTAATTGTGGAATTAAATATTTATTTAGTTGCCCGAGAGATAATCAAGTAATGCTACCCACTCCTGCAACTTCACCCAGGATAAACCCAAAAGTGGGCAGAAATATGTTAACGTTCCAACATACAAACATTTGGCTTTAATGCCCCAACTCCCAAGCAAACTTCACTGCCTTCCTTCACCCTTTATCCCCTTGGTAGTTAATATTCTGTCTTAATCTTGGATAAATTGCATTATTCTCTAGTTGAACATTAGTTAGACAAATGCCATTGTCTACATTGGCAGTCACGAAATTGATGTGTTTGCCATTGGCTGTATCCCTGTCTTTGCTGTCCCTGTCTCTGGTCAGTGTCTCAGGTTGAACTGGATTGTTTACAATATTGTTAACCTTTGGACCCCTGAAGTTAACCTCTGACTCCACATTCTCTCAATCATACAAGTTGCCTGTCTGACTATCGCTGAAATGAGACTTATGCTGTCAAACCGTTTCATTGTGTACACATCAGGCCAAATGCAAGAATACTAATTTCAAATAGAACAGTAGGAGCAACAATTTGCACTGCATGAGAAAAGGGACCTTTTTTGACAAGTCATTTCTAATTGGTCAAGGTGTAGCCATGGAGAGTGCACCAGGAAGCTTTATAGCCCATATTTTGTTTAATTTGAGAAAAGGTGTAATGCCTGGGTAAGTTCCTTTTTCCTGCAGAGGACAGGTCACTGTGTATGTTAATGTATAGCTACTAGCAAGCATCAGTGAATCAAGCTGACAAATTTAATAATTTTAAATCTTAATCCTTAGAGTGGAAGGATCAGCAGTCCTATTCTATACATTGGTAAACTAAATAGTGTTTCCAGTCTACTGTTGAATAACTAAATAAAAATTTCATTGTAGCAGATATATTATCAGTATCCAGAACAGTGTCTACCCCATCACTCAATTCAATCCAACAATAGTAGTGATGGCCATGAAATAATCCAAGTAAAATCTTTGAATACCACCATTGAATGTTTATCTTTCTAACATGCTTTAGATTCATAGTTACATTCTATTGTTGTCTGTGTTGCTGCTGAACATTATAATCACTTGGACTAATCCTTCATGCTGAAAATAGACAAGTTAATTACAGTGTACCACTGTCCAATACCTGCTGTTAGGGTTAATTTGTGCAGTGTAAATGAAGATTTCGGAGTTGCCTCCTTTAAAAAGTGTAAAACTTACTGCTGTGCTGCGTCAAGCTAAGTAATCTATACTGAAACAGATCTCATTATTTAATTATATGCAAGAACATTTCTTTTTTAATATTATTAATTAATTATAGCCTAAGTATTTTTATACTTAGTTGTGTGCAAATAACCTTTGTTTGAAACGTATTTATTTTAAAAAGTTTTAATAAGTCAAACAGAAAGGTGTGAAATGTTAATGGGACAGAATTGTTTTATTATTTTAAAGATCTCTCGAAAGGTTTGTGCATTGTTGGCTAGGCGAGTATTTATTGTGCATCCCTAATTACCCTTGAGTAGGTGGTGGCGAGTTTTAATCTTTAACCACAGCAGTCCATGTGGTGAACAAACACAGTGCTGCTAAGGAGGGAATTCCAGCAATACTGTTCCAAGTCAGGTTGAAATGTAGCTTGGGAGGGACCTTACTGTCGTGGTGTCCCAATGTACCTGTTTCCTTTGTCCGTCTATGTTGTAGAAGTTATGGGTTTTAAACCCTCTCACTATATTATTGTCTTGTGATCTTTCCAGTAATTCTAGGTCTCAATGTGTATGACAGAAGTGGAAACCATGTTTTCAAACTTCTATCCATCAATAATCTTGACAGTGGTGACCCATTCAATAGTAGTGAAGATCAATACCTCAAAAAAAGCAAGATTGACGTCATTGCTTTTTCTTCAACAAAATTGTTTGAACTTCTCTCTCAGACATTCCATAAAACCATAAGATATAGGAGCAGAATTAGACCATTCATCCCATCAATTCTACTCTGCCATTCGATCGTGTTTCTCAACCCCATTCTATTGCCTTCTACCCGTTGCCCTTGATGACCTTGCTAATCAAGAACTATCAATCTCTGTCTTAAATGCACTCTGTAATTTTTGCAGCAATGAGTTTCATTGATTAACCATCCACTGGCTGAAAAAAATCCTCCTCATCTCAGTTCCAAGGGGTTGTCCCTTTACACCAAAGCTGTGCAAACTTAGCAACAATGCAGTATGTTCCTTTGTCCAGATCATTAATGTATAACAGGAATAGTTTTGGTCCCAATACTGACCCCTACGAAACTCCACTACTCACTCACTGCTATCCTGAAAAAGATCCCTCGTCTTTGCCTTCTGCCAGTCAGCCAACCCTCTATCCATGCCAGTACCTTGCTCCTAACACCAAGTCACGTGCAAAGAGATTAAGAGACTTGGGAGTTCTAGTCCAGGATTCTCTCAAAGTAAGCTTGCAGGCTGAGTCAGTAGTTAGGAAGGCAAATACAACTTTGACATTTATTTTGAGAGGGCATGAATATAAAAGCAGGGATCTACTTCTAAGGCTCTATAAGGCTACATGTGGAGTATTGCATGCAATTTTGGGCCCCATATCTCAGGAAAGATGTACTGGGTCCGGTGTGGGTTCAGAGGAAGTTCTTGAGAATGGTCCTAGAAATGAAAAGCTTAACATATGAGGAGCGTTTGAGGACTCTATACTCGGTAGAGTTTAGCAGGATGAGGGTGGATCGAATTGAAACTTACAGAATACTGAATGGCCTGGAGAGAGTACATGTTGGGAAGATGTTTCCATTGGTGGGAGATACTAGGACCCTAGGGCACAACCTTAGAGCAAAGGGAAGACCTTTTAGAATGGAGATAAGGAGAAACTTCTTCAGCCAGAGAGTGGTGAATCTATGGAATTCACTGCTACAGAAGGCTGTGGAGGCTATTGAGTATAGCTAAGATGGAGATAGATAGATAGTTTCTTGATCATCAAGGGGATCAAGGGTTATGGGGAGAAAGTGGGAGAATGGGGTTGAGAAACTTATCAGCCATGATTGAATGGTAGAGCAGGCTTGATGGGCTGAATGGCCTAATTTCTGCTCCTATGTCTTATGGTCTTATGGCTTTTATTTTATTTCACAGCTTCCTGCGTGGCACCTTGTCAAAGGCCTTCTGGAGATCTAAATAGATCAAATTCACTGGCTCTCCTTTGTCTAACTTGTTCATTACCTCCTCAAAAAATTCTAACTGATTTGTCAGGTATAGCCTCCCTTTGATAAAGTCATGCTGACTTAGCCCTATTTTACCAAGCAGTTGCAAGTACTCTGCAATCTAATCCTAAAAATGGATTCTAACACCTTACCAATGAAAAAGGTCAGGCTAACTGACCTTTAGTTTCCTGTCTTCTGCCTCCCTCCCTCCCTTTTAAAACAGGGATGTTACATTCATCATTTTTCAGTTCTCTGGGAATATCCCCGACTCTGATTTCTGAAAGATCACCACCAATGCCTTTACAATTCTTCAGCTATCTCCTTCACTACTCTAGGGTGTAGTCCATCTGATCTGAGGTTTTTTTTATCCACATGTAGACCTTTCAGCTTTCCCAGCATCTTCTCCTTAATGACGGCCAATACAATCACCTCTAATTCCTGACAACAAGGTGCAGAGCTGGATGAACACATGCCTTTTAGATACCTAAAAAAGTCTTGCAATCTTCTTTTAAATTACTCGCTAGTGTACCTTCATATTTCATCTTCTACCCTTTATTACTTTCTTAGTTATCCCTTTTAAATGCTTCCCAATCCTCTGGCTTCCCACTAATCTTCATCATATTGTATGATTTTTCTTTCGCTTTTACGCTGCCCCTGAATTCCCTTGATAGCCATGGTTGCCTTATCATCACTTTAGCATGTTTCTTCCTCATTGAGATGAATTTCTGCTGTACCTCCCGAATTCCCGCCAGAAACTCCTGTCATTGCTGCTCTACTGTCTTCCCTGCTAAGCTCCCCTCTCAACCCACTCTGGCCAGCTCTTCCCTCATGTTTTTGTCATTACCTTTACTCAATTGTAACAGTGTTACATCTGATTCCAGCTTCTCCCTCTCAAACTTTTTATTTGTTTAAGGATACTGAAGTGAATTGGTAACTTGAATGAAGTCAGAAGCACATACAAATTTTGAAATTGCTTATTTGTAATCTGTGGTTATTGTCCAACACTGTAATATTGGAAATCCCATGTGTGTAATAAATTCTACTGGGGAGCTAACAGACTGCAGTTGCTGCAATACTATGCAAATGGTTAACTTCAATCCACTCTGAATAATGATTAATAACATTTAGAAGATTTTTCACTTGAATTCAAATAAAACCATGCCTGGTTTGTTGGAAAACCAAGAGTAGTATTGATAATATTTCTTCCTAAATGGTTTCATCACATGGAATGCAGTTAATAAAAGTAATCTGTAATAATCCATGTAGTGAGTAATATTTGGTCTACATACTGATTTTTATCGTCTTGCACAAAACTTTACAATCCCCAAATGTCCTCAGTGAAGTTTTTAATGAATATCCTGCTGAAGTGCACTTGGTATGATGAATCCCTTGCTGAACACTAGCAAGTCATTGATGATAGTGAGGTGCTTGTATTTTTTGATGTACTGACTTAGTTTAGAATTTTTGAGTACATAGTCTGATTATCCTTCCAGACAATATTTCCACATTTGAAGACATTCTTCTACCTGCTCTTTGGTTTGTCTTATCTCTTGAAACATCCATTCAGTACCTGGTAGGTTCTACATGATTAAGGATGCATAGCTTTCAAGCCCTTCAATGATGTTGAAGTCTTTCAGTTCAGTCCCACCTGGTGGTATCGGTGAGAGTGTGTCCGCTGTTGTTGGTATTTTCCATCTATAGGTTATTTGATGGAATCATACCTTATGAGTCCTCATCTGGACTGCTGAATTCTGGATGGCATCTTGGTCATGCATTTAATTATTAGAAGAGTATGGTTTTAAGCCAATTTCAATTTAGGAGGTATACCTGTGTTACAATCTGTTTTTTTTTCCACATTCCTATGTTGCTGTTAAAGCTTCTTTCCAAATCTGGAAGTATTTGTGGGAAGATAGAAAAGTTAATGTTTTGAGTCCGATGACTCTTCGTTATTGACCAGACTTGAAACATTAACTTTATTTCCTTCCCACAGATGTTGCCAGATCTGTTGAATTTCGCCAGCAATTTCTGTCTTTGTTAGGAGTTTTCTAATCTTTTCACATTCTAGGACCATTGTTGAAGCTGTCTCAAAAGCCATCTTAAGACCCCATTGAATTTTCCCGAGCTTGGTGTGAGTTTATTCACTTGATTTGCCATATCAAGGAATCCTTGAAATTCTGTGACATGCCTGGCTTGTAAAAAGTCTCTTAGAGCTTTGATTTTTGCAGATCAATCTTGGTTCCAGAGGGGTTGGACAATATATGAAATGAATTTTATCTTGCATTTGGCAAACTTGCATTTTTCATTAAGTACTAAGGTTTTTCTGTAATAGTCTCAAGATTTCTGTTCTTAAGCTTGATAGTTCTCTGCAGCTGCTGATCTTGTTGCTTCTTTCAACTATTTTCACTGCTGACACATTTTCTTGGGATCACTTAGTTTCCCAAAAGTGTGCCATTTGAACGCAGAATTTTTGTTTAATGCAAGAACTCTATCTGTACAGCCAAGTCTTTATTTATATTCTCTTCACATGAGCTTCGAGCTCCTGCTTCCTTCCAGATATCTTTAGATGATCCTGTGACTCTAATGAATTCAAGAAGATGGAAGAAAGTTGATCCTTAGTGTTTGCCTTATTAATTTGTGTATGGTAAAACACCTTTTGCTTTGTGGAACCTTGTGGCTTCATTTTAAATATAAGTAACAGGGTTTCATACTTCTTTAAATTTAAATGAAAAGTTACTGATTACTACTGAGTTACTGCTGAGATCCCTCAGAGCAATGAGGATTGATAAGAAATAAACAGGGTTGCCCATACAATAGGGATCAATATTTTCAAACATTATTGTCATTGGAAAACCTGTGTGGTAACTCAGATCTTATGTTTTTAGTGCTGTCTGCTGTAACCTGGTTATAAGCTGCACTGTGCCAAGAACAAGAAGACATTTTGGAGGATTTGTGCTTTTGCACATATGAACTTTACATTCCTGCTTGTGCACAATCATTTTTCCATACTGTATACAGAAATTCATAGATTTTAGAATGTCTTCGCACAGCCACAGAAAATGTTAGTGTTGTGTATTTCTTTAGAAATCTGTGATGTAAATTTAACTTTTAAAGAAAATGATGTCAGCATTTCATTTTTCTGAAGGAATGAGTTGGAAATTACGTGTATACATGTGATTGTTTATCTGGTTGTCAAGAATCTAATTAAGTGAACTGAGATAAAAGTGTCAGACTCTGAGCTGTATAAATTAGCATCAGCATGGTTTGAGGCAAATGCTCCACCATTTAGAGAGATCACACGGAAAACAAGGGAGATCAAATGTTTCATTATCTAATCAATGTCAGTGTCAACCATTTCTTAGCAAGAACTTTCATTGAAAAGGGTTAGTGAGCAATTTTTAAACACACTCAGTGTTTCAGATAACATCAAACAAAACAGGAATATGTGACATTACAATCTTAAAACCTAAAAATAACTGTTTTATGAAATAAACTGACTACACCTCTGTTTCCTTAATATTATGTACTCTTCACATTGTATATTCCTGGAAAATTAAGTTGCCAGCTCTCATTGAAGACATTTCTGAAGCAGTCTTCATTGCCCCATCCTCAAATTCCCTTTATTGGTAGCTCAGTACACCTGTCCTCGAGGTGTGCCTCTAACTCATGCCATTGGAGTCTGAATACCTAATTTTGTCACTGCCCAATTGGATGACTCAACTGTCAAGCAAATAGCTTTTCCCCAGCATCTGAGACAACAAGGTGCAGGGCTGGATGAACACAGCAGGCCAAGCAGCATTATAGGAGCAGAGAGGCTG
>NC_063333.1:87210098-87224438 GCF_021869965.1 Rhincodon typus | reverse complement strand
CAGCCTTCCTGCTCCTCTGATGCTGCTTGGCCTGCTGTGTTCATCCAACTCTACACCTTGTTATCTCAGATTCTCCAGCATCAGCAGTTCCTACTATCTCTGTAACATGCCTGCCTCCTTGACTGATCTCAGCTGATAACCATGACAAGCTATCTGGCTTTGTATCTGCCTTATAAGGGAAGTCAAGGCACAAGTACTGTGAGTCTTTAAGCTCTGGTTAAGGAGGAAAAACGCACAAAGGCAAAGTAAGGTTGGGCAGAAATGTTGTGAGCATTTAAGCATGCACAAAGTGAGTGAGGTGAGAGCATGCAAGGAGCTCTGCAATGCAGAATGCAGCATCAAAATGCAGCACTGTAAAATCAGTGGGTTCAAGATGTACCATGAAGTTGCAATGAGATTGACACTTGTCCAATGCTAATGTGCATGGACAGGATGGTACAAGTGGTCACTACCCATGAGATGGTGGTGACTATTTTCCAAGATAGAGGGCCAGAAGAACAAGCAGTGAGCTTGAGTCTTAGGGTAACTGCTGTGACTTTCATGTTAGGAATTTTCATCATCTAATTACTATCCCATCGGTGGGAGAATGGGAAACTGCATATCAATAAGGTGAGATTAACTCATAAATTGCCATTGTCATCCAAGACCATAGGGATCCTCTCTCATTGGACAGAGATATATGACTGGTGGTGGTTTAACCTGAGCGTCACCACAGCTTGGATGAGGCAAAGAGTTGAGAAGGAGCGTCATTCATAGTAACCTCAGCCACTGTTGGAAATGAACCCATGTTGTTGGCACCATTCTGAATCGCAAATCAGTTTCCAGCTAACGGACCCCAACATTATTCTCACAATTAGTGAGATGCTAATAGATGCGATTGGATGTGAATAGTCCTGGCACTCTCAAGACTTCATTTCTCTGTTAAATACTTGGTTTGAGAATCAGACTTTTTTTTTATGAAGGAAGCTTCACTATTTTGGTAGTGATCAGTTTCATGGGATTGAATGTTCCTACGCCTCTGAACCATATGGGCATTGGTAAGAATTTTGGGAAAACAGGGTGAGATCAGCAGCAATGAGATTCTCAATATCTTAATACCATATGATGCAGAAGCAGAAACATCAGATTACTTAGCTACTCAATGAGATCATAGCTGATTTGGAAATGTTCGATTTTCTCTTTCCTGTCTTTTGCCCATAACTCTTGATTCCTTTACTGATTAAAAATCTGCCTACTTCAGCCTTGAATATAATTTACAATGGCTTCAACAGCCCTCTGCAATAAATAATTCCACAGATGCATTACTCTTCGAGATAAGAAATTCTTCAATGTCAATGTCTTAAATGAGCAACCCCTTATTCTGAGATAATATATCAAGATATTACGGCAAAATATTCTTAGAGGACTTCACAAAATCGAGGTAGGGAGCTTGTTTCCCCTTGTGGGAGAGTCTAGGATCTGAGGGCATTGTCTCAGAATAAGGGCAAAAGGATTCTCTTTTGTTGGAGATGATCATTGCCTTTGTGCATTGTGAATATGCCTTGCCACTTGTCAGCCCAAGTCTATTTACTGTCATGGTCTTGCTGTATTTGGACACAGACTAATTTGATATTCAAGTAGTTGAGAATGGTGCTGAATATTACATAATCATCAGCGAACATCCCCATTTCCAACTTTATTATGGAGGGAAGATCACTGATGAAACAGCTGATGATGGTTGGGCCAAGGGCATTGCCCTTAGGAACACCTGCAGAGATGTCCTGGAGCTGAGATGACTTACATTTGACTTCCAACTTTCTTTGTGCCAGATATGACTCTAACCGAGAGAGAGCTTTTCTCTGAATCTTATGGTTTATGACACAATTCTTTCATGTTGCACTCAGTCAAATGCGGCCATGGTGTCAAGGGTGGTAGCTGTCATCTCTCCTCTGAAGTTAAAATCTTTTCTACACCTTTGAACTAAGGCTGTAATGAGGCCAAGAGCTGATTGTGTCTGATGTAAACCAAATTGAATTTCAGCGAAAAGGTATATAACGAAACAAAGTATGTGGATGCTGGAGGTCTGAAAGAAAAACAGACATTGCTGGGAAAACCCAGCAGGTCTGGCAGCAGCTGTGGGAAGAAAGCAGAGTTAACATTTTGAATAACTGCTGAGTTATTCCAGAAATTTCTGTTTTTGTATCAGTGAACAGGTTATTGCTAAATAAATGCTGCTTGATGGCATTGTTCACGACCCCTTCTATCAGTACTATCGAGTTAAAAATTATGTGACACCTCTCTAACTGAGTATACATGCACATAACATTTTTACTGCAGCAAATTGTTTTCTGTGCATTTCTCCCACTTTGGAGAGCTTATATTCTTCATGGACAAAGTGCAATTCACAGCCTGATTTAAAGTTAAATACTGCCAGAATAAAGGAGAGAGCAAATGGATTCAGAAGAGTACTGCTTTTAGAGCACCTCTTGTTAAATGTGAGGAGTAGAGTTATTCCCCTCAGCTCCAAGAAAGTCTTTGGTCTCCCTTCTGCTGATCAAGGCCTCTATTTGCTGTCACAATTAGCAACACCCACACCCTTGTCCACCAAGCTCCAATCTCAAACCTTCCACCAGACTTTGACACCCTGCTTCCCCAACCTGCACCCCTTCCAACTTCTGTCTCAATATTGGCAATCTGTGATACGGAATGTGTAGGTTAGGTGGATTAGCATGGGGAATGCAGGGTTACAGGGATACTGCAGAGGATGGGTCTGGGTAGGACGCTCATTGGAGGGTCAGCGTGGAGATGATGGGCCGAATAGCTTGCTTCCACACTGTAGGGATTCTATGATGATTTTATGATCCCTCAAAGCAATCCCTAACTAGCTTCAATCTCTCTTTTCCTCTCTCCTTATTGACAGCCTATGAGCCCATCTTCCAAGGGCTTAGACCACCTGCTCCCTCTGTCTTTTCCAATTGTCAAAATTTAACTTTCCCTCAAACAAACCATCATTTCTCCCAGTTGTTGGTGAAAAATGTCGATATTTCCTGACTATGACCTCCTATCTCAGTTTATCTTCATGTCAGCCAGCCAAACTGTCATTATATATATCAAGTCAGAAACATATAATAAACTACTGTGAAGGAGGTTCAGCCATTAATACCGGCAAGTCCTCTTTGTCTTCAGATTTTCCTGGATATCACGTTAGTGCCCTCTTCTGTCTTTAGTCACCTCCTAACTATTGGGTTCATTATGTCAGATACATAGCTTTCCCAAGGAGCAAAATTGAGTTCAGAAATTTTCAAACTCCCTCAGTAGCTTACAAAAGTTAATGGAACGAGATCCCGAACTTTGATGTTATCCTATTTGCTCACTTAACTTTGTATCACTCTACTCTCAGAAAATTGCTGTAACAATTATTGTTATTCCTGAGCATTATTAATAACAGTTATAGTTTTAAAATTTAAAGTACACTTTTTGTTTCTCTTGGCAAAAGTAATTCTGTGCAGATTTGCATTAACAGTCCTAATTACTCTATGTTACACAAACTCATTTTAGATTCGAAGCTAAATGTATGGAAAGCTAAAGATCAGCAATGAAAATCAGCAAAATTATGAACATTTTCTAGGAATTTTGTTCCGCACCGTCTCTTACTAATTTTTACTAAAACCATAAATGAGAAAATACAGGCAATAATCCAATAAGGGTCCTATTAAATGGCAATATTTCTGCTCAATTCTTTTAAAGTTTTTTTTTCCAAATTTGAAACATGCAGTCGTTCAGTTTTGGTGTTGCTGGACTAGCTAATCTTGATGTCCTTGGTGCACTTTTCCTGGAAACATCACTTCAGGAGTTCTGCATACCCCTATTTTATATGCAACTTCACACTACACGCTCCAAATATCTGGAAGCTGTGTGATTAATTAACATCTAATCATAAAGCCTGATTTTATTGCAAGTTCTCAGGAACCAATTAACTTACTGTGAACCTATAGCAGAGAGAGCTATAGCTGAGCTTTTATCAACAAGAATGCTAAATGTATTCTTGACACTCAGTGCAGTCATGACCCCACAGCTTCGTAAGTGCAGTCAGCTCTCTACTGGTGCAGGTGGATACATTTAAAGTGTTCTTCCTTGAATGGTTACAGTGTGAAAGGTTTATAATGATTGTCAGCCAAAGTATGTGGGGGAATCTTTATGGGAATAGGAGAACTGGATGAAAGTTTGTTCTTACCACGAGGTGGTAGTAGATTGGCCTGTTTTAAACACAATCTAATTTTCATGTCTATCAGGTGGTGCTTAAAATGGGCAGTTGATCTGTTGGTTTTTTTTTCCTCATGAAGCAATAAATATTCATCTCTATTTGAAACTGTGATAAAGAAAGAAGAAGGAACAGCTTTCATTTTGCTTGTCTTACTCTAGCAGCCTTTTAGAAAACATTAGGAAGTAACTACCAAGGCAGAACTTAGCATGCCGATTCTTAATTTGCACAAATTTCAATAATGTATTGGCATAATAAATAGGCTGACAATATCTTTATCACTGTTGGCATTAAATCCGATAGTTTTTATCAATATACTTTGTAGGACACCAATGCAATCCATCAGTGGTTAATTTCTAAAAGGAGTACTACCCAAAATCAATGTGTAGCTAGTATTGTGTTTTAAAGGAAGGCTTTTATCCCTACACAGATTCTCTTGTTAAGCAGGATCTTTAATCCAAATATGTGATAGAGGAAGGAAGATTACAAAATGATATTTCTACAGAATTCTAATATAGATTTACCAGACTGTAAAGGAGTAACTCCTGAAAGAAATGTATCCACAAGGGAAGGGATCCTTGTTGCAACCAACTGTGGGGGAAAGTGAATAAAGGAACGGGCCAGTTTGTTCCTACTCATGAACTTAACATTTTGGGATATCACCTCTACAGCCATTAAAAACCGAGAGCAGTGTGTATGCGTCAAAAAACTGGGGGCTTCCTTCTCTACAGTGGAACACCATCTCTAATGCTTGTTTAGTTTTTTTTTAGGAAATGTACCCAATTGGTCTCTATATTCTGGATTTGACTTTATGAAGCACAGCCCCACCCTGATATAATTTACTCTAATGGCTATATTAAATACTTGGTTAAATTCGGGAGCCGCAAATATAGGCCCAATTATTGAAATAGCTTTCAGCTTTTCAAAAGCTATCAGGCATATGTCAATCCATACTACCTTTACTTTCTACTATAGTAGTTCTGTCAGCAGGGCGGCTACTCCACTGAGGTTTGGAATGAATGATCAGTAGAATCTACACATTCTCAAGAACCGCTTGAGAAGAAGATGTATCTCTATGGTAACTGGAAAAAAAGTGCGCTGGCATATAAATAAAAGTCTTCTTTTTAAAGGAAGACTCAGCACTGCTTCCCATTTTGAAATCTTTAGGAAAGTCCTCTAAACAAATGAACATAGCCAGAAGGTTTTCTGGAAGAATTTTGGGGATGTACTACTGTAATAATTGCCAGTTCTGGTAAGTTTACCAGGATTCAGTAAGATTGAAATCACAAATAGCAATTTACAAAAAGAGTCACAGAGAATAATTCCATTAAATTTTGCCACCACAGACCATTAATTTGTACAACAGTTCCAGACAGTTTTAGAGTTTTTCGTGAACATTCTGAGTCCACAGAATCAGATAAATATAGAAAGAGATAAGTATGCAGAGGCACATTTATTATAGAATCTTTATCAAACTTGTTGAGTGCCTTTTATCTCTCTCTGAAAATCATGTTCAAATTAAGTTATTATGTCTTTCCTTCATTTAAGATTTAGTGAGTGTTCCAGAAAGTTTACAGTTACTTGCCCTCATCTATGAAAGAGCACTTCAATACATTGGACACAGATATATTTTGGTCCCATTTCCTGCAAGCAATATCTATTTAGATGAATTGCAAAGTTTAAAAATAGGTCATATAGTCTCTATAATTAGAGTGCCCCAAATCAATTACAGTCAGGAGTTACAAGCCATATTTTATGATAATAAATTCTGCTGTGAAGAAGCCACAGATGACTTATCCTCCCAGTATTAAGCACTTTGAATTTCTTCTATAATAGAGATAATACATAACATTCAGACAGAATGAAATTCAATTTCTAATATCAACCAAATATCACCTCTCTAAGGTTGAAAACATTCAGGAACTAAATCAAATCAGCTTTATCCACGTTTGTTCTTTCTAAAACCTCAGTAATTATAACTGGGATTATTAGTGTGCTATTTGCTACCGTTACTGTAACTGCTGCAATCCTAATATTTCCAATACGTCTGCTGAGATCACAGGTTTTGATTAAAATATAAGCATTCTGGAAGGTACCACTGAACAAAAACTGAACTGGATTATCCATATAAATACTGAGTCTACAAGAGCAGGTCCTAGGCTAAGAATCCTGCAGTGAGTAACTCACCTCCTATCCCACGACAAGTCAAGAGTGTGATAGTTTACTCCTCCTTACCTGCGTGAATACAGCTCCAAAAACATTGAAGAAGCTTGACACCATCCAAAACATAGCAGCCAGCTTGACTGGCATAACGTCCACAAACACCCATTCCGTCCACTATCAATGCTTAATTGCAGCAGTGTATATCCATAAGAGGCATTGCAAAAATTCATCAAGACTCCTTAGACAGCACCTTCCAAATTCACAATTCCTACTGTTTAGAAGGAATAGGGTGATGATACGTGAGGATACCATCATCTGGTCTAGAGCAAACATATTTACAATAAATGTTTGAATGTTGAAGTTAAACTAAATAGTGGGGACAAGGATCCAAATTTGGGAAGTTGTGGTGAGTCAAAGAGCAGGGAAAGGCAACATATTAAAGGCAATTAATGTGGGAGATGATAAACAGGCGATGACAGCAAAGAACAGAGAATAAGGATCTAAAACCAACAGGTAAGACTGGAGGTTAAAAAATAATAAGAAGACAAACTAATGGCATTGTACTTAAGTGCACGTAGCATTCAAAACAAAACGTAAGTACAAAATGAGATACGTAAATACATCCTCGTGGCCATCACTGAGATGTGGCTACAGCCTGACCTCGATTATAAGATTTTGAGGGGCACGGACAATGTGAATAGAATGCGGCTATTCCCCCTAATAGAAGGATCAGTAAGATGGGGGCATGATTTTAAAGTGAAAGGCAGGAAATTTAGAGGGGAGTTGAGTGAAATACATTTTCACTCCGAGAGCGGTGAGGGTCTGGAATGAATGCCTGGGAGAGTCATTGAGGTGGAAATCTCACACCGTTTAAAATATTCTTGAATAGGCAGTTGAAGCACTGTAACATTCAAGGTTATAGCCCTAGTGTAGGAAAGTGAGACTAGTGCAGGTAGTAGTATATTTTTGGTAGTACAGACTAAGGGCTGAAGGGTCTCTTCTGTACTGTATGATTCTATGATTATATACATTGGATCTGAATATTGAAAAGTATGCAACATTTATGAAAGATGGAAACTTAGGAGAGGTGGAGGAGTGGCTTTGTTAATTAAAGATATATCAGCATGATGGAGAAGACGGCCTAAATTTAGGAAGCAAGGATATAGAAGTAATGTAAGTTGAGATGACTAATAATAAAGGCTACAGGTCACTTGTGTAAGTTGTGTACAGGCCCTCTTACAGCAACCACATGGCTCAACAGAATATCAAGGAAGAAATAGTGGGAGGCTGTAAAAAGAATACAGTGACTATCACAGAGAGATAGTAAGAACTGCTGATGCTGGAGTCAGAGATAACACAGTGGGAGCTGAAGAAGGGTCCCAACCCAAAATGTCAGCTTTCCTGCTCCTCTGATGCTGCCTGGCCTGCTGTGTTCCTCCAGCTCCACACTGTCTTAACAGTGACTCTCATGGGGCTTTTAATCTACATATAAACTGGAAAAATCAGATGGGAAAAGTATTTTAGTGAGGAATTCATCGGATAATTTCAGAGCAAATTTGTAGACCAGCATGGTTATGGCACCAAACAGAGAGCGGGCTAGACAAGGTTTTGACCAATGAAATAGGTTTAATTTATGACCTCATGATCTTGTAGCGAAAGCATTCCTGGGTAACAGCAGCCAAAATATTATTGAATTTTACATCCAGTTTAAGAGAGAGAAGTGTTGTTCCAAGACTATCATCTTGATTTTAAACAAGGGTAAATATGAGGGCATGAAAGCAAAGAAAGCAAAAATGAACTGATAATTTAGGTTATGGGGTAGGTCAACAGCGACACAGTGGCAAATATTTAGGGGGATAGTCCAGGAAGCGCAGAATATGTGTATATTTCTACAAATAAATGAAGTTCAAAGGGATAGACCCACCATGAATGGTTAACTAAAGAGAATATGTTTATTCGTTCATACGACTATCTACTACTTCTTCTCTAAGCCACTTGCCATCCTGACTTGGAAATATATTGTAGTTTCTTCATTTTCTCCTGGTCAAAATAATGGGACTCCCCCCAACTACGTTACTGGTGTACCTAAATCAAATGGATAGCAATGATTCAAGAAGGCAGTTCACCACTACCTTCTCAATGCCATTTAGCAATGGGCAATAAATCCTGACCCAGCCTGTGAAAGAATAAGAAAAACCTAGCGATGGGTGTAGCTTTAAGTAAACATGTCATACTATTTTGATTGCTATACAAAAGATTTCTCACCCACATGTACTATTAGATTTAAGGCACTATTTCTGTTGCTTCGATGGCGTCCTTTACTCTTGGTACTTTTCTTCATCAAGAAAAATGTCTCAAGAGAAAATGAAGTGAATATCATAGAATCTCTACAGTGTGGAAGCAGGCCATTCAGTCCAAACCAACCCTCCAAAGAGCATCCCACCTAGACCCACTCTGCATTCCCCATGGCTAATCCACCTGGCCTGCACACTATGGGTAAATTAGCATGTTCAATCCACCTAATCTGTACATTTTTGGACTGTGGGAGGAAACCAGAGCACTGAAGGGAAACCCAAGCTGACACGATGAGAATATGAAACTCCATGCAGACAGTCATCCAAGGGTGGAATTGAACCTGGGTCTGTTGGGATGGCAGACAGTGTTGCTAATAACTGAGCCAAAGTGCCACCCAATAGGCAATATAGAAGGCAGAAGTTGTATATTTGTTTCATACAGAAAGCAAGTTGGTCACTGTTTGTATCCTAAGTAACTTAATTTAGCAAATTCACTTTTTACCTTTTTAACTGGCTAGGGGTGTAGAGTAGTGATGAGGGTTCCATGGTGTATACTACAAAAACTGGGATATAGTTAAAATTAGAAATATTGTGATAAACAAAGATTCAGATCTCATTATATTAATGTGAAGTTGGCCAGAAAGGAGGAGATTTTTCTGGATTCCTACCTAGGGATCCCAATTGACCGGCCACAATGAATACCCAAAAATTCAACAGAACAGAGCGGGTGCCTGTAAAGGAAGCAGCTTGATTCTCCAATATTCTATCAACTTGAAACTGTCTACTTGGATAAAGACCTACAGAAGCGCATCCCCCGCTGAACCCTAACATTTCAAGGTAACAACATATTTCTTACTTTTTTTTTAATTGTCCGCACACATTTATTTTATACATCTAGCATTGATCCAGTCAGGATGAGGTTTCCCATGATCCAAAACACCTAATGAGGCCTAACATGCAACAGGCAACTTCTTGCAAAGTCTTGTGTACACCACCAGTGATTTTTAAATTTAACTGTCAGTTAAAAGTGCCAGTATGTTGGTACTTAAATGTTATTGGTTATTTTGTCAGACCTTAACAAGATTTTGAATTTCTGGACTTTAATTAAATAAATTCACAAACATAAATGGAAAGTTCAGCAAAATACTATTTGCGTTACTTAAGTTTTTGTTAACATTGGAACTTAATAGTTTATACAAAAAGTACACATGAAACTGCAAAGATCTGAGTTAACCTTCACATCTGGACAAGTTTGGAAGAAGTCATTAAAATGCAAACATTCTTTCTGGACATAACTTTGAGAAGTCATCAAAATGCAAATAAAGCTTGCTATGGGGAATTCTTCAACTAATTGAAAAACTAATTTCACAATACTGCTTTTTCTTTAGTTAGTAATTTCACAGACTCTTCAACTCCAAAATTGTGGGTGTGATTAGGTCTATTTTATCAAGATGATATGTTGATGTGTGATACTCACATTCCATTACCTGACAATGGCCTAACCTATAGAACCTATTTATGAGGATCTTGGAAAGAGATAACAGCAAAAACAGAAAGTGCTGGAGAAAGTCAGCAGGAAACTCGTTAGAAAGGAAAACAGAGTCAATGTTTTAAGTCCAGTGACCCTTTGTCAGAACTGAATGCAAATATTCTGGTCTCACAACAGAATCTGATACGGAGATTTGATACGTTCTCTTCAGAAAGGATAAAAATACCTAGGCCAGCAAAGGAAAACAGACAACTTTAAAAAAACTGCCATGTATAGATCTGTGTTGGCCTTACTCTTTCTACCTGAAAAACCATACTAGGATTTCAATACAGGGACTTTGCCATTCCACTTTAATTGGAAATATATAATTCTGTTACTCTACCCATAAATAACAACACATTAATCCGCATAAGTACTTTTCAGAACAAAGAGAATCAATCAATAAACAGGAGTTGCAGAATAAGTGATGTTTAAGAGTAAGTTTGAAGAGATTGGACTAAGTGGGGGGAAATGTCACAATGTGGACAGGTTTAAAAAGATAATTCCATAGGATAAAACTCTAATGGGGGATGAAAAGTATGACAGTGAGATGCAAAATTGTTTAATCTGAAAGAACAGACAATGGAAATGGTATCATAGAGCTGGAGGAATGTGGTGGCATAACAATAAATTAGACAGATTGGAAGTAATATTTCTGCTTGTTTAGGAGTTAGTGACAAGGAGACCATCAATTTAAATTTTTGAGAATGACTCTGTCTCTATTAGGTTCCTCAACGTGCTGTTCCAAAACACATCTGGTACATGCTGTAGAAATTATTACTGACTTGTTTAACCCCGTTAGATACAGAGTCATGGAGTCACAGAGGTCTATAGAACAGAAAAAATGCCCTTTAGCCCAACAAGTCCATGCTCGTCAAAACAGCCAATGAACTATTCTAATCCTATTTTCTAGCACTTGGCTCATGGACTTATATGCCTTGGCACATCTAAATACTTCTTATATGTTATAAAGGTTACTGCCTCTACCCCCTTGCACGTAGTGACTTCCAGATTCCCAATATCATCTGGGTGAAAAATATTTTCCTCACATCCCCTCTTAACGTTCTTCCCCTTATCTTAAATCTATGCCCCTGGCCATTGATCCCTCCACCAAGGGGAAATATTTCTTCCCAACAACCCTATGCCCCTCATAGTTTTATATATCCTCATCATATTCCCCCAAGGCCTCCTCTGCTCCAAGTAAAATAACTTCAAAACTAAAACTCTCCAGCCCAGGCAACATCCTGGTAAATTTCCATTGCACTCTCTCTAGCCAAATCACATCTTTCCTATAATGTGGATTCTAAAACTGCATACAATACTCTAGCTGAGATCCAACCAACTTTATATACAGTTCCGGTATCACCTCCCTCCCATAAAATGTGTGCCTCAGCTAATAAAATCAATTGTAATATGTGTTCTTAACCATTTTATCTACCTGTCCTGCTTCAAGTACACCAAAGTCCCTTCAATCCACTGTATTTTCCAGGATCTAACTTTTCATTATGTATTGTCTTACCTTGTTTGACCTGCTGAAGTGCCTCACCTCACACCTATCCAGATTGCGTTCTATTTGCCACTATCAGCCCATCTGACAACCCATCTATATCCTCCTGTAATCTAAGAATATCCTACTCACCATTTTCCACCCCACCAATTTTTGTATCATCCACAAACTTACAGATCAACCCTTCTGCACTCAAGTCTAAATTTATTATATAAACCACAAACATTGAGGGTCCCAACAATGATTACTGCAGAACTGCACTGGACACAGGATTCCCCTCATAAAACACCTCGTGACCATTATTCTCTGCTTCCTGCCACTCAACCAGTTATTTATCCAGTTTACCAAATATCTTTAGTTTCCGTGGGCTCTTACCTTTGATATTATTCTCCCATGCAGGACCTGATCAAAAGCCTTGCTGAAGTCTAAGTTGACTACATCAAATGCATTGCCCTTTGTGCAAGGTTGTCTCTTTGAAAAATTTAATCAAGTTGGTCAGACTTGACTTCCCCTAAGAAAAATCATTCTGACTATTCTTGATTACTTCCTACTTCTCCGAGTGTAGATTAATTGTGTCCCTCATAATTGCTTCCAATAGTTTCCTCGCCATCACAGTTAGACCGACTGCCCTGTAATTTCCTAGTTTACCTCTTGCTCCCTTCTTGAATAATGGTAACGTATTTATTAATCCCTCACCCAAGCTGACTAAATAAACCGTGATCTGACTGTCAGCACAACCAACTGACTACTCCTTGACCTCACTACCTCTTGACTAGCCAATTACCTCAACTCCTCATTACAATGACAGATACTTAACTTTCCCTTAGACTCGACAAAAGGTAAAAAGGTAAAGTTGCCATAATCTTACTGGACCATTGGCTGTTCTCTCATTAGAGAGACGACTGGTGATGATTTAACCTGAGAATCACCATATCACAGATGAGGGGTGAGCAATGTCATTTAAAGAAACTTAACCTATTACTCACTGTGTGCTGATTTCAATTCAATGAATATCCTCTAATAGAAATGTTATGTCAGTATCTGAGGTGCTTGCTGTCAGAGACATGTTGAGAGACAGACTTTCTTCATCAGTGGACTACTGCAACTTTCACCCATCATGGAGCTGAAGCTGCACTGTCTGGACAGGCAATAGTTCCTGCGTATCGAAAAGTAGATATGTAGAAGGAGAGTTTTGGGCTAAAGTAGAAACACTGGTTGTCATGTAAGAGGGCCACAGTGACATCATTTCTAGGAAGAAAACATCCTCCTGGGTTTTTCCAATGATGCCAGTTGCAACAGCTTCTTGTAGCCCATTATAGCACGTACGGTCTCCTCCAAAGGCCCTAAGGGAGACAGGAGTGTCTTTCACCGACTGGTTCTCTGCTCCCTCTGACGATGAGCACTGTCTAGCAAAAGCATGGAAACTATGCAAGTGCGTGTCTTATAATGTGTGAGTGTTGTGCCTAACTTTGTTGAATAGTTTTCAGAATGAAGAAGCAGAATGAGGTCAATGTGAGACTGGCAACTTTGGCAAATGTCTGACCGTGTGGTGAAGTCTATGAATGCTGGACATAAGTTCTCTTTGCTGATGTGTAAGTGATAGAGGGTGGGGAGTTCAGCAGCCTTGTTGGTGCAATGGGTAGCAGATATCCTGGCCTTGACCTCCCATGAAAGATTGTCAACCTTTCTTTGGCATTGTAGCCAGTCACATTGGCTCAGATTTCTGGAATTGGTTTCTGTAGCCATCTGCTCCCATTCCTCTCTCAGAGTGTACCTTGAAGACCTCCTAGTCCTCTGTGAAAAAAATGGCATCATTCCTCCTTTCAACATCAATCACTGAGGCTCCCAGTGCCACACCTGAACAACTATAAGCCCTTTGCCTGGTGTGTTGCTCTATTTGCTGTCCTTTGCCTTTCAACACAGCTTTCCTGAAACAACATGTATTGTTCATCCCATTTAAGAGGAGCAGGTTTCCTTTAAGAGATCTAGCCTTGTTGATTAGCTGCTGCATCTTCAGTGTAAATGATTAAAGAACCACTCTAGAAATTAATGGCACATTAAGTTAATTATTTTATTGATATTAAGCAACATGTTTCTGACCTAATATTTGAATTGTTCCCTTCATATCGTGCATTTATGTAAATCAATTGGTATGGTATAATCACTTAGACACTGGGCAAGGATCTCCCAGTTCCAAACAGGTTGCTCCAAATTGTCAAGCTCCTGGGTAAGGAGGGATGAGCAGGGCTCCCCTGCTTTATTCACCTACCCCTGGCTTGGTCACAATGCAGCATCTCCCTTGTGGATATCTTACTCACAGACCAAACAAACCCATGTTTTAAAAGGAGCCAAGTTAACCAGCTTCCTTGGATTAATAAATAGTGAGTTTATTAGTTACTAAACATGACAAAAATAATAACACAATAACATCGGATCAAAATGAGAGTGAGACCAAAAGAAAAGATAAACAGTGCAAAAAGCAAGTCAAGGATAGTAGGAACTGCAGATGCTGGAGAATCCGAGACAACAAGGTGCAGAGCTGGATGAACACAGCAGGCCAAGCAGCATCATAGGAGCAGAAAGACTGACGTTTCGGGCCTAGACCCTT
>NC_063333.1:87085249-87209698 GCF_021869965.1 Rhincodon typus | reverse complement strand
AGCACTCAGTGATAAAATGTTTTACCTGCAGCCCAGGGCTGACTAGTGGGTGTTATTTGACTGTGACCTTCAGAGTAAACTAACACTCGAGCCCAGGCTTCTTCACTTGGGTACCTCAGCTCACTGGCGCAAATAGATCAGGGTCAAACAGGCTTTTTGCTTCTGTTCTTCTCTACTATTGCAAAGGGAAGTCACAAAAACATCTTTCACTCAGACTAATATCTCTTCTCCTATCTTGTTCACAGTCTGAGATCACACCTAAGAGTTCACAGTTCAGTTTATTGTACATTTCTCCTTTTAAGTCCATCCCTTTTAAACTTGCCTAACACATTGCTAGATGTGATGTTCCAAGGTCTCTCTCTAAACAGACACTGGATCCATAGCTGCAGTCAACTTTTGACTGTTAAGTACTTGGTTAGGAGTCATGATTCAAATTTACCTTTATGGTTTATTTCTGTAAAGTACACTTCATGAGCATGCTCAACTATTCTAAAAACTTCTGATTTTACCAAATATTTAATGTTCCCAAAATGTTCTGCTTCAATAAATATTAAATTTCCGGCCTTTTTATTTAGAGAATATTCAAAGCTTTAATAATGATACAATGAACCCACACTCTTTATAAAGATGCAGTTCATTCCTCAGAAAAAAAGATGTTCACCTCGATAAAGGGAAAAAAATGATCACCAAAAAGATTCTCAAAGAAAATTTAAAGTGAATTTACTAGCTCTCTTTCTCTTTCCTTCATTGATGGAGTTCATTGACTATCCATCTTTGATTTTTTTGTTTCCCCCTTGTTTAATTCATTAGTTGGATTATTGATGTGGAATATAAGATTGTGGAGTATAAGAAAACAGAGATCAAAGTTAATAAGATACAACCACTTTGGTTTTCAGAGGTATGCGTCTCCATTAATCAACTGACTGAATTTCTATGAAGGGGATGCCGACCCTGTTTGTAGACCAAAACAACGTTTTTTTTTTATTCACTCATGAGAACTGGCATCTCTGGTCTAGGTCAGCATTTATTGTCCATCCCTAATTGCTCAGAGGGCAGTTAAGAGTCAACCACATTGCTGTGGATCAGGAGTCACACGTAGGCCAGACCAGGTAAGGATGACCGATTTCCTTCCCTAAAGGACTTTAGTGAACCAGATGGGTTTTTCCCAACAATCCACAACAACTTCATGGTTATCATTAGACTTTTAATTGAATTCAAATTCAACTATCTGCCATGGTGGGATTTGAACCCAAGTCCCAAGAACATTAGCTAAATTTCTGGATTAATAGTCTAGTGATAATGCCACCAGGCTATTGACTCTCCTTAATTGATGCTATTAACATGGATTTCAGGAGGCACTTGTGCCAGCTAGTTAATTGCAGGATGTTTGAGACCATTGGATAGATGGCATCTATTAAACTAGACAAGGTTTGGTTAGCTGAAAGACGTCATGCAGTGCATGAGGACTTATTAATTGTGAAATATAGGGGCTGCTGTTAGGTATTGATATAATGATAATCTTTTATAAGTGATTTAAAGAACAGAATCATTTTGAACAAGTCCAAGTTTGCAGGTGATATCATTTTAAGAGTAGTGAATGACAAGCTATCAATGTGCATCAATCCAAAATGATCCAGAGAAGCTATGTTTGTGGGCAGGGAAATGGCAGATGCAATTTAATATGGATAAGTGTAAAGTTATGAATTTTGGCAGAAGGAATTGTACTGTGGATAATGTACTAAAATAATGCAGTGTTACAACAGGAAAAGATCTTTGGGCTTTGGCTGACAGATCATTAAAATCATTGGCACAAGGTTCCAGAGAGTTAGAAAAGCTTACAGAATGTGTGAATGCGCTGATAGAATAGTAAAATTAAGGGATGAAACATCAGAATGATACCTGGCCTTAGACTGACAAGATCTAAAGCACTGAGTGCCACAATGTTCTCCTCCTTTTAAAAGATGACTTTTGTCTTGAAATTTGGTCGTTGAAGAGTTCAAAAGGATGGCAACAGTCTGCGATTAAGTCAAGCTATTCAAAGCTTTTGATCCTGCGATGTATCTCCAACATTGTTCATGCTATCTCTCAGACTAGCTATTTTCAAGTCCGTAATAAGATTTAACTTTGAACCTAAATATCTGCTGCTAGAAACCTCATCGACACCTTGACTATTTCGTCATTAAATTGACTATTCCAATATTCCAGTGCACTTCTGTCAGATCTTCAACATTCTACACTTGAGGCCATCCAAAACTTTGCCACTGTCCCAACTCTCAATTAAACCCATTCACCTATCACCCTGGTGCTCACTGATGTACACGATTCCCAATCAAACAGCACCTTGATTTTAAAATTCTCATCCTTGTTTTCAAGTCCCTCAGAGCCTTTGCCCTTTGCACTGTCTGAAATTTCCTCCAGCCCAACAACCCTCTGAGATATCTATGCTCTTCTAATTCAGCCTCTCATGCTTTCCCATTCATAATTGCTCTACGATTGGTTGCTGTGACTTCAGTCAACTAGCACCTCAAGCTCTGGAATGTTCTTGTTACACTTCATTGTCTCTCTACCTAATTTGCCACATTCAAGACACATCTTTAAAACCTTTCACTTTGACTAAGTGTTTCATTATCTGACCCAACACTTAATTAGGCCATAATTGAAATATTGTGTAGAGTTCTGGTCTCCACAGTATTAGAAGGTTCACAATGATGTTGCCTAGTTTGAAGCGTATTAGATATGAAGAGAGATTGGATAAAATAGTTCATTTTCACTTGACCATCGGAAATTGAGGAGCAACCTGATAGAAGTTTACAATTATGAGATGTATGGATAGTCGGACTCTTTTTTATTCCCCAGGTTAGAAATATCAATTACCAGGGGACATAGATTTCCAATAAAAGGGATAAAGTTTAAAGGAGATGTGAGAGGCAAGTGTTTTTACATAGAGGGCGGTAAGTTTCTGGAATGGCTGCCAGAGAAGTTGGTAGAAACAGATACAAAAACAACATTTAAAAGGTATCTTGACAGATACATGAATAGGCAGAGAATAGAGGGAAATAGATCACTTAGAGATAAAAGGCCTTTAGTTTAGAAAGACGTAATGTGTCGCTGCAAGCCTGGTGGGCTGAAGGGCCTATTCCTGTGCTGTATTGTTCTTTGTTCCTTGTTGTTTGAGTTTTTGAATGATTAGTACTTTTTTCTTTAACATAAGAAAGCCTGCTAATGTTATTTTTTAAATTTAGTTACTCAAAAAGTGGTTTAGAAAGGAATGCATAAACCTTTTACAAAATGAAATGAAACAAAGAGAATTGGCAGTACAATTTACCTCTCCTGTCTTGTCCATGACACTTTGCACTATAGCTGGATTCTTCTCTGAAACTGGAAGTTCTGTCATTAGTGTTGCAGCCTCGAGAGCCCCAAAATACTATTAACGAGAGACAAAGTTTGTCTCCAGGTCAGTTAAAATCCCACCCACTTGAAAGTCTACTTCTCTTGGTTTGCCTCAAAAGCAGGTTTCTCACTCAAAAACAAACCCAACTCTTGTTTCCTGCCTATGTATGTGAAATTCAGCCCTCTATCTCCAACAGGATAGTTAGAATCTCTGTGGTGAAACAGAGATCAGGCATACCATAATTCAGTTATTAAAGTATATTCCCACTGACGTCCACTGGAAGGATTATGGATTTTGATGTTCTGTTTTCTAAACATAGAAATACTGAATTTGAGTTGTTGGTTCGCTCGCTGAGCTGACTGGTTTTCATGCAAACATTTTGTCTCCCTTCGAGGTGATATCTTCAGTGCTGTGTAGTCTCCATTGAAGCGCTGTTGTTCTGTCCCGCTCTGAATTTATATGGTCTGGTCTGTTGTGGTGGGTTGTCTTGTTTCCGGTTTTGTACTCTACTGGTATGTAGATGGGGTCTACTTCAATATGTTCGTCAATTGCACCGATGGTTGAAAACCCGGCTTCCAGGAATTCTCGTGCTTGTCTTTGTCTCGCTCATCCTAGTACTGTAACAGTTAAACTGATGTCCTTCTCTGTCAGCGTGTATTGAAACGAGGGAGAGTTGGTCATGTTGAAATGTACCCCATCTACAAACCATTATGGTACAAAACCGGAAGCAAGAATACCCACCATGACAGACCGGACCATATGAATTCAGAGCAGGATAGAACAATAGCACTTCAACAGAGGCTAGACGGCACGGCTGATGTCACCTAGAAGGGAGACGAAACGTTTGCATGAAAACCAGTCAGCTCGGCAAATCAACCAACAATTCCAAGCATAACCCAAGCTACAGATCTTCATCAAAACATTAAATACTGAATTCTTTGGACTGTTTGTATTATGTCTTATTCTATTATCCTTAGGTGAAGAAAGTAATTACAATAATGCTAATTGGTGGTGGACTCTGCAACCATGATGCAGATTGGACTACCAGGTAGAAGGAGGTGCCAATAAGACCAAATGGAATAATGAAATGGTGAGAGTTTTAATAATAGTGGTTTTGGAAGAGAAATGGATGGCCAACAGGAAGACATGGAGCAGGGAGATCAACGAGCAGTTTGGCGATCCCAAGAGAAATGGAGGAAGCCAACAGAAGGAAAAGAAGATGACTTGCAAACAAAATCAATTTTTCTTATTGCAAAGAAGACCATAGTTTTGTTTAATGGTTAAATAAAGGGCTAGCCAAGTTCAGTGACCCTGCATTCCAAGAGGGGGCAGCCAGACTTGAATGGAGCGAAAGTGCTCCAACAATGGTAACCTTGTGCTTAACCAGGCTCATCAGCTGAAGTGGATAATTGAGAACTGTAAATGTCAATATATTCAGATTTAAACATCCATATCCCTGTTGTTCATCTGGATTCCTTAATATGAAGTTAAAATTCCAATGATTGATGGACACAAATATTCATCTCTTCTGTTTTTATAAATAACACTCTGGAATTTTAAAGGACAAAGACAGTATTTTCTTTTTTTTAACAAAAGCATGCTTTGTGATTGCCAGGTTAACTACAGAATTTGCAATGTATGCAATTACCTCAGCATGTCAAAATACCTGAAAGAATCTCAGTGGTTGGGATGAGTTTGAAAATGAGCCAGAAAACCTAGCCAACCCAAATAGGCCAGTTCACTGAAATTGGCAAGAGCTTTACATTTAAGTACTCACCATGACACACTGTGATGATAAAAGAGGGACTGTATTATTCCTTCAGTTCTATTTTCTTCTTGTTCAGCAATTTTAGCTGGAACAACAGTGTGTGCAGCCTGCTCCTTGTCTTCATAGCTACTTTGCACTAAAGTAACAAGAAGAAGAACACCATACACTATTTGTTCAAAGATTCAAACTTCATAGACTTGATCTAAATCAGCCCAGATATGAATGGCGTCTGTCTTGGATCACAACGTTTATCCAAGTGGTTCTTTCCGGATTCAGGGAAATATAATTAAGAGAAGGCTCAACAACAGCAACTTACTTAAATATGAATGTTTATTAAGCAATAATAAATTATTATGGTAGTAATAAATGATTACAGTGATAATAATAAATGGAAAAGAGAAAGTAAAAACAAGCAACAAATCTCACGTTCCTCTGCCCTTTGGGGACCCCTCGATCGATGGCTGGTCTGGAGGCTCAGTTATGTTCCTGGCATCATTCATGATCCTGGCTTGAGGTGAAACCCAGCAGCCTGGGAACGAATCTCTCTCTCTCTTGTACAGTATCACAAAAAAACAGTGCAGAAAATAACAGATATAATAGACGAAGCCACTGGCTCGTACAGAAAACAAGTTTTTAATTGTGCTGTCTGCAGCACGTATGGGAATGTTCATAGGGCTTGTCTGAGGACATGCAGGCTTGTCGAGTATCATCAACAATTTACGCTCTTTAGCCCATCCTATACAATCTACCTTCTCATACAGCTGTCAAATATCATTATTAACTTTTAGTCCTTTGGCCCATCCTATACATCCCCCCCATTCAAAAGTATCAGTCAGATTTACAGCAGTGATTCAGACAGCTCAGTCCTTAGTTTGGAATACCTAAATATAAACATCAAATTTGGCATTAACAAGTACACAGAAGGTTAAACAAGGTAGATAACACTCACATGCTGGTGTTTCACAAATTAAAATTAATCATTCAGGCACCTATTTCTGAGCAGAAACAGGATTATAAAAACAAATGACAGAAACTGCAACACAGTTATTGAAAATCAATGGAATCTTTGGAAAAATTCATAATTCTACCCGGGACATTGTTTTATTAATGTTTATTTTACTGCACTGGTAATCCAAAGGTACGAATTAATTATCTAGAAATGTGAATTCAAATTTCAGCATGCAAATAAGGCATTTAAACCCAGTTATTTAAGCAACGTTGGAATAAAAAGCGGGGAAGCCAAATAAAATGGTTTACCCAGAAGCTGACATTCCTTTACATTCTGTTTAAGATTAACTCTACAGTGGTTTTTTTATTCACTCATGGGACATGGGTGTTCCTGGCTGGCCAGCATTCATTGCCCATCCCTAGTTGCCCTTGAGAAGATAGTGGTGAGCTGCCACTTTGAACCTCTGCAGTCCACGTGCCATAGGCAGATCGGCAGTGCTCTTAGGGAGGGGATTCCAGGATTTTGACCCAACAACATTGAAGGAATAGTGATACATTTCCAAGTCAGGACCACCCAATGTTGAGTTGCTCGATGTGTTCGAAGTCTGGCCCATTTGGCATGGCAACAGTGCCAAAAATCCACATTGTGTTTGTGACATCAATCAGTAGGTTGTCAGCCTAGCAGCGAACCTTAAAGATGGGCTTCGTATTTTTTTTTATTTATTCAAAAAAGATGGGCATTGCTGGTAAGGCCAACATTTATTGTCCTTGAGAACTGCGACTGAGCCATGCTCGTCACAAATGAGCAGTTTACTTGGCCATTTTGGGTGGCAGTTAAGATTCAACTGTATTGTTGTAGGTCCAGAGTCACAAATAGGCTGGACCAAGTGAGACAAGAGATTTCCTTGCCTAAAGGATATTGGTGAACAATTTGGTATTTACAACAATCCAGTAGTTACATGATCAACTTTGATGAGACTAACCTTTTCTTGTAGATATAAATAAACTGCAGAAGAGTTTATTAGCTGCTGCAGTGGGAATTTAAACTCTGAATGTATTTTATGCTCCCAATTCAGGCACGTACAGATGGAAATCTCATAGTGCCAATCTGATGTCTTTCATTCTTTAGTCTCCAAAACTGGCAATCCACCAAACATTTTGAATCTTTAGTTAACAAGCTGTTGAGCTGTTTAACAACCCAATCACCCACAACATTTTTGTTATCCATTGATTTTAATCAGTTAATTCATAAAATGTTAACTTTTCAGGCACTGGATATAAAAACAGCTTAAACAAAGTGGCACAAAGGCAGTAGAAGAAGTCTTTGATGGCTAAATGTACAAACTGTGGAAGATGTCTGTATGGTTTTCAATTACCTTTTTTTGCAACTTCATGAAATAATAAAGACCAGTTCTAAGAACAGGCGACCTTGAAAGGGACTCTCTCCAACTAAAGAGAATGTGGAACGATGGACAAATAGGACATGAGGTAAACAATTTGTTATGAGCATACTATCTTGTGCAGTGTTTTCAGCTCTGTCATGGCACGTATCCTCAGTTGTGGTTGCTCCAATGATAACAAAAATAACTCTTTCATCAGATGAGGCCTTGCCTTCCAGTCTATTCCATGCCAGTGAGGAGCCATTGCCTGCAGTTGTGTACCACCTTCTCCTGCAAGAGAGAGTAAAGTGTATCACTGATGGTGGTGCATTAACATTGGTTGTGTGCATGTCCTGGTTGAATACCTGCAGTACAGGAGAATTGTCAGATGTGGATTGTGAGTGTGAAGCTGGCAGCCATGCTAAGCATTTGAGGGTGAGGTGAAGCAAAGATGTTGAGATATGAGTCGTGGTTATTAGATAATTTTAATGGATATGAGTGAAGCGGTGCATTGAGCAATGAGTGAGACTATTGGTTAAATTGTAAGGTTATGGCATCTAAAGACATATTCATTCACCTTGACCTCTTGTGTGAGGTAATTCGATTTCTTGCAGCATTGCATCCAGGTCCTCAGAAGTAAACTCCCAGCACTGATCAATACAGTTATCTGTTCCCTCTGCCTTTGCACTGTCTATTTACAATGTGTCCTGGTCTCCTATTTTCCTTCTATACTGAAGCCACTAATGCTTTATTGAAACGTCTTTGAGCTGCTGTTGCCATGATTTGTCATTCTTGTCTCTTTCTCAGTGAATACCCTTTGCTGGAATGAGCTGCCTGAATCAAAACACATCTCCAATTTAAAAGGTTCAGATTGCAACTTTAACTCATGCTAATTTCACAATTCTGCACCCATTCGGGTTTTCAGCCACCAACAGTGCCATTAGCGCTGGCTGCATGGTACAGTGATATATACGAGCAGTCACTTTGAAGTTTTTGTATTGCCTGCGTCAGGAGCAACTTGGATCTATTGCGCCTTGTAATCCTTACACCTATTTTTTGATGTTACCAAATTTCAAAGTTTTCATATCTGTTTTGCAAGAAGGCAGATTGCTATCTGAATGGTGGCAGTTTAGGAAATGGTGAGGTACAACAAGACCTGGATGTCATGGTGGACCAATTGCTGAAGGTTGGCATACAGGTTCAGCAGGCAGTGGAGAAAGCTAATGGCATGCTGGCCTTCATAGTGAGAGGATTTGAGTATTAGACTAAGGGCATTGATGAGACCACACCATGAGCATTGTGTGCAGTTTTAGTCTCTCAGTCTAAGGGAGGATATTCTTACTATTGAGGGAGTCCAGTGAAGGTTCACCAGACTGATTCTCGGGATAGCAGGACTGACATATGAGGAAAGACTGGATCGACTGGACTTGTATTCACTGGAATTTAAAAGAATGGGGGGTGGTGGGGGGGGTGGTGGTGTGGTGGTTCTCATAGAAACATATAAAATCCTGATGGGGCTGAACAGGCTAGATAAGAGAAGAGTGTTCCCGATGTTGGGGAAGTCCAGAACAAGTAGTCACAGTCTAAGAATAAGGGGTAAGCCATTCAGGATTGAGACGGGGAAGAATTTCTTCACTCAGAGAGTTGTGAACCTGTGGAATTCTCTCCCACAGGGAGTTGTTGGGCCCTGTTCATTAGATATGCTCAAGAGGGAGCTGGATGTGACCCTTGCAACTAAAGGGATCAAGGGGTATGCTGAGAGGGCGGGAATGGGATACCGAGATTGCATGATCAGCCGTCATCATATTGAATGTTGGTGCAGGCACTTATTTTCTATGTTTTTATGTTTCTGTTTAATGGCAATTGAACATCATCTGCTAAAATTAAGATCACTGAAGTTTTTCAATCATTAGTCGCCGCCTAGCTGTTACTTTTGCTCTGTACATAACCTGCAGAATGTCTATAGAAGAGGAATATTCCCACAAGATTCTGGCTGGACATAGCCTGCTTCTGAGAGCCCTCGACTCTCCTCCTTTCCCTTTCTCTTTGAGCAGTCCTCACACCTCATTTTCCCCGTACAACTACAAGGCAGGAGCCACAGAAACCACTTGACCTCTGCTTGAGAGCAAGTATATGAGTAGAACTCCTGATATGAATACCAACATCTTTATTAAATGCCCCATTATGCCCTGTGAGCTTCACTAATTTTAAGCTGCTGTACAAACCACTAGAGCAATCTAGTAACTCAGCAGCAGGTGCTACTATTTCGTCAAATTATTTTTCACTTTATACGAATGCATCATTCTAAAGCTGCTTTAGAGTTACTTTGCATTTTTATTTAGTTTTTATTGTGTTAAATTGTTCTTGTAAACATATATCAGGATTTTAAAATTGTCTTAAATATCTATTGACTTTCACACACAAAATGGCAAGTTTTCCAACTGCCTAAATAGCAGAAGTTTTATAATGTTTGAATTTAGGAAACACTTATTTAAGTCTATAGATTGACTTTGAACATTTCTTCCACCTGCATGCAGAGGTGTTAATTGCCAAGGTTTGTAACAGTTGCCTTCTTTCCTCCCCACTAAATGACAGAAATAATGCAGTGGTTCAATTTATCTCATTCGATTGCATCTCTCTGCTGCTTCTTCCTTGTCTGCCAGAGTTCTAGGCCTTTTTTCCTTCATTTTCATAGACCTTTGTGTCAGTTTCCTATCATTATCCTCCCTGACCTTTTAAAATCTTTTCACACCCGTTTCTCTGTGTCCAGCTGTTTTACGGCACTGAGATATTTTTACTCAAAACTAAAGCGTCTAAAGTTGCTTGTGCTCAGATTCCTGTGTCTCTATCTAAAGAATTAAAACTAAAAAAAAGATATTTGGAACAATCTGCACATTTTCAGAAATATTTTGCTTTCCACTTACTTCCAGATCTAAGTTCGATGAACTCACATGGTGCAGAGTCAGGACTGTTGTCATTGACTGCAGGAAGATGGATTTGAGTTAAGCGCAGTTAAGACTGTTGAATCTGAAATATTTCTTAAACAGCAAGGAACACATAAACCTCATGACTGAGATTTTGCCAATGGTATTGGAAACAACGCATGATCCTACGTTCTGAGATGGGCCCATGGCCGCATGCGTCGCAGCCAATTAAATTAAAATAAATTGAAGACTTGGCTGCCCCCAAGAGTGGTCAACTCAACAAGAGGATCAGCAAGTTAGCAGTCAGAGAAATTCCAGGAGAAAGTTCGCCACTGCCTGGGGCTGAACCTGGAGGAAGAGCACACATCAATGGGGATATGGATTAAGTGGGTTTTGGAGATGCAGCAGCCAGATATTGATGAGGCGAGCAGGGTGGAATTGGTGATGGTAGGCAACATTTTTGTTGTGATGGCCACTGCCACCAAATAGCTTCAAAAAAAGAGAACCCATCTAAGCTCTTCCCCACAGAGGTGACTGGGAGGTGTCCAAAGGTTACCTGGCAGTCTGTCCCAATAGCGGATAACCCCACCCCCACCCCCACCCCCCACCCATCTGCCCTGCTGGCAACCTGCCCTCAGTTGATCAGTTCAGAGGCTCAGTTGGGTCCTGGGTGGGAGGGCTACCTATCACAATTTCCGCAATTGGCAAAAAGGTATGGCAGCTAAGGACTGGACATGTTTCTTGACATCCTCCTTAGCCACTTTCACAGTCTCTGAGCCTATGCCTAAAGGCTGTGTAAAATTCATCCCCATATGTACTCAGTAATTCAAAGTGTTCATAGTAAGGTTAAGTAATGTTTCATTTGAAAACGTAGTGCTGTTGGATAGTACTGAAAGGGGATATGGCATCTCTCAGTGTAGCATTCTGTGACTATTAATCCCAGTGGGCCTCCAGATCTGGCAAGACGTCAGGGAACAGCGTCGCTGCCTGAAAGCATCCTCCAGGTGGCAGACCAATATGCCAGGCCCAGGGCCAAGGGCGAAGTGCCCACAGAGGTTTTGAGGCCCTTTCTGCTTGATTGGTTTCAGTTATGTAAAGGAATGGTGGTCCAGCTGCTGAGAACATTTTTAATTTAAAGTAAACATTGGAGGGATTTTGGAGTGCCCCCTCTCCCACATACCTGAAATAGGAGCCTGCTACAGCTACAACACTGGAAGGCTTCCTATGAGCTCTTCAGATTCAATAGCACACCCACTGTCCTTAATTGGATGGTGAGCCCACCCTCTGGTCATTAATGGGCCCATTCGGTAAAATCACTAGCAGTGACTGTTCACCACACAGGCTGCAAACTTCTGACCCCCACTTGACTGTGAACGGGGAGCTCAGAAATCCTGGGAGAAAAAAAACCCTGCCTCAAGTCTGTTTTTCAGCAATTCCAGAGTTTGAGATTGGTGCGCAAACAAGATTTCTTTGAATGTATTCATATTGGCAAGCGTTTCATCATTGCATCCAAATCCTGTAAACTACTTTTTAATAAGGAGTAGGCAAAGGCTTTATAACTCTCCATGGAGCCAGAAACAGGTGTCCCTCATTCTGCATTATTTATTTCCTATTTTAAATCAGTATTTCCTTGTTGCCTGATAAAGAGGTTGAAGTATTGGAAGAGCTACAGTATGTTTAATTTTTGTAGATATCTAATCTGTTTTCATTTGAATTTTCAGATGAGCTATGCTGTATCACCTGATAACTCCAAATTGCCATACATTCGTTTCCCCGAAAGGTATAATTAAGTGGTTCTTGCTTAAAAGTTTTTTTTTCTGAATGTATCTAAGAGACATATTTGGCAACATTAGCACTTTTTGTTTGAAAATGTTCTCGTATATTTATAAGGGAGTACTTATAAACACATTTGCATATATTAAGATGAAAAATTCATTTAAATTGCAGTCATTTGCATTTCTTAAGCATATGGTATATCAGTGGAGGCCATTGGGCATGCCTTCATTAATTGAGTGTTGTTTCATCATTATCCCATTTTCATGCTGTGGTTCCCTGTGGTGGAGCCTTCTGTCCCCGAGGTTTCAGTGACAAGGGACAATATGTCCCCAAGGTGAAAATCTGGACAAAAGATTGCAGATTAGCTCTCTAAGGAGTTGTAATTATTATTTTATCAGACTAAAAGAAATGTATGCTGTTTTTGGAAGAATATTAATCATTCCACTGATAGTATTCAGGAGTACTTCATCTTCCTGTGCATCCCACACATGCTAAATACTTCAACATTAACTTGCAGCAGCCTACAGCTCTTAATTATGACAAGATTAGCATTTGCACAGAATTCTATAGATCAAGAAATGTTGTGTATGACAGATTTTGTGATACTGTTTGTCAGAATTTGACATGTATATTAAAACATTGTGACAGCGTGATTCATGGCAAGCTATTTTGAAAAAAGTGCTATTTACAGTTCATTTGTTTTCAATAGAATGAACCTTCTTGTGCTTAAAGCTGTTCAACAAGCCGTAAGTGGTATCTTATTATCTTGATCCTATATTTTTTACATAAAATATTCACTCCTCGGCAATCAAAGTCTTTGTGAAAGCAAATATCACATTTTGTCCACATACAAATGCCTTTCACAACTGCTTGACACTTGTGCTTCTGCTCGTCAAGCTGTTTGATGTTTGTTTCAAAGTGACACAAAAATTGACATACTTTATGCTTTGGAAATGTTGGTAATTTTATAGTCAAAAAGCCACACTCTGAGAAGAAAAGTTAATTGGTCATTTCATTTCAAACTTTCATAAAATGCGACTAATGCAATCAGTGTTGAATTTTACTTCAAAGCAGAAATAAGAATACAAGAATCCAGGCCTTAAGAAATCCTTCTGGCACACAGGAGCCGAGATTTTTTTTTAAATAGAAAGGTTAACCAGACCTGGATTATTTCTCATAGCAACTTTTGATGGTACAGACGCATCATGATATTACAATTTAAACTGCTATCCTGCTCTTCTAAGATGCACAGCCTTTCCTTCCCTGAAGACAAGTACGTAAATATGTTGGGAATAGGAAAGTACCATGAGCCCCTTCAGCCCATCATTGCTTCAACACACGAGCCGCTCATTTAGATTAATGCAGTTGCTTTGGGAGGGTGGGTTAAAACTTCTTTCATATGTGAATAATCGAAAACAGAAACCTGCTTATCATAAATTACACAGCATTAATTAATGAGTGGTTTGTATATATTAATTCAATATATTAAACACATTTAATAATACCTAAAGGCAAAAGCTGAAGCCATCACTATTCATTCAAGGTCACTACTGTTTGCTTCTTGTTCTTTTGTGTAACTAAATCAGGAGCAATAGTTACATTTAAGATCCTAAATTAAAGTCTAAAGGAATGATTTTAAAACATGTAGCCTTAAAAAAATTGCACTAAATCCATTCTGCACTTAATAGCTTCTATCAAATGATATTTATTCAATTAGTTTAATATTCAATATGCATTAATATAATACTGAAATTTAATTTTAAATTTCATATTGAATATTTAGACTTCAATTTTGATTATCTATCTAATATATTTTATAAACTGAACACAGTTTAAATGTAACAATTTAAATGTAACACTCGACTACAGCACTTACAAGCTATCTGGTCAGTCCTTTTCTGAGTTTAAGTCATATTCTGCATGTCCTAATTGTAAATGCTTTAAGTCGAAATAAAATAGTGTTTATCAATCACCACTTACCCTGTCTCAGCACTTAATCAAACTAGTTTAAACTCCCAGCATGCCCTACATGCCCAATTATCTTAACACAGTGAAAATCAGTTGCCATGTTGAATTAACGTAATTAGTGTCACATTGAATATCTGATCTGTAACTTGGTTATCCACATTTTTGAGCACCAGTGTTTTCTGAACTGTTTCAATGAATCATACCCCACTATTCAAAATAATGTGAGACCAATCTGACCAAGATGAGCTGCACTCAAGTTAAGAAAATGACATGAAGAGCCGTCTTCTGCTTTCTCACATTAACTTATTGGAACAACACTGTCACTAAAACACTTTTTTTATTGGGCATACTTTAGTCCCCAGAACAATTATATATATTTTTCCTTTCATTTTAGATATGTCAATTGTGAAACACAAGATTTGCAGCATGGGGAGACCATATATCCTGTAGCGTACTGTTATCTGGTTTTGACATTCTTTCACTGGTCTCTGTCACTTCTACAACTATTTTTGACATTTAATATGAAATTATTTCTGAGTGCTTCAGCCAATGTCATCATAATGGTGTAAAATTATCAGAAACAATTGGGAAAGAATCAAAGCAATGATTAGTGCTCCCACTCAGACCTTTGCACAGGCACCCAGTTGCATACACCAAATAAATACAAGTTTCAAACAGCAAACCACTGAGGATGTTCAAAATCTGAAATAAACACAGAAAATCCAGGCACATTCACTAGGCCAAGCAGCATCTGTTGTGACAAGAAGAGTATTGATATTTCAGGTCAATATCTTTAATTGGAACTCAGAAATGTTAGATAAGTGATATAGTTTCTGTAATTGAAAGCAGGGCAACGAACAATGAAACGAAAGAACAAATAAGAAGATCAATACAGGATTGAGGGTACAACAGACGGAATGACAAAAGTATTGGTGATGCATGGCCAAAGAAGGTGGTAATGGGGCAAGCAAAAGAAACAAAAGATAGGTCTAAAGCTGATGTGAATGGCAAAATGATGAATAACAACAATCCAGAAACAGAAACAAGAGAAAATTGAAAGTAGAATCAAATCCTGCAAAATCAAAGGTGACAAGGTCGTTGACGACATGACACTCTGAAATTGCTGAACTCAAACTTGAGTCTAGAAGTTTATGAAGTTCCTATTGAGGGCAAGTAGATATGGCCAGCAAATACTGGCATTGCCAGCAATGCTCAAATTCCATGAAATAATTAAAAAATAAAAATATGCAAGACTTAAAAGTTGTTATCATTTTAAAATGATGATTTACTATGATTGTCCATATGGTATATTAGAATGCCTCACTCCTTGTTCAAAGTCTGAGGGCTAAATTTTCCCAATTTTGGTCAGTGTATATTTCAGAGAGTTTCACGAAGGGTTTCTGTCTGCTGGCTATGGCTACACTTCTGATGAAATCTTCTGCTGATCACCTCATTAATTTTGCATCTGGGCTCGATGCCATCCCTCTTTTTGAACCATGTGGTCACAGAGGTGGAAGTGTTTGCTGGGGCCAGACAATCCAGTGTAGACATTGCAGGGGCCATTTTTGAATCCCAGCTCTGAACCACTTCAAATACTGCAAGCCAGCAACGACAATGCCATTTATGTTTTTTCTACTGCATTTAAAAAATGAGATGGCTAAAAAAGGGAAGCTATTCCCACTTACGGATGAGGACTTCGAGTTCCTGGTGGATATAGTATGGTCGAGGAGAACCATCCTCTTCTCTTAGGATTGTCAGCAGAAATTATGGGACAGAGAGTTACCAGCCTGGTCTGAGATAGCCACCAAGTTAGTTTTTTTTTAATTATTAATTTCGTAGGATGTGGGCGTCACTGGCTGGCCAGCATTTCTTGCCCATCCCTAATTGCCCTTGAGAAGGTGGTGGTGAGTTGCCTTCTTGAACCGTTGCATTCCTCCTGCTGTGGGTTGACCCACAATGCTATTAGGGAGGGAATTCCAGGATTTTGACCCAGCGACAGTGAAGGAATGGCGATATATTTCCAAGTCAGGCTGGTGAGTGACTTGGAGGGGAACATGAAGGTGGTGATGTTCCTATATGTCTGCTGGCCTTGTCCTTCAGATTTAAGTGGCCATGGGTTTGGAAGGTGCTGTCTGAGGATCTTTGGTGAATTTCTGCAGTGCAACTTGTAGATAGTACACACTGCTGCTACTGAGCGTCGGTGGTGGAGGGAGTGGATGTTTGTGGATGTGGTGCCAATCAAGCGGCCTGCTTTGTCCTGGATGGTGTCAAGCTTCTTGAGTGTTGTTGGAGCTGCACTCATCCAGGCAAATGGGGAATATTCTATCACACTCCTGACTTGTGCCTTGTAGATGGTGGACAGCCTGTGAGGAGTCAGGAGGTGAGTTACTTGCCGCAGTATTCCCAGCTTCTGGCCTGTTCTTGTAGCCACTGTGTTAATGTGGTGAGTTCAGTTGAGTTTCTGGTCAATGATAACCCCCAGGATGTTGATAGTGGGGGATTCAGTGATGGTAACACCATTGAATGTCAAGGGACAGTAGTTAGATTGTCTCTTATTGGTGATGGTCATAGCCTGGCATTTGTGTGGCATGAATGTCACTTGCCACTTGTCAGCCCAAGCCTGGATATTATGCAGATCTTGTTGCATGTGAACATGGACTGCTTCAGTGTCTGAGGAGACACGAATGGTGCTGAGCATTGTGCAATCATCGGCGAACATCCCCAGTTCTGACCTTATGATGGAGGAAAGGTCATTGATGAAGCAGCTGAAGATGGTTGGGCCTAGGACACTACCCTGAGGGACTCCTGTAGAAATGTCCTGGAGCCGAGATGATTGACCTCCCACAACCACAACCATCTTCCTATGTGTCAGGTATGACTACAACCACCAGAGCGTTTGCCCCCTGATACTCATTGATTCCAGTTTTGCTCGGGCTCCTTAAGGCCACACTCGGTCGAATGCAGCCTTGATATCAAGGGCTGTCACTCTCACCTCTCCTCTGGAATTCAGCTCTTTTGTCCATGTTTGAACCAAAGCTGTGATGAGGTCAGTAGCTGAGTGACCCTGGCAGAACCCAAACTGGGTGTCACTGAGCAGGTTATTTCTGGGTAGGTGCTGCCTGATAGCACTGTTGATGGCACCTTCCATCACCTTACTGATGATCGAGAGGAGACTGATGGGGCAGTAATTAGCCAGGTTGGATTTGTCCTGCTTTTTGTGTACAGTTCTGTTTCCACAGTCAGACAAAATGCACATTAGTGCTACAAAAAAGTCAATGGCAATAGAAATGGGATTAGTTGTATTTGACCTGTAGAGTCTCAATGGGCGCAAGGGCCTTTTCCTATGCGATAGACCTCTATGACTGTGAGATTCTGTGCTCTGCAAGAATAAGTGCCACGACCTTCTCTGTAATGGCAGAACTGGAAAGACCACCCAAAGCTAATCGTCTACTAACCTTACCATTGCATGGAGCATTTGGTAGCAGAGTGGCACTGTGGGAGTGTGCTGAGCCTGTGGCCAGATCAAAACTGTCCTCTGCTATTTGCATGTTCCCGTTACTGCTATGAATATGCATACGCCACTCCTCTCACTGATAGTACAATCTCCATTTCAGGTGGCACAGTGGCTTAGCACTGACCCGGGTTTGATTCTAGCCTTGGGCAACTTTCTGTGTGGAGTTTGCACGTTCTCCCTGTGTCTGCGTGGGTTTCCCCTGGGTGACCCGGTTTCCTCCCATAGTGCAAAGATGTGCAGGTTAGGTTTTTTGACCAAGCTAAATTGTCCACAGTGTCCAGAGATGTGCAGGATAGCTGGATGCTTGCCATGAGGAATGCAAGGTTACAGCGATAGGATGGGTGGGGGTGTCTGGGTGAAAAGATCTTTGGAGGGTCAGTGGAGGGCCAATGGACCAAATAGCCTACATTCACACTGTAGGGATTCTATGATTTTCACTCAATGGCTCAAACCCATCTTGTTGTCATAAACTGCTAATTGTTCCAGTATTAGGTGCTTCCTACTTACTCGCTTGGGTCACCGTACCATCTGTCCTGCTCTAGTGACAGCTTTTTTATCCTCACTCAATCCCTCTATTATTCTCAATGCAGGAGAAATATAATAGGTCTGAAAGTGCAAAGACATGGGAGGCGGGGTGGCTGTCAGTAATCTCCTCACCCTCAGAAGAAGAAGATCCTTGAAATAGCAGGAGAGCAAACATGGCCAAAAGAGTTGAATTCCAGAGTTGAAGTGAGAGTGACTGCCCTTGAAATCAAAGCTGCATTTGACCAAATTTGGCGTCAAGTAGCCCTTGAAAAATCAAACCAGAGGAAAACTTTAATTATCTTTGAGGGAGTTTCTCAGGGTAATGTTCCAAACTCAAACATCTTTAGTCGCTTCCTCAATGCCCTTCCCTTCCTGAGGTCAGAAGTGGGGATGTTCACTGATGATTACATCATGTCCAAAATCATTCGTGACACCTCAGATATTGCAGCAGTCCATGTCCAAATGAAGTAAGACCTAGACAATCTCCCAGTTTGTCTGATAAGTGGCATGTAATATTCGTGTCACATAAGCGCCAGGCAATGACCATCTCCAACAAGAGACAATCTAACCATTGCCACTTGACAATCAATGACATTACCATCACTGAATCCCCCATTATCAACAAAGGAACAGGAATAGGCCACTCAGCCCTTTGAACCTTTTCCAACATGCAATGAGATCATGGTTGATCTGTGGCCTAATTCCATATAACTGCTTTTGGCCCATAATAACTTTGCTTAACAAAAAGAAAAATCTATCTCAGATTTAAAATTAACAACTGATCCAGCATCCATTCCGCTTTGTGGAAAAAAGTTCCAAACCTCTAGCACCCTTTGTGTGTTGACGAATGTGTGTAGAACACCAATGAAAAGAAATTGAATTGCACTATGCATATAAATCCTGCTGTTATGAGAGCAAGTGAGAGACTAGGAATCCTGCAGTAACTCAACTCCTGCCTCCGTAAAGCCTACCTACAAGGCACAAATCAGCAATATGATGGAGTTCTCCCCACTTGCATTGATGAGCACAGTGCCAACAATACTTAAGAGACTTGATACCAAATAGGACAAAGCAGCCCAATTGGTTAGCACCACATCCACATTCATTAAGTCCCTCAATCACTATCGCTCAGGAACAGCGGTGTACACTAGTTACAAGGTGCACTGCAAAAATTCACTAACACTCTTTAGACAGGATTTTTCAAAACCATGACCACAACAACCTAGGAGGATAAAGGTGGCAAATACATGGGAACACCTCCAACTAACAGTTCTCTTCCGAGCAACTCATCATTCTGTCTTGGAAACATATCACTGTTCTATGAGTGTTGTTGGGTCAAAATCCTGGAATTCTCTCCATAACAACATTGTGAGTGTCCCTAAACCAAATTAAACTGAAGCAGTTGAAGAAAGCTGTTCACCACCACCTTCTCAAAGCAACTAGGGATAGACTATAAATGCTGGCCAGTCCATGATGCTTACATTCCAGGAATGAGTAAAGTAAATTATGGAAGAAAGGTTTAAGACTGTTCTTTTGAGGATGCTTAAAACTCCATGTCAACGCAACCAAATACTGTGCTGTGTGTGGTGTGCTATGTTGCACTGCTCTCCCATTACAACTACTGTGAACATATCATTAACACAGATAAGCTTCTACCCCTACTGCACAACTAATTCCCCTCTTCTCTTCTGCAGGCATCAATAGCATCCACAGAGGCTGAGTCCTTAAAGCTAACTACCACCTTCTCAAGGAGAACAAATGATGGGCATAAATGCTGGCCTAGCCAGTGATGCCCACATCCCATGAATGATTTTTTTAAAAAAGCAACTTAGCTCCTAAATCTCCAAAGCTGATCCACCATTTATCAAGTACATATCAGGAATGTGATGACACTTTCTCTACTTTCCTGGATATGTGTAGCTCTAATAATGTTCTAGAAATTTGCCACCATCAAAGTTAAAGTAACATACTCAATTGGCATGCCATCTACCATTTAAACATTCATTCCTTCCATCACTGCGACACTGGCCGCAGTGTATACCATATACAAGATGCACTACAGCAAGTAACCAAGGATCATCCGACAGCATCATCCACAGCTGTAACCTTCATCATTGAGCAATAGGAAGCCACCAGATGCATGGGAATACCAACACCATAAAGTTCCCCTCTATGCAACAGATTGTCCTCACTCCGAATTATAACAGTATTCCTTCACTGATGCTGAATCAAAATCCCAGAACTCTCTTCCTGACGGCTCTTTGGGATTACCTACACAACATGAACTGCGTGGTTCGATCAGCCCACACACCATTAGGTTTTCAAGGACACTTAGTGAAAGATAATACATTCTGGCCTTGGCTGTATTTTTTACATTCCAAAAATAAATAAAAAGAAGTCTATCTTGTCTAATTGATTCTTATTTTCATCTCGATAAATTAATACATTAAGGAGTTGTCAAAAATCTAGCTATAATGTGCTTGAAAGTGTGAATCTAGGCTCCTCAATGGTTTCATAACTTTAGACAGAAGCTGCACATTATTTATTGTGACTGACATCAGGCACACAATTGTGTGATCTAAATGTTTGTGGTGGTGGAATTATTTATACTCAAGGCAATAGTTGTCTTAGACCTTTGCACTACAAAGGAATCTGTGATTGCCAGCTCTTAACTGAATTGTAGAAACAATTCATGATTATGCATAACTGAATCGTGTGCTCAAGGGAAAGTGTACATTTGTTGGTTATTGTTGTCGTGCACTGTTCTTGGTCTAGTTGTGTTGTCAAAGAATATCTGTAGAGTCTGCTGAGTTAGGGTTAAGAGCATTAATGTTAATTCACAAGCATGACTGACAGTAACATCTCAACTTACCAAGAGGCTGTAAGAGAACAATGTGATGACAGATATTAAGCCACAATTACATGTCACTCAGAAAAACCTTAAACTAAATCTCCCCAAGTCTTTGGCTCTTTGATTTATATTACATCTCATTATATTACATATTTTGTCTTTAGTTTGATGATTTCAATTCTCTGTGTTTCCTGGGACTTTGTTGGATAGAACAAGAATTTTCAGATGACTCCAGTGTAGCATTTGAAATTTCACCTGGAACCTTTGATGAATTCAGTCTCTCTGCCTGTTCAACCCTGTTGATAATTGCTTCACCAGTGTACTCGAATGCTTTCTATTAGTGCTTGTCTATTTTGTTGCATTGCTCCATTTTTCGTTTGAATGATAGAGGACTCTGAACGTGATTTTTTTCAAGTACTTGGCTATGATAAGCTGGATCACAAACCCACACTCCTTCTTTTGGACAATAATCTGTTATGATCACTACTCTCACTATAAATTTAGTCAAAGATTTAAATAACCCACAGTTGAATTTTACATTTCCAGAAAACTCTTCACAATATTCAAAACCATCTTCAAATTTTTGTGCAATAAACTTCACCGTAACCATAGCTGCTTTATGTCCAGAACCAAACTGCAACTATGGTCTCTCACTGAAACACAGACATTTAAATTTATAGATTTGTTTTTAACAATAAAACTAAAGCTTATTAAGCAAAGGAAATGGAAATGAAATAGACTAAACCATTGAATTTACATTAACCACATTAAACACATGGTAACATATAACATCACTCATCCCAAAACACTCCTTTATGCATCGCCAAAACACCCCTATTCAGTCTGCAAAACACTCCTTGTAGAATACTTAGACCAGAAGTAAATTGCCTTCTTTAACACCTCAAGAGGCTTAATTTAAAGGTGCCTTCCACTCAAAACCTGAAAAATCTGATAACCTCTTCCTGTAGCTTTCAACATGTCAGCTTAACCTCTGCAATTTTTTCTTCTGAACACTCCTGGTGTGGAACTATTACTAAACCCCTTAGTCTAGTCTCCCTATTTGAGGAGTGCTACTTTACAAATCCAAAACCTCTAAGAAGTTCCTCAAACCAAAATTAAAACTAAATCCTTTTCTCAGTTATGGGTGTTCCCTCTAATCTTTAAAAAGAAACATGGTAAATTTGCACTAGAAGGCTCAAGGTATGACATTAAGTATCTTACTCAGTTGTAAATTGTCCCAATAAAAACAAAAACATATTAGTCATGAAGAAAAGCAAACTCCATTAGTCCTGGAGGTCACTTCTTTCAAACTGTGATTAAAACATTATGAGCTATTTATTAAACCCTTCAGACACACAGAAGAACCCATATTTCTGAAATTCAAAATTCAAAACTTCACACTTAAATATTATTAAAATAGATACAAATTACATATCTTACTTCACATTAGAATAGCATTCATCCTCTTTTGCCCTAACATTGTCCAGGATCAGGTAAGGATGACAGATTTTCTTCCCTGAAGAACACAAGTGAGCGAGATTTTTTTTTACAACAATCAGTGCTCCTTACATAGTCATCATTAAGCAAACTTTTTAATTCCAGTGAGCAAGTGATATGGTCAAAGCCGTATGAGGACTGTGAATTCCTTGAAGTATTCACTAGCAAACTCTAACTGAAGTGACAATGTTTGAGATCTTGCGAGGCACAAAATACCTTAGAAAAACAAAATCACTGCATTCAATGAGTGCCGTAATTTTGTGTGATCTCTATCCAATCGTAAGCAACCACTATTGACATGTTTTACTTCTGTGTTCAGAGATTCCTTGCCAAAAGCACCAGGTAGTCTTGAAGGGAGGAAAGATGAAATAAATGGTTCACAACCATAAGTGACTCTCTCTGAATTGTGCAAAAGATACTTCTGGATATTCTCTTCTAAGGATTTTAAAAAGATTTGGCCAGCAAAGGAGTTTCTTGCCACGGGTTGACATTTATAATGACCTTAATTAGCCATTGTTATATCACAAGTCTCAGAAGCCTCGGTAGATTTATCTCTCATTGTAAATTAATAAATTACTTCCTAAACTGAGATGTCCTCTCTGTTCAAAATATTGCCTGAGATTGGGATTATGTGGCATGTCCATTGCCAACTGTCGATGCAGTACTCTCACACTCAAACACATTCATCACGTTTGTTTTATTTTGGATTTGTAATTTAATTTGGTTGTTGAGCTGCTGTTGGTAGATTAGTGATTGTTAGTGACCTAAAGGTTTCTACTTCTCTGCTCAAACTTAGATCCCTTGCTTAGGCTTTTCCATTGCGATCGAGGTTAAAGCTCCCACTGCCAACTGTTACTAAACTTTCACATGCTCTGTCTCTGCATTGAAAATCTGCAAATCAAAATTGAGTTCAGTGACATTCTTGCTAATTCCTGAATGTTAAAGGGAATAACTAAAGGTTTGTGATAAGTCTCAATCATCGAGTGGAAACCTAAGAAGTAGTCGACAATCTTTTCACAAGCCCAAGTTGTAGCAATAACCTCTTTTATTCGATAATCTTTTTGTTTTCTGTAATTGCGTACCTATGCTCCATCTCAGTCAGTGAATGGGATCCTAGTAGACAAGTTTATGTTTTCCATCCCTCTGTAATTGACAAAGTACAGCTCCCAATCCAGTAGAATTTGCATATGCAGTCGAAACAGTGAGTAGTTCTGGATAATAATGAACAACTTTAACAGGTGAGGTCACTGCTTCTTTGAATTTTTTTGAATAATCTCTATTGTGCTTCTTTCCAAACACTGTCCATTGTCTCAACGTAACAGCTGATGTTATGGCTCATTTCCAGCTGGATTGAGTAAGACCTTCATAACTTGATTCACCATGCCCATGAATCACTAGAGTTGGAAATATCATGATTGTTCTAGTCTTTTCTGGTACATTCTGACACCACTTGCATCCACATTATACCCAGGAAATTTGACAGTTGCCTGTGAGACCTTACCTTGGGTGTAATCCTTGCTGCCTGCGGGTTTTGTAGTACTGCTTGCACTCTAGTGTCATGAACTGTTGAGTGGATCCATGGATCAGGACTTCCTTCATCTGTCAAATGAGTCCTTTCAATCCTATTAGGATACTTACAGTTTTCTTTGGGGAATTTCCAGTACTGATGTGATACAAAAGGGTAAATCTATTAAAACAAAATCTCACCAATATTTTAACGAAAATTGTGAGCAATTTAGATTCTCCACCAAAGGGTCATTTCCAAAATCTAGTATTGGTAGCTAGCTTTGGGATGATTAAACTATTCTTTAATTTTACTAGACTCACATCCACAAATAACATAAGATGGAACTGCTTTGCTTAACCATGTAAAATCCAGACAGATTTGTACTGTTCCATTAAGTTTCATAACTAGGACCATTCCGAAGAACCAACTTGTTGGTTTCATTACCAGTGAAATAATTCTTAATGTTGAACCAGTTTCCCGATTTCCCTTGGGCAAAAGTTGATGAGGTCATTTTCTGGGTGTAAACAGACACATTGGTTTTGTTTCAAAATGCAAAATGATGTGATTAGCTGTTTACAGTTCTAAAATTTTAAGGTTGATCCTGTCAACTCTCTAATTCCTCAACTCTGGCTATTAGTTGGTACAAGCCAAAAAGGTTCAAAGTGAACAAAGTTGGTTCCAAATCACCATACAAGGAGTCAGTGTTATTTTGTTTTCTGTATATTCAAGTGTTATATTCAGTAGTTCTATAGTTTTAAGTTCTTTCCCTGAGTAAATTGTCGATAACAAGGGAGCGGTGTGGGGAGGGTGGGTGGTAAAGGTTGGTGGTGGGATTGAGCCACTTTACAGAGGTGCTTGCATTCAGGAAGCACTAGTTCTTTAGCCCCCACTGCATGCTAAACTGTTCCATACCAATGCGGGAAACTGGAGGTTGGCTGAAAAAATACCAGTCAATCTCCTCAGTTAGAACAGTACACTTCCATACACTATAAGTCGTTATATATTCTCGCCAGACAAAGGAATGACAAGGAAAGGCTGCATATGATGAAATAATGAAAACATTCAAACTGTTCTTCAGACTGTGGAAAAGCACCACTGGTGAGCAGGAAAAATTTACATCTGAAGGAGGCATCGAACACTTTTATTACTTGGTGAGAGGACTCTTCTATGTTATAGCCCCCTCTGTATTACTGCCATCACAACAGGAAAACATGCAGGCCCCATACCAATAAAGGTGGGGCACCTCCCTATAAATTCCAATGATTGACTGTTTGCCCTGGAGATGGATACAGAATGTGAAAAGAATCACACGCTCTGTTTCCTCCTCTTATTGGGACAATCTTACCCACAAGGTAACTGAGATTGAAATCCTTTATCTGTTGCCTTTATACTCCAACTTTCTTATTAATTTTACCTTAGTTGGAATTTTCTGCTTGTACACACTTACTTGTGCTTTACTTTTTCACCTTCTCAATACATGAGATAGTTATTGACTTGTTAACCTGTATTTCTTGCTTTATAACATAATTCAGGACTTTTTAATTGCTATCAGTCCAAAATCTTACACGGTTTCCACAAACAGAGAAAATGTTATATTCTATCTGGACATTCTCCTGTTAAAAAAAGAGAAATTTGACTAATTTCCTCTACATTTCAAAGACATCCTAGAGGTAACCTTCCTGTCTGCAGTGTGGGTGACAATTTGCCTTAGTGGATCTTCCAACTGTTACATATCTCACCTGATTTTCATTCATTCATGTGTCTGTCAAGAAATGCCTTAAACGTTACCAATATGCCTGCTTCCATACCTTCACTGGCAGCATGTTCCAGGCACTCACCATCCTCTGTGTGAAAACTTTTCCCTTCACTTCTGCCCTCAACTTTCCCCCTCTCACCTTGAACCTGTGACCTCTTGCAGTTAATATTTCCACCCTGAGAAAAAGCCTCTGACTATCCACCCTATCCATGCCTCTCATAATTTTGTAGACCTCTATCAGGTTGCCCCTCAGCCTCCATCTTTCTAGTGAAAACAATCTGAGTTTATCCAATCTCTCCTCATAATTAAAGCCTTCAGACCAGGCAACATCCTGGTAAACCTTCTCTGCACCTTCTCCAAAGCATTCTTCTGGTAGTGCAGTGACCAGAACTGCATGCAATGATCCAAATGTGCCTAACCAAAGTTTTAAAATTTGAATTTGTAAACTAAAGGCGAGCATGTTTTATGCCTTCTTAACCACCTTATTCACCTGTGTTGCCACTTTCAGGGATCTGTGGACCTGTATGTCCAGATCTCTCTGTACGTAAATACTCATGAACGTTCTGTTATTTGTTGTATAATTCTGACCTGAATTTGATCTTTCAAAATGCATTACCTTGCTTTGTTCAGATTAAACTCCATCTGCCAGTTGTCTGCCAAAATCTGCAATCTATCTATATGCCACTGTATCCTTTGACAATCTTCTTCACAATCTGCAATTCTGCCAATTTTGGTATCATCCACAAATTTACTAATCAGAGCACTTACATTTTCCTCCAGATCATTTGTATATATTAGAAACTACAAAGGTATCAGCACTGCTTCCTGCGGAACACTACTGATCTCCATTCTGAAAAGCTTTCCTTCACTGGTGTTCTCTGTCTTCTATGACAAAGCCAGTTTTGTTTCCATCTAGCCAGCTCACCAACTCTACCTTTTGTACCAACCTGCCATGCGGTACTTTATCAAATGCCTTATTAAAGTCCATGAAGTTAATATCCACTGCCCTTTCCTCATCCATCATTCTTGTCATCTCGTCAGAAAACCCAATCAAGTTGGTGAGACACAGCCTTCCCCGTACAATCCCATGCTGCCTATCATTTGTCATTAACATTATGGATTCACTTTTTGTTTTTGGGCACACAATTGATGACTCCAATGCCAAATTTTCACGCAAATTTAATTGATTCTTTTTCCCTGAGTTTCTGCTAAATCTTATTTGCATACTATTGAACACAAAATCTGCTGTGAAGCAGAACAATCTGTTAGCATTTTAAAACACAATAAAAAAAACTTAATTTAAAAATGTTATTTGGTGTATTTAAATTGGTGACTTGCTGTAGTTTGATAAATACAACTATATTTTAGTTTAGGACAAAATATAAAGAAAAATTAGCATATCAATCTTCCACTTTTAAATGATGGAAAATCACCTAAGAAGCACACAAACTATTTTATGGTTAGATTGAGGTACAGTGAATATTTCCTAAATGAAATTAGGAGGTAATTAGATCAGTTTTGTGGAAAGTTGTTAAAACTAACATAAAAGTTTATGCGCAGATATGAGAAGAAAACAAATGCAAACAAGCAGAAGTTCCAGACCTATTTCTGAATGTTATAAAGCATGTTAAAAAAGCATGAAATTTTCAACTTAGATAGCCTTATAATATATTCAGAATAGATCTAACATCTAAAATCCGAAGTGCTGTGGTCCATCAATTGCAACAGAATTATATTCAACCACAGTCAGGAAACAATCCCAGTTTAATGGGGACTTCTGGAGGGCATACAAGGACCAACATCAAGGCATACCTCATTTTTATCTAAAAATGAGCTGCTAACATAAGGCTACTTACATTTCAAACAGCAGAAATGGCATGTAGTAAATAAATCTAAATGATTCCACAACTAGCAGATCTGCTCAAAGCACTGCACCCAATGCGATCCAATCATGAATTGTGCTGGACAATTAAAAAAACTAACAGGAGGAGGAGACTCCACAATATGACCCCCATCAATGTTGGGGACTCCAACACATCAGTGCAAATGATCAGGTTCAATCATTTCCAGCCAGCTTGAGACATGAGTTTTGAGTGAATAATCCAGTTTAGTGTCTTCCTGAAGTCCCCGGCATAATGGACACCCCTGTCTTCAACCAATTTGATCCACTCTGCGTGAAATTGAGAATAAACTGAAGTCTACAACTAATAACATCCCGATTTTAGTTCTGAACACCAGTGCTTCAGAACTAGGCCAAGTCCAAGAGTGCCCCAGGCCTCTACCATGATGCTCCAGTATAGCCGCTTAGCAGACTGTGGAATAGCAAAACATTAATGACAGTGTAATCCGAAGGCCCATTTTAATAGCCAAGGACATTATCTCAAATTAAATAGTCTCAATAATAGTGACCATGAAACATTCATTGATTGTTGTTAAAACTCATTTGGTTCATTAGTGGCCCTTAGAGAAATCTGCAGACATTATCTGGTCTGGCCTACTTGCAAATCCAGATTCACAGAAATGTGGTCGAAACTCAGTTGTTCTGAAGTGGCCTAGCGAGTCGTTGTGTTTAAGGCCAATGAAGAATGGGCAACAAATACCGACCTTGCCAGTGGATACCTGCATCCCAAGAAAATCAAAATGAAGAGAAAAGCACTGACATCTTCTTGACAATGTGAAAAAATACTCATAAAAGCAGTACAAATTAAATCAGATCTCAAGCACTGCGCTATTACTCTGCAGAAAAGTAGTGGAAAGTATTGTAGACAATGCTACCATGTGGCACTGACACAGCAATAAATTGCATATCAGTGCTCATTTCGGCTTTTACGACAATCACTCTGCTCCTGACCTCATTACAGCCTTGGGTTCAAACAGGACAGAAAAGAGCTGAACTCAAGGGGTGAACTAAATGACTGATCTTGATTTTAGGATCCTAGCAAGATTAATGAGAATGGGAAACAGGGGAAATTTATACAATAAATGCAGTCATGATTAGCACAAAGTAAGATTTGAGACAGTAGCATTGTGGTAATGTCACTGGATTATAAATCCAGAGGTTCAAGCTAATAGTTTTGGAGTAGGTTCTCAATTTCCATCATGGCAACTGTGGAATTTAATTCCATTAACAAAAAAATCTGGAATTGAAAGCTAATCTCAGTAATTGACAACTATCATCAATTGTCACTAATGCCCTTCAGGGAAGGAAATCTGCTGATCTTAACGTTTTGGGTCCAGTGACCCTTCCTCAGAACCAGACCCGAAATGTTAACTCTGTTTTTTCCTTCACAGATGCTGCCAGACCTGCTGAGCTTTTCCAGCAACTTTGTTTTTGTTCCTGATTTACAGCATCCGCAGTTCTTTCGGTTTTTAATCTGCTGATCTTACCTGGTCTGGCCTATGTGTGACTCCATTGCACAGTAGTTAAATCTTAACAGCCCTCTGAAATAGCAGCAAGCCACCTGGTGCAAAGGCAATTAGGGATGGGCAACAAAAGCTGGCCTTGTCTTGATTGTCCAACTAGTGACCAGTGAGCATTCTCGCCATTCAATCAAAGAACAGCGAGTTGTGTCTTGAGGCTAAAGAGCTCATAGGAGACGAGAGAAGAAGCTCCAATCTTATGTCCAAGAGAAGAGAGATATGTATGTCTTCTCATCACTTGTAAGAGTCTTCGAAAAATTATCCACAACTGCTGGCCCTCCTTTGTGGACAGAACATACTCAATGTTTTCCTGAGTCTCAGACCACAAAACTCCAACACTCTGAGGGAAAGCTTCTCCCACTTGGAGGAAAAGGGGAGGCAGAAATCTTACCTTGATCAGATTAAAGCTTCTTGAAGCAAGAAAGCATTGGCTAGGATGTGTTCTACACTAACTCTGCAGGTATCAGGGTAGGAAACTACACCACCTATCAAATTCTGTCCCTGGAGTGAGAACACTATCCTCCAACCAGGAAGCGAACCTCCATACAGGTACCATGCTGTTGATGTTCGGGAGGCCCACTGACCAAATGGAAAATGGGTGGCACAACTGTGAGTGCTGGTACAGACAGGAGAAAACTGCTGATGTGAGTAGGCAGTACAAAGGGTATACTGGGTTAGTAGTTAGAGGTGTTTGGTGTTGGAAGTGTGAACAAGTGAAGGTGTTGTGTAAGTGAGGATGGTAGAGCTTGGGTATGAGATGGGTGCAGTGACAGCGAGTGTGACGTTGAAGAGAGAAGATGACGGCATTTATCCTGACAGAGTGGAGAAGTTATTTGACCTTCTTCTTATACTTTTGGGCATCCTTCTGGGCACCAGAACTTCATACAATATTCCAAATGTGGCCTAATTATACAGCTGCAACATGACTTGCTAAATTTTATACTCTATGACCCAGTCGATGAAGTTAAGCATGCCATATGCCTTCTTGTACATCTTAACCAATTACGTTGCTACTTTCAGGAATTGTGGACTCGTATATTTACACCCCTCCATATATTAATGTTTTTAAGCGTTCTTCTATTTACTGCATATCTCTCTCCTGCATTTGACCTTGCAAAATGCATCATCTCACATTTGTCCAGATTAAATTCCGTCTGCTATTTCTCTGCCCAAGTCACCAGCCTATCCATATCCTGTTGTATCCTCTGGCAATCCTCCTCACGATCTGCAGCTCCCCAACTCCTTGTGTCATCCACAAATTTACTAATCAAGCCACCTACAATCTCCTCCAAATTGTTCATATATATATTCCAAACAACATGGCTCCCAGCACTGATCCATTTGGAACATCACTGGTCTCAGATCTCCTGTCATACTACATTCTCTCATACCTGTTAATATTATTTTCACTTGAATGGTTTTATATGCTATATAAGAAATAATTTATATGATGACCTTATTCAAATTGACACAGCATCTTCTTTTAAGAATACTAATTTTCCCTCCCTGGATATAAAAATGAAAAGAAGGAAATTGGCACTGCTGTATATGCTAATTCCTTCTTTAGTTTGTGGTTATGAACTCCTAGCAGGTTTTACTTGAAACTTGTGTTTCCAAGTCAATTGTGTAACCAGGAAGGTTGATCCAGTAAAATGCAAAGTAATTGGCACAAAATGGAATTCTACTGCCTCCTCCCTAGTTTCCCTTGCTCCTAGTACTATCAGAGGTTGTCCTGTGGGAATTTCTTTTCAAGTGTTTCTTTGCAATGCATCCTGATACTCTTTAAGTCACAAGCCCAGACCTTTGCATTAATGTCAGAAGTGAACTGCTAAGAAGGGGTGACATTCACCATCTGCCATGTTGTGGCTACACTCAGTGATAAACCCAGCTGCACAAATCTGACACTGCTTAATATAATCAAGTTTAATAACCTGTCCCAAACAAAACCTTCTCTCAGTATCTGTTTCTGAAACCCCCAAGAACCCTCTGCCAACTGTGATAACGCTGGCAGGTTTGTAATAATTTATAATTGCCAGAGATCAGAAGAATCAGTACCTACAGAAACAAAGGCACTTAAGCTTGAGCTTTGATAAATATTTAAATAATTCAAAACATATAATTAGCTGATTGCTTGGATGATTAACAATTAAAGCCATCAGGTAACATGTACCTAATTAGTTGGTCTCTATGCACATTTAAGTGAGGGAACCAGTTCAGTTCCACCTTTGAAAATTGCATATTTTTAAGGAGGAAATAGATAGGTTTTTGTTTAGCAAGGGAATCAAGAGACTGGGGGGCTTAGATGGGAATGTGAAATTTGGAACACAAACAGATTAGCTATGACAGTATTGAATGGCGGAATAGGCTTATAGAGCCAAATGGTCTACTTCTGCTGCTAATTCATGTGGTTGCATGGTGTGAACTTTTGACTTAGACTGTAAGTTTCTGGTGACTATGAAAAAAGGCAAGAAAGAACCAGTGGAAGTTTACAAATGCAGCTAGAGGCTTTTATTTAACTGACTTGATACTACTACATTTAGTGCACTCATTAAAATTACTCAAGGAGCACAGAACAAAAATAAGTTGTACAAGCATTAAAGGGTTTGATACAATTGATGGTGGGAGGCTGTTTCCCCTTGCTGAGGAGTGTAAAACTAAGAGTCACAGACCCAGAGGAAGGGGAAAACCATTTAGCAAAAAGATGAGGAAAATTTTCTTCATTCAAAGAAACTATCAAATTCTCTACTCCAGAGGGCAGTGAATGCTCAGTCATTGATTAAATTCAAGACAAAGATTGATAGATTTTGGATATCAAGGGAATTGATATATGTGTAGGAAATCAGAGCTGAGGTAGTAAATCAGACATGGGCTTATTGAATAGTTACACAGTCTAGAAGGGTCAAATGACCTACCCCAGATTCTATTCCTTATTTTCATTTGTAAATCATGCAGAATAGATGATCAGGAGCTGAAAAGGCATTGCCACCTACTTTTGGGGAGGGGCTTGAGATTCATGATCTATCAACACCAGTGCCCACTGAAGCAGGCAGTATGCAAGCTTTGTGCTACATCCTTATTTGAATATTTCAATGTGCAACTTAGAGAAGTAACCCACAGCTCTGTCCAGCTGCACACTTAACAGGGAGTGAAACAACATAAGAGGCTAGTGTTCCAACTAGCTTTCAGCTTTTAAAGGTAGTCTGTAGTAAAGTGAAGGTGCACCAAATGCAAGGACATTGCTGTTAACTATCAGCATTGTAAATGGAGAGAACGGAAATGAAGTTTAGGTCAGTGAGAACAAATCGCAGTTCACAGATACGGTGTTGTGGGCCTTAGTCATGGAAGTCGACAGGAGGAGAGATGTTGTATTTCCAAACGGTCCAAAACGTTCTCAATGAGCATCTTATGAAGGCAATGGGAAGAGGTGGCTGGAGAGGTGAAGACAAGGATACTGGCCACAAACAGCAATACCACAAGAGACATTTGAGGAGGGTCAGAGGCAGCACAAATCAGCTACAAAATGTTTATCCTTCGTGGGCAATTACAGCATTTGTATGCACTTCAGGACTTCTAATGTTTTGTAAGTTGGAAGAGTGGTGGACACTTCAACATTTGCCATTTTTGCCATCAACAGTTCTGGCCTGTTATTGTACTAAGTGCTGAGTGCATGACACAATCAAGTTTGCATGCTGCCTACATTGGAAGCCCCGGCTGCGGTGTAATGATACAGTGTATGGGACATCAGGCCTACACTATAGTGTTTTACAAATAATGCTTCCTTTGGGAAAGGTTTTACTTTTGCACCTTCTTGATATTTGTTTTACCTTGCACACCTCAATTTCCCAGACACCTGCCCCACAGATGTGAAGTTGGTTTTGCATGGTAAATAATGCTAGAATTTCCAGATTAACTGAATAGGAGGGATTGATCAACAAGTCAACAATCGTGCACTTGTTTAATCACAATCAATCCAATGATCATCGTTCAAGAACTTGAGTTGTGTGTGTGAAATGTTATTTTTGAGTTATATTCTGAGAGCCTGTTTTAACAGTTCATTTCAGCCATTTGCTGCTTTGTCCAGGACAGGTCAGATCCCATTCAGGCTGCCTGTGGTATCTGATTGGCATAAGGCTGCTGCAGACTTATGTTCTGGAAGCAGAGTTCCAACAGTGGCAATGTTCCTGATATCAGGCAAAATGTTATTATGGTCCTTGGTTGATATTTAAAATACAGTAACGCACATTTTGAATTGAATTTCAGGATAGTGGAGTTTTAAATGAAAGCTGTAGGGAGATTTACCTATGGTGGCTTGATAGCAAAAGCCATAAGATACAATTCCACTTTTATTCATGCTCTGTATGGTGCCATGCCATTTTAACAACACAGCATTCATTAAAATACTGCTAGTCCAATTTCTGCCAGTTCCTTGGTATTTTATTGCTTTACTACCCATTTATTTATTCAAGCATGCAAATCCACTCACTCACTCACGCACTCACTCACCTCCCCACTCACACAGTCATGTCTCCCACTGATTTGCCCTCCTGCCCACTAATTCCACCACTCATTCACCCTCTTACTCACTCATTCAACACCTCAGTCATGCACTCACCCACAAAAACACACATCTTCGCGCTCTCACTCATCTTTGACATCTTTAACGCTTACCTGAATGAGGCAGCTCAGGAGGTGAAAATGGGGGCATGTTTTCTGCTTCTCTTCACCAGTGTTCTGAACGGATAGCTGTGTAGATCCATTATCTGCTGTCACCAGGACTAATTTGAAGATCTAAGCCAAGGTTTTATCTGAATTTAAATGTTAATGATGGTCAGAGGTTATTCAATCAGACTACCATAATACATTGTAATTAAGAGGCAAAGGTGAAGGAGTATCAATTGCCATGGCATCAATTAAGAATTAATTTCTCCAAAATAATATAACTTTAATGAGCCTGTGGATGCACCATGTTGTATTGAAGATACACTTTATGATGGTGCATCTCCTCTGCACCTAAGAAGGACACAAGTTTGCTGACAAGACCAAGATACCCATGTATATAATGTCTTTACATAATTGTGCTTGACAATATGATGATGGGTATCTCATAGAATAGCAGTCCGTATGAAATAGGTATACACACAATGCTGCTGAATATGTTCTTGACTGATTTTGACCCAGTAAGGGTCGAGAATAGTGATATATTTCCAAATTGGGATGGCAAATGATTCACTGTTCCCAGGTGCTTTTCAGGTTGTATATGTTGTTTGGAAAGTACTGTCAAAAAAGCCTTGCTGATTTATATTGTTGTTTAATAGATTAAATACAAGTGTGTGGTCATTCATGAGATATGTCAATTGCTACCAATGTGTATGGGAAAATTAAATGCATAATTAAATGCTGGACAGTTTTTACCACCAAATCAAATAAACAGTATTATCACTCTTAGCAAAGTTTATAAAATGGAAACAGCTCAAATTTTTGAAATAGCAAGAATCTAAGCAATTAGGAAAATGATAGAAAATGGACTTGATATCTTGGGAAAAAGACTTTCAGGTTGTTAGAGCAAAGTTTCTCGGATTACGGAGGAACTTGAACCACCGAGCAAATTCTTCATGATGGCAATGGATTTGAATATCCAAGAACACAAGTTAAACATTATGACACATAAATTTGTTCTTAATGAATACCCAGTCTTGAATGCCACAAGAATATTAGTTAGCCATTGGCTACAGATACGGGCAGTTTGTCGGAGACCTGAAGCATGTTTCGCAGGGAGTTTATTTGTTTCAGTAATAAAAATAATAGCTTGTTCCAGTATGTAGCTTGAAATTCACAGGACTGACTGTGCAAACTGTATCAATGAAGATGTAGCAATGGAGAAAATGAATGGAACTAGTCAATTGTAATAATCGCCCATTCAAATGAATTATATTTTACGTAAATTCTCGATTGTATAATTAACAATGAAAATAGATATGTAGCTTAATTTGAATTCATTTGTTCTTGTTCTCTACATATTATATGGCATGTTTTAAATTGTAGCTTTTTTTTTGATCCTGAAATTATTTATAATAATTTCTGAAAACAAACTGATTTGAATTCAGTCTTCAGAGTGATTCAGAAAAACCTAAAATTGGCTCCATTCAAATGCAATGGCACCTGTTCCTTTAAAGTGGCAGTATCACCTCATCGGAAATTGTTGGCCTAGCACAGTTATTGGAACAGTCTTTTATGCTTTCTGCCAAGGAGTCTGCATAGAAGCAATGTGATATATTTTTCAATGTGTGATTTATGTTTTAATCTTTCAATGAATTTCAAAATTCATTGCAACAGGCATGATAGACAAATCAGTAATATTACAACACCACCAAGTACACTGGGCTATGATTCACTGTAGAAAGCAAGTAATTGTGTTTATAGTTAGTTCAACTTGTCCTTGTATGTTAGGAAATTGGAGTTTTATTTCCACAGCAAGTTGTTGAAAATGTAAGCTGATAAAGTCACAGTCCTTAAGACTGGTATCTCGGGTCAGTGAGAATATGGAAAGCTGCTGTTTCTTCTTAACCACTTCAATTGAAGGGCGATGAAATAAACCCTGCAAGGACTGAATGGGAAGTGTTATTTAAAGTGAATGAATCTGTAGTCAGATCAGGTAAAGAAATAGAATTAAAGAGAGGAAAAGAAAGATTGGATTGAGAGGGAAAGAGTATAGGAAAGAGGGCAAGTTGAAATGTACATAAAACTTGTAAAATATTAGATGTTTTAATCACCAACAATTAAAACCTGAAGGAGTGAGACTTGACTTTGATAATAGTTAATTTTCAGTGTCAAATGGGGTGATGAGCAGGATTAACAATTACCATAGTGTGAAAAAGCTCCAACAGCTCAAACAAATTACATGCCCAAACTGCGACTGTTGCCAGTGAAGCTGGTGTCAGTGTTCCATGGGAAGGTCTCTTAATGGATCAGATCTAAGCTCACCATCACTAAGTGTACTGGGTAGGTTTTCAATGCTGGGCCATTTTACATGTTATGTAAAATACACACACTACATAATAGAAACATAATGCAGGGGTTACACACATACTTTATTTATAGCATAAATCACTTCAATAATAATGCAACTTTGCCTGAAATAAAATTTACCGGTAGAGAGCCTTCTCATTCAAACCCTCAACTGACTATGCAGACATTGCGAAGATTGCGACTTTAAGCAAGCCTGTAAGGAAAAGCCAGGGAACTATAGGCTGGTCAACCTTATATCAGTGGGTGAGTAAGTTGTTGGAGGGGATTCTGAGGGACAGGATTTATATGCATTTGGAAAGGCAAGGACTAATTAGAGATAGTGAACACGGCTTTGTCCGTGGGAAATTGTGTCTCACTCAATTCATTAGTTTTTTGAAGAGGTGACAGAGAAGATTGATGAAGACAGAGAAGTAGATGTTACCTATATGGACTTCAGCAAAGCTTTCAACAAGGTTCCACACGGTAGACTGGTGAGTAAGGATAGATCACATGGGATCCAGAGGATCTAGCCAATTGAATACAAAATTGGCTTGAAGGTAGAAGACAGAGTAGTCATAGAGGATTGCTTTTCAGACTGAAGATCTGTGACCAGCAGTGTGCCACAAGAATTGGTACTGGGTCCACTACTTTTCACCATTTTTATAAACAATTTAAATGTTAATATAGGAGGAATGGTTAGTAAGTTTGCAGATGACACCAAAATAGGTGTATGGTGGACAGTGAAGAAGGTGATCTCAGAGAACAACAGGATCTTGATCAGATTGGTCAACAGGCCAAGAAGTGGCGATTGAGTATAATTTAGATAAATGCGAGGTGTTACATTTCAGTAAGGCAAACCAGGGCTGGACTTATACAGTTAATCGTAGAGCTCTGGGGAGTGTTGATGAACAAAGAGACCTTGGGATGCAGGTTCATAGTTCCTTGCAAGTGGAGTCACAGGTAGGCAAGGTGGTGAATAAAGCGTTTGGCACACTTGCCTTCACTGGTCAGAAAATTGAATGTAGGAATGGGACATCATGTTGTGGCTGTACAAGACATTGGTGAGGCCACTTTTAGAATACTGCATACAATTCTGGTTGCCCTTCTATAGGAAGGATGTTGTCAAACTTAAGACGGTACAGAAAAGATTTAAAAAGATGTTGCCAGGACTGGAAGGTTTGAGTTATAGGAAGAGGCTGAATAGGCTGGGACGTTTTTCTGGAGCATCAGAGGCTGAGGGGTGACCTTATACAGCTTTATAAAATCACGATGGGTACAGACTGGGTAAATAGCCAATGTCTTTTTCCTTGGGTATGAGTGCCCAAAACTAGAGTGCACAGGTTTAAGGTGAGAGGGGAAAGATTTAATTAGGACTTGAGGGATAACTTTTTCTTGCAGAGGGTGATGCATGTATGGAATGAGGAAGTGGTGGGGGCAGGTAAAATTATAGCATTTAAAAGGCATCTGGATGAATACATGAATAAGAAGGGTTTAGAAGGATGTAAGCCAAATGCTGGTAAATGGGACTAGGTCAGACTGGGATATCTGGTCAGCAAGGACGAGTTGAACTAAAGGGTCTGCTTCCATGCTGTATGACTCTGACTCAATTTTACTGACAGATCATTAAAAAAAGGAAGGCTGATGTGGGAATAGGACAGGGACAAACAGGATAAAACCACATGATTCAATAACAAGGCTACCGTGGAAGCAGCCGTATAATTAATAAGGTGAGCATTGGACAATTGCAAGAGGCGTTTTGACATGGCTCATGGGCAGATTTCTTCCAGGAACTCCTGAAAATAACACTCAGACAATCCAAGGGAAGATTCAGCCCATGGTTTGCTAACGGAAATATGTATTTGCATGAAAGATATGAGTTGGAATTTGTATATATTTGGAATTATAAGTAAAAACAAATAAACAAATGAACAATTAGAACCTTTTTTTGTGTGAGTGTCTTATGCACATCAGAATGAAGGATATTATTGTTTCAACCAGGTCAAAAGGGGAAATCAGCCCCCACTTAGTTTAATCCCCCCTCAGTGGGTCACAGTAAATATTTATTTTCATTCCTTTTTAGCAAGCAGCTATCATATTTCAATTAATGTCATTCAGCCCAGCTGGTCCACATTAATATTTACCCCTATGTAAACAAATTTGAAACAAGTACGAATCATGTTACCCATGTCGTACATTTAACATTGGTTAATATAGTAAAACAGTGACCAATTACCATTGAAATTCAGAAGAGATACATGATAAATGGATTAATATCATCTTTTATAATTGTCATTCAGAGTCAAAATACTCTTATAAAACCAGAAATTGCTGAGCAGGTCTGGCAGCATCTGTAGAGAGAAAGCAAACTTCTTCAGATGGGTCATTGGACACAAATCTTTAACCCTGCTTTCTCTCCACCGATGCTGCCAGACTTGCTGGATTATCCCAGCAATTTCTATCTTTGTTTCTGATTTCTAGCATTCACAGTTCTTTGGGTTTTTTTTAAAAAACTCCTGTCCTGTTCCTATATTCCTCCATTGACCTTTTTTTCTGTCCTGTGTCCACTATGAATGTATTCTCAAATGTTCACTAAATTGTTTGAGAGATTAACACCACAAGTAAATTCCACAATTTTGCTGTTTTTCTTTGCAGATTTTCTTTGTACTCCTTTCTACATCATTTAACCTTTGTCAATGTATCTTGCCCTAAACTTTTCAATGACTGACAAGCTTGTTTCTTTTCACCTTTTCATAATTCTCAATTTATATCACTACATTATCTGCATTTTTTTCTGATGGAAAAGATTAAATTTTTCAAGTTATTCTATTTATACTTGTTCATATCAGGCAGACAGTGAGTCCGGAAACTTATAGAGGTCTGAGCAATGTGGACTGTGGTTAGACATGTGGCAGAACTGGACAGCAAGTACAGCTAGGCCCATCTCAAATCGGATAACTTACGCCATCTTTCAGGCTTTTCACAAGCGACACAGCGAGATCCTCACTAGGTAGCAGTGAGTTACTAATTTACAGTGATTAGTGCTTGCTAAATGCTTTGTTAACAGCCCAACTCACCTCACTGATATTCGGCCTCCCATCTTACCAAACTTGTCAAACAAGCTTGACGTCTGGAAAACGCCTCAAGGAAACCAGAGTGAGCAGCTGGCAGATTCAACCTGCCATTTGCTCCGTCTGACCTCCATGTTGGAAACTGGGTACCAACATCTCACGGCTTGCTTCCTGTGTACATGGACATTGACATCCAACATATGCCAGCCCCTAAAAACACTCATGGCACACCTCCAATCCACTGACAGCACGCTCCTGCATTTCAGTGCTGCACCTCAGACTATACTGGTGTCTAATGTTCTGTGAACTATTCCACCTAAATCCCTCTGCTCTTTCACAGCACTTTCATTCAAAGTAGAATTACTGTTATGTACTCTACCAAACTATAACACCTTGCATTTCCTGACAGTGAATCTGTCTGTAACTTTTAACTTATAAATATCTCCCTGCAGCTTCTTTTGGGTTTTGGAAGAATTAACTGCGTGACCTATTTCGGTGTCATCTGCAGATTTGAACACTAGTTCATCTGGAAAATTAATGTTAGGAAAGAGAACTTTTATTTCAGTGTGGACACTAGTGTGTATCGCTCATGTAAACTAACTCAGTTAGGTGGAAAGTATAAGTTCCTCATGGTGCCTCAAAAAGATGCCTTGGGATTAAGCTCAGTAAGGGCCTATTGGTCTTGAATGGCACTTTTCATTTACCACGTGAAGTTTCTGAATAAAGCTGCCAATTTAGTGCCAATGAGTGAAAATTATGTGTAATTTTGTGGGTCATTGTCTGGAACCTGAATGAACTGTTGAACTTATTTCACATCAAACTCATACAGCCAGCAGTGTTTCATGTCATCAGTCTGGACTGGATTTAAACGCACATCCCAAAGATCAAAGTTCACTGTCAAGGAATGATAACATTAGGAATCACATTGTTATTTTATCAGCTGAGATAAGGACCTCGGGCTGATTTCTATCCTGCCAAGAGCAGCTGGCTGACCTGGGACTGGCAGGCCTCCTGTTCTCAGCAGTGCCACTGGGCGGGAGGAGTTGCTATTGGCACCGCATCCATCCAGGTCATTGTAACAAGGAGGGGCACAGACATTGATGAAAGATGGTGGGAGGAGGTGAAGGAGTCAACAGTGAGACCAGGATGTGGCTCTTTTCAGCTTCTCCTTTCAGGTTGCTGGTAACTTTAGTCGGGAACTGAGTGTCTTTGAACAAAGTTCCCAACCCCGTTCTCCTCCAGCACCGCCCAGTGGAGCCCAAAAACATCCCTACATGTGCTAGATGGTTGTGCTGCCCCCATGAGCTCGCAGCTGGATTAGGTCTTTAGGTTGTCATAATTGACCACAAGGCCTCAATTGGCGGCAGGAAGGAAAGGTCATCTCCTGGCTTTCATTCCATGGCCCTAATCAGGATCAAGGATGCAAGCTGCTGAGATGTCTCCCCTCCTGCCACAAAGTTCACATTGGGGAATGATGCAGGATTCCACCTTAATGCTTTAGTTCCAGCTAGGAAGTCTTGAATGGAGTATACTATAGAAACACAATGCTGCAGCATGGATTTTCCAACCTACTCTTTCTTCAAGTTCAGCTCCTCAATGGAAAAGTAGGAAATCTTAACTTGCAATATGTTTTATAAACGTATACACTATAGGAAGAAGAAATAAATTGAGGAAGTTAAGGAATTTCACAATTTGAATAGTAGGAATAGACTGAGGTAGGAAAGGAAACAGTCTGATCAGCTTTGATTCAAACAGGAGCTATAATGTAGGAAGGACCAACAGCAAGTAGGATGCTGCATATGCAGCTTAAAAGGAAACAAGTGAAGTAAATTGAAAGAAGCACAAGCATAGAAATGCTGTTAAATTGTGCATTAGAACATGTGTTCTGGATTGAATCAAAATGAACTTTTTTCAGGGTAAAACTTTTTTTAAACAGCAAGTCCTTCCTTATAACTGGCTTGTGAGCAAAACAAACATTATTAACGTCTGAAATTTAAAACGAAAATGTTGGTAAAACAAGTACCAACAGGTTTGACAACATCTGTGGAAAGAGAAACACAGTTAACATTTCAGGTCAATAACCTTTCATTAGAACTACATTATAAGAATCTTCTTAGGAGAGAGTACAATGGTGAAATCTTCAAAAGAGTTAAGCTGTATCCAAAACTAAAATCCAAAAAGTCAAATAATTGTGACAGAGACCACAAAGAGGTAGATTTTATATGGGGTATATGGAAGGAAAGGTCATTATCAGCCAAATGTCCTTTTCTCGTTCTAGCTGCTCTGATACTTTGAATTTTACACATAACATTCATCATCATCAACATGAAATTTGATGTTCATATGTCTTTTTGCATATTACAACAGAAATGGATGACACTGGGCTTCATTGGGAGAAAGGATGAGGCTTACAATTTTGGTGACAAGTTGATAGCCATATATCTCACACATGCTTGTGCCTGATGATTAAACGTTGAATGCTGAGTCCTCCACCGCCTTATGTTACAATCACCTAAAGTATTCTGTCAAATAATGAAAATCAAGCAGCTCAATAAGTGCAACAAAACAATTTCTAAACACAATTTTTTGGCCACATGTTATGTGCAAAGTGAATTGCATTCACACGGACTGTAAATATAGACCATTAGTGAGAAAATAATTGACTGAACACAAGTCATTGCGATAAGTATAATTTCATGTACAAGGACTTAAATCGAAACATTAAAAATGTTTCACTGTGAGCTTTGTTCAGTAATAGCACTGCCAAGAAAATATAACTGCTGCCAAAACAAAATCAGATATAAGAATTTAACCAAATAGTCTGGCATAGGGAATGATATTGAGAATGTTATGCAGGAAACCAGATGGTATTTCTGTTACACTAAAAAAAATGAATAAAACTTATCAATGTCTAATATTCAGTAGACCCAGGTAGGTATGTCAGAATTAAAGTGTTTCTTTGTTTTGTTGGGCAACAATAAAATATGTGTTTTTCTGTGAATGTCATTCCAACCCACAGAATAAAGTTAAGTTGGCTTTAGCTTGCAGCTATGATTTCAGAGAAGAAGCAATAGGCTACAACATGCTTTTTTTTAACATTTAAAATGATTGCTAATGTCAAGAGGCAGAAAGTGCTTAAACAAATATAATCTTGATTTGTATCCAGGAAAATGCCTGCCACAAGTAAATTAAAATAAATTCCAACCTTACATGAGAATAAAGGTGAAAGTTGAGTGCCCTGTGAGGAGAAAGAAGATGGGCTGACTGGATGCAATATAAAAAAAACTGTAGAAATAAATTAAGAAAAGTGATTAAACAGACACAAGGAGGCTTAAAACTGCAGTTAAATATAAACACAAAAATACTCTTTGAATTTCAAAACAGTAAGACATGGATTAGACAAGTAGTAAAACCTATAAAAGATGCAAAAAGATTTGAAACTGAGAATGAAAACAAAATAGTTAATATCCTGAAAAGCAACTTCCTCCAAATATTCATATGGGCAATGAGAAATAACATGAAATCTTAAGATAAAGATATCTTTAGTATTATCAATGATCTCATTGCAAATAATCCAGAAGTCTTTGCCAAAAGAGAAAGGCTTTCTGCAAATAAATCCCCAAGGATAGATAATATTTTCCCATGATGTTGAGTATAGTGAAGGAGAATATTTGTGATGTTCTGACGAACATTTTGAGGGAGTTGGTAACATAGAGGAGGTACTTGGCTAAGAATTCTGGATTCTTTGCAATGAGATCCTTGATAATACTTAAGATATCTTTATGTTAAGAGGTCATGTTGCTTCTCATTGCCCATGTTTAGAAAGAGGCAAATGTGCTGCTTGGATTTTAGAAAAAGTGATTATACACTCTGATTACAAAATATTACTTCGATCCAATACAAAATAATATATTGGAGTGTCAGCAGTAACTTGAAGATCATCTGCACAACCATTACCTATTTAACAGCAGTCAACCTGGAGCCAGAAGTGTCCATGGATCCCATCTGAGTAATCTCCTTGATGTCTGATGAAATAGCAAAATAATTTGGCGAGCAAAAAGCAAATGACTGGTTTATTTAGCCTTGCAAAAATCTTTTTAATGAAATTTCATCGGAGAGGCTATTAAATAAAGTTAAGTCTGTAGGGTTTAGGGTAAACTCTGAGGATGGATAAAAGTGGCTTGTAAGACAAGAAGTAGATCTTCTGGATGTAGCAAACTGATATGTTTCAGAACCCTGAAGAAATTCTGACATGCGTGCTCTGTTAGAATTGTGGTATTTAGAAAATGTTCATTATTATGGCAGCAGCAGCAGTAATGGCAGGACGAGCTGGATGCAGCTCCACCCCAGCCAATAATCTCCCAGTGTGCAAGGAGTAGGTCCTGGGCTGAACCCTGGCCCAGACTTGTCCTGGCATGGAGGTCTCACCCCTGTGTAGAGGTCTTTTTTGTCTTTGGCTTGCAGGTATTCCAGCTACGTGGCAGGCAGTCTCGACCTGGCATGGGAGTCTTCGTTAGCAGGGGCTTCCAGCCCAGTACTCCAAAATCATGGCATTGCTTTCTTGTGCTGGAATGGCAGTCTCATCCCGACTGCAGCTTCAGGGTGTTCTATCATTCCTTAATCGGCTTTCCCTGATCCCAGGAGCCATTAACTGAACGATGACAAATTTTGTCTTAATTTTACTTTTCTTTACTATCTTTGACATCTGTCATTAATAGAGGCGTCATGGTAGGGCAACTCATAAAACTTTTCACTGTATTTTTCATGTAAAAGTGCATGTGACAGTAAATTTCTACTCTATTCTATTCCATTCTGTTTGTTAGGATTGTATCCTTTGGTTAATGAGATTATTGGATAATAGTTTTAACTGCAGGCTGTACGAAATTGAAATCTTGCGACCTGTGCTAGAGTCTGTCTGACAGTAAGCATGGGTGATTTCATTGTTGGAGATCTGAGGAATATTCGGATGGAGAGGGAAAGGAAATATATTTACAATGGGAACAATGACAGCAGGTTCTGAGTTGATTACAAATAGACCCAAAGGTGTGATTTTCCCAGAGGTGGCAAGAATAATAGCGAGCATGATGACTCAATTGGGTGAGAGTCCAAAAATCGGATTCTTACTGTCAAGTTAAAACGTCACAATTAATTTCTCCCCGCTTAGACGGCAAGATCAAATTCTCATCATCAGGTGGTGAGAAGTCTATTTGCAAGTATTTGCATCTTATTAATTACACAACTCACTCTGTTAACTTTACTCCCTAAGTCACACATACCAAATCAAGAAATTTGATGCTTCGAAAACATTGGCAGCAAAAATTGAGTGGTTGTCAGTTGAGTTGGGACCTCTCCCTCAAATCCAGATGTTCATAACTGTGCAGGCCACCTTTTCTCAATTTGTAGCAGACACCTCCATAGTCATTGAAATAAATCCGCAGAGGCCAGTATCCTGTCATCAAGTCACCCTTTAGTTACACATGAACACTCCTCAACTTTAGTACTACCCCATTAAGCTTCATCATAGATCATAGAATCCCTACAGTGTGGAAAAAGGCCCTTCAGCCCAACAAGTTAACACCGACCTTCTGAACATCCCACCCAGACCCAACCCCCTTTAACACACCTAATCGACACATCTCTGAACACTACGGGCAATTTAACATGGTTTAACATTATTTATGAGGTCCAGCTACCTCGTACAATTACTGCAGTCTGTGGTCATAGAGTCACAGTCAATAAAGTCTACAGCACAGAAAAATGTCCTTTGGCCCAATAAATCTGTTCTGATTAAAAACAACCACCTGACTGTCCTAATCCCATTTCATTTTCTGACACATAGCCCATAGCCTCGTACGCCTTGGCATCATAAGTGTACATCTAAATCTTTTTCTTAAATATTATGAGGGTTTCTTCCTCTATCACATTTACAAACTGAATTCCAGATTCCCACCATCCTCTGGATGAAAATAATTTTCCTCACATCCTGTCTGAAACTCCTGCCCCTTACCTTAAATCTATTAACACTGTCATTGATCCCTCAACCAAGGGGAGCAGTATTTTTTTCCCACATACCCTATCAATGCCTCCCACAATTTTATACATCTCATGTCCCCTCAGTCTCCTCTGCTCCAAAGTCGATAACACCAGTCCATCCAACCTCTCTCCAGGCCAGGAAACATCCTGGTATATCTCCTCACCAGTGGTACTCCTTTAATGTGAATTCCAGAACTGCACACAATACTCTAGCTTCATTTATTATAGTTCCAGTGTAGCCTTTCTGTTCTCAACGTCTATGCCTTGGCTAATAAAGGCAAGTATCCCATAATCTTACTTAACCACCTTATCTACCAGTGGTCTCACAGTATCTTCCATGGATCCTGTGACCACACAAATGGGTGACAACAATGTACCAGCCTCAGGACATCAGGTTTTAGATATCTGGCAGACTCAGGCAGTGCTTGTTCTCTCACAGGTAGCTTTGCGTACAAGGGCAAGAGCAGCCCCCAGCTCAAAGGTCGAACTTTAGCACAGAAGCATGCAGGCAACTTGTGGCAGTAGGAAACAGTGAAGAATATATGCAACAGTTGAGGAATGGGTTGGGGAGCATATGTTGCTGTCTGGTTCAGTCCTGCATCAATGTCAGAGGAGTTGCATGTGCCAGCAGCTTATGTGAAAAAAGCTCTGTTTATGCTTGAAAAGATTAGCAATACGTGAAATTCAAAAGAGAGGAGTGTTTCGTTGAGCAAGGATCATTTGCGGGGGTAAAACTACAGTCAGTCAAAGGCCTTAACCACTTTACTGTCGAGGGGTTAGAGTCATAGAGATCTACAGCATGGAAACAAGCCCTTAAGCCCAACTTGGATTAATCCAATGCATGCCTGAAGATCTGTACGCTTGCAGTCCAGGAATTTGGGTAATCAAATAAAAGCAGTCTGAGCATTACATATCATCTGAGGGAATGGGCCTTTGCCAACTTGGGGAGGGCTAGGGTGCTGGTGCATGCATAATCTGACAGCTTTTCAGAGATAGATCCATGATGCTGTCATGGCAGTGGGAGCTCAAGGCTGGGGCCTGGCCTCATTGAATTCAGTCACTGTGGAAATCATTGCAGTGCTAGGGTGCAATTGGAGATTGTACGGTGGGAAGTGGCAGTGTATTGAAGGGGGCCCTCTCCAATGTTCTGCACATGGCGATCAGCATTGGCACATTTATTGCAGCCAAGTCACTGTCACGCACATGTCTTGGAAGCTTGCAAAGTTGGTGAGAACATTAGAGGAGATGCCAGTCATGGTCACTCTACGCAGAATATGGGCAAAGGGCAGGGGCATCAATTCTTTGAGAGTCATGGGTAACGCGGGCAAAGAGAGTACAGTCATGAGTACTTAAATAGACTCCACTGAAATGGGGGGAGGGTGAAGGATCATCAGGGGCACAGGAATCATAACATAATTGGTGGCACGGTGGCTTAGTGGTTTTCACTGTTGCCTCCAGCATCGGGCAACTGTCTGTGTGGTGTGTACACATTCTCCCCATGTCTGCATGGATTTCCTCCGGATGCTCTAGTTTCCTCCCAGGTTAGGTGGATTGGCCATACTAAATTGCCCATAGTGTCCAAGTATGTGTAGGCTAAGTGGATTAGCCATGGGAAATGCGGGGTTACAGGGATAGGGTAAGGCGTTGGTCTGGGTGGGATGCTTTTCAGGGGGTTGGTGTGAACTCAATGGGCTGAATGGCCTGCACCCACACTGTAGGGATTGTACAATTCCATAATAATAGTGACCATGAAGAATGTGATAATTAATAGGCCATAAGTGGCCCCTACAAATCATTCATGTGAAAGCAAAGTTGAAACTTTGTTATATTGATGCAAAAATCAAGTGCACGATAAGGTTTCAATGTGAAATAACAGCACTCACAGAAGGAGGAGTAAGTAAGTGACTTTTTCAAAGGGAGCAGAGTGTAGTGCCGGAATGTAAGGCTTTTTAAGAGGCTACTGCAGTCATCATGAATCCAGTGATTAAACAATCCTATTCATCTGTCTCAATTCACAGTTAATCTGAATGTCAACATTCAGAAGAGGATCCAATTTAGAAAGACACTCGTGAAGTAATCATTAGGAATACATTGTGCTCACTGATTGCCACCTTGTGATATCTGAGATCAACAAGACTCAATGAAATGAGACACTCTCAATCACAACCTTATCTTTCCAATTGGCCAAGGCACTCAATCCCAAGCACTGCAAGCCAATATATTACAGCTGTTATATCCTCACACAACAGGAAGTCTGCTAGGCATGACCACTGTGAGGAAAAGGAGGGGAGGTTGCAGACAGGTGTCTTGTCAGTTGCTAAGGGACCATGGACACACTGTAGAGTCACTTACACAAATTAGGATACACCAGTGTAAACTCTTTATTAATCCATTCTATTTAGTTTCTCCTGCAGGCTTTACACAACCTTCTAGGGGAGCATATCATGGAGCTTCATTACAAAGCAAGTCAGAGCTCCAGCGTCCCTTTACTAAGTCTGTGTAATGTCAGTTGCTATTCTCCTAGATATGTTTCGAGTGAGGATTTAATGGCCAAGGTAGGTTCAGCTGTTCTGCTGCTGCTGCTGCTGCTGTTAATAAAAAGAGACAGGTGTAGGAGACTTTAGAGAGAGTAGCTTTTGCAGACCCACAAGAACAGCAGTCACTTCTTGCTGCCACAAAGCTTCTAAAGCAAGGAGCATCAAAGACTAGATCCACCATAGAGGACAATAAGATTAAAAAAACCCATCCCCACAGGCTTTGGTACAGATTTCTACAGATGAGTGAAAGCCTGTGCAAAAGAAGACTGAGGATGGGGGTTTAAGCCGCCATGACATACAAATGCCAGTTTTCAGACTGTCACCCACAAGGACTGAATGGGAATCCCATGCCAGTTTCCCTCAAGACCATAGAATTGTTATGACCAGAAGGAAGCCAGTTGGCATATCGTGCCTGTTCTGGTGCTCTTATCTAGTGTCATTTGCCTGCCTTTTCCTAAATCCCTGCTTATCACTTCCACCCAAATAATCATCCAATATTCTCTTGAATGCATCAATTGAACCTGCCTCCACCACATTTCCAGACAGATTATAGCTGCCGTTAATTTTGTTGCAAGTGGGTCATTTCGGGGAACAGCCAGGAGCCTCTGCATGAGTTCACTAACCCCTATTCATAAATGCACCCATGATGTCAATGATGCTCTATTTGCCAGAGCCTATTTATTCATATCCTTCCCCCAAAAGGTGACCAGTCACACAGCGAAAGCATTCAGATTCTTGTCCATCATATGTACTGAGTGTAATCCATTGTACTCACATAGCTGTCAAAGTGCCCCATCACCAATCAATCGTGAACAGAAGAAGTTTCCACTCTCTAAGTTTCAACTAATTTGTGACCATAACAACCAGATTTTGAAGGTCTGTGCCAGATATCTAGGGAGCTGCCATAACCTGTACATACTGGAAAAACCACAGGTGCTAGCCCCATTCAATGGCCATTAGCCCCTGTAAAGATAGTTGTTGGGTGACATTGACCCCCTCCAGACATGAGAGATGAAACCTCTAGGATATCCTTAAACTGTCCCAGAGTGAAGGTACAACAATGCCCACATTTCAACTAGGGCCATTGTGGCATAGGCTTCCTGAAGATGAGATTGTGATGTCCTGACAGTCATACAGTGCCTTGCAGAACAGCCCAGACAGGTTGTTTCACACTACAGTGCCTTGTTGTGCCCTTCACAACCTGCACCGTCAGAGGGAAGATATACCGATCAGAGAGAAGTAGCAAGAGTGAGAGGAATCATCTGAGGGAAAGGACCAATTTGAACACCATGAAGTGCACCAGGAGCAGCATCAAAGGGAGGATGACAGCAGTGTTCTTGAAAGACTGCAAGGCTTGAGATAGCTCTAAACCTAAACACTTGCACTTGCTGGGTGGAAACGTACTATTTGCAAGTTCTCATTTCAATTGAGCAGTTAGCATACTGCTAGCTACTTGGTACATTCCACATTCATAACAGATTTACTTGTTTTCTTGTTCATTATTCGATGCTACTTAATCAAATGTTCTGTTATTCTTTCAGGTGTGGATCTGATATCCTTACCTCTGTGAAAGTGAATGTGCATAAACAACTAACGCCACAAACTGGTGTTAGAATAAAGCAGTTGTGGAATAGGGAGCACTTCCACGACAATGTCAATTATGCATGAGGGCAGAGGCATATCTTCTGTCTGGGGCTGGGCAGAGGCCTGGTCTCTGGCAGTCCTTAGAGTATCAGAGGCCTCAGGCATTTCTTCTGTGAAGATGTGCCAGTAAGGTGCTTACCAGACTGTGCCCCTATATCTGCTCTAGCTAATGCCCCCACTTGTCTCTATGCTGGGGGAGGGTGCAGGTGAACATCTTGTTAGGAATCTTCTGGGAGTTCACAACCTTCCTCCTCACCTGTGGTGCTTGGGCAAAGACCCAGAGACTGTCTACTTCTTCAGTGATGATCATTAGATGCCCACTCATGCAGAAAGATTCAGCTGGTGAAAATGGAGAAAGGTTTCTGTAGAGCAATGTGGTGGTGCTCATTGGATAAGAGCAGAGTATAGTATTGCATACTGGGTTATCGGTCCATTGGTGACTCTGTGTCACAATTGGAACAGTCCTGGTCTTCCCAACCTGTTCAGTGGTCCTTTCCTGAAAGTGGGTGCATGGGCCAGTTTTTTTTTCAAAGAGAAGGCTTGAATATGCTGGGAGTATTTGCAGGAACAGTTTATATTCTTAATCATTCAGGGATCGTGGGCATTGCTGGCTGGGCCAGCATCTATTGCCCATCCCTAGTTGCCCCCGAGAAGGAGGGTAGTTGCAGCCTTCTTGTACGGCTGCAGTCCATTTGGTTTAGGCAAACCTATAATGCTCTTAGACAGGGTATTCCAGAATTTTGACCCAGTGACGGTGAAGGAATGGTGATACACTTCCAAGGTAGGATGCTGCATATCTTAGAGAGGAACTTGCATTTACTGGTGTTCCTATATATCTGCTGTCCTTCTCATTTTGATCATACCTAACAGAGAAGGTGGTGAGGCATCTCCAGTGAGTGAGTAGGAGGTGTAATGGGCAAGAAGGATTTGTAGTTTGAGAAAATAGGTGTGATCCCTTGAATGCACAGATTGAGTGATGGTTATGTGAGCACAAGGAACCAGATGGTAGATGATGCTACTTATCCTTGCATAATGTGGCACAGCATTAACCTTGCAGCAACATTTCAGAGATGCCACAGCAGTGACTCATGCTGGACCAGTGAGATGTAATGCTTATATATGCAGTCACCTGGGAAATAGACAGACCACCTTTATGTACTCATGTCTAGAATGCCTGCAGTCCTCTTTAGGTAAACCTTGATGTCAATGTGGTCTCCTTAGGACTCAAGTCTTGATTGATAGGGGTTACCACAGGCTGAGTTGGCAAAGATTTGGCACATGAAGTATCATGTGAGCAAATGTGAAATTGTCTATTTTGGCAGGAAGACTAGAAAATAATAATTTGTTGAAACAGTGAGAAATTGTAGAGGTCTGAGTTCTGTGTGTATTAGCATATGAATCACAAATGATTATGATTTTAAAATGTTTCTTACTTTTTTTATTAACATGAGTTTGAAAGTTTGTGGATAAATAATATTTTTATTAATGAAACGTTAACTCTGTTTTTTCCTTCACAGATGCTGCCAGACCTTCTGAACTTTTCCATCAATTTCTGTTTTGTTTCCTGGTTTACAGCATCTGCAGTTCTTTCGTTTTTTTATTTAGTATTTTTAGTAATTTCAATGAAAGGACAATGATACTGTTTTTTAAACACAACTCATTTTTTGAAAGTCACATGTCTTTTGATAACTGTTTATTTACTACAAAGCCCCAATCTGAGTTTGCAATTGTCAGACTGCAGCTTCTGCTTCAAAGATCGGAGTTTTCAGTTGTTGGCTAGCCTGGGAGTTGGACGATCTGTCTAGTTCAGCTCTCCTGTTGCTAGAAGTATAAACCCTCTTGTCATGTGTACAATGTATTATCTGGAGCCATGGTCCTGTATGAACCCTAATTGTTAACCTGAAGAATAGCTAAAAGAAACCTCAATACTGAATTTCATGAGCAAGCTGCATCTGTCAAGATACCAGGGACAACTGCCTATTTTAGTGACACAATCTACACATGTCCAAACATACAACCAGCAGGCATATGAACATTCAAACTTCTTTTTGCTCACACAAACTCAAACTTATTGCCCAAAATTTCCTTTTCTTTAAAGTGAATGTTTACTCAGCATAATCTAATTTGTTTCCTTGTACCTAGATTAGGTTTCAGTGTGTGGTTTGGGTTATTCAGACAGCCAAACATTTATGTTTGCATTTTACAAAATAAGTGCCTTAACCAGTTCTACATCTCTGTTGAATAACTTTTTTATATAATAAATCAATAATTTTATGTTATTGAAGAAAATTGTTAGGTCAGCCTTTTTTTAAGTCAATATAGAGAAAGCAGACAATTGGCTATTTTTGGGAACAGATTAAAAATGTGGAATGTAGAACATAGAATGCAGAAAAGTATGGCACAGGAACAGGCCCTTAGGCCCACTATGTCTGAGCTGACTATAATGCTATTCTAAACTAATTCCATCTGTCTGCACATAGTCCATATCGCTCTATTCCCTGCCTGTTCACCTGTTTGCCTAAATGACTCTTAAACTTTGCTAATATATCGACTTCTACTACTTCCCCTGGCAGCACATTCCAGGCATGTACAACTCCCTGTTTAAAAACTTTCCTCGTACATCTCCTTTAAACTTTCCCCCCTCACCTTAAATGTATGCCCACTAGTATTTGACATTTCCATCCTGGGAAAAAGACTCCAACTAACCACCTTATCCAGGCCTCATAATTTATACACTTTTATCAGGTTCCCCACAGCCTCCAATGCCATGGTGAAAAAAAAATCTAAGTTTGTCCAACCTCACCTTATAGAAAATAAATTCTAATCCAAGCAACATCCTGGTAAACCTCTTTTGCACTATCTCCAAAGGTTCCATATTATTTCTTTAGTGTGGTGACCAAAATTGCACACATTACTCCAAATATGCCCTAACTGAAGTTTTAATTCAATTAATATTGTAACCTATGGAGCAATGGGACTCAAGAGAGAGGCAGTGTAGTCCTCCCCTTTTTGGTCATAACTGTCAGTATGTCAGTACAGCAAATAATTAGAAAAGTTTACAGAATATTATTTTTTATTCTGATTAGAATTGAATATTCACATTCAACGGTAATGCTTCAGTTGTACAAGGTAGTGGTGCAAGCACACCTGGAGTACTGTGCACAGTATCGGGCCCTTTATTTAGGGAAGGCTGTAAAAACATTGGAAGCATTTCTGAAGTGGTTTACTGGACCAGTACCTGGAAAGAGAGGGTTGTGGAAAGTTTGGACTGGCTAAACTTGTATCCACAAGAATTTAGAAGTCAACTTCATGAAATGATATTCGGTCCTTAAGCTTTGTGAAAACTAAACAAGGAGTCAAAGCTTTTAATCTTACACTCATGAAGACTGAGACACAAGAAACAGAGTTGAGGAAAAAACAACAATTTATGCAGCATGAAAAGAGAGTGTTGATTGATTGGGCCATTGTTGTGATGGATATACAGCCGAAAGTATCAAGTTTAGTCCTAAGGCCTGGCAAGTAGCCTCTAATTGGTCAAGATGTTGCAATAGAACGTAGCAGAGGTTCTCAGTCTCCGTCACCCATTTATAATTCTAACTGCAAAGGTGCAATGTTTATACTATAGTTTTTTGCCTATATGAACACATATTAAGAAACAGGATGCTGTTATTTAAGAAAATAAGAACACATATATTTAAATACATATGTACCAAACAGGTATTGGACAACAGTCATACTGAACTTGAAAAGTTAATTGTCTTTCTCTGCACAATGCTGACAGACCTGTTGAATTTCTCCAACATTTTCTCTGTTTGGTTTAGATTTCCAGTATCTGTAGTATTTTGATGTTATGTAACACACAAGGCTCTGTTTTATGTGGGTCTGTATGACTTATTGTTACTCCTAATGTATGTTTGTAGGTATGAAAAATATACCTTTTTCTCATGGTTATCACAAAATGCAGAGCAATCCTCCAGTAATATCAAGTGGCCAGTAATATCAAATTCTATAGAAGTGATTTCTAATTGTCAAATAAGTGCAACAAAAAGACCAGAACGGAGAGTATGTTAGGAATACCTGGGAATGGATTGATTCTTGTTCAGTTGAAATTTCCACCTGATTGTCATTGATTATTTTTCAAGGTGGCTGGAACTCCAACATTTGTACATAATGACTAATGAGACGGCCATTCAAAGTTTTGTTAGGGCTCCTTGATGCCATATTTAGTCAATGTGATCTTGATATCAAGGATAGTCATTTCTGGCTTCCTCTCTGAGCTCTACTCTTTTGTTCATATTTGAACACAATAAAGATAGAAGCTTGTGTTATCAGCTCCCTTTTTTACAGCAGCAAAACATAGAAAACTTATGGAAACCAAGAAAAGTGGCTGGACAGCTTCCGTCTCTGCTGCCTCAGATGAATTTTGGGCATCATCTGAAACGACAGAATGTCAAAGATGGAGGTACACCAGCATTGCTGAGATCATCGCAAGTTTGCCCTTTTGAATCAGTGGCAACTCCATGTGCTGGGTGATATGGGCCAAATTGATGATGGCTGCATCCTCAAAGACAAGCTCAATGGTGATCTTGCTGCCTGCACAAGACCAACAAGGCACCCATGTCTGTATATAAATACGTCTGCAAACACAAGCTCAAGTTGACAGCAATTGGAGCTGATGCAAGGAAGTTCTCTCATTGAATGGGGTACCTGGAGCCAGGCAGGTTTCAGGAGGAAACGTGTAAAAAAGCAAATGGCAAAATAAATAACTAGATGGCTGAAAAAATTTCCAGCCAAAAGGAAAAAAATCGTTGGTATCGGGACAACACTATTCCTCTATCTTTGCTGCAGAAAACACTGCCAATCACATATCACCCTTGAAAGCCATAACAGTGTTCAATCCAGAAGTAACAAGCACAATGGGTGGAATCCATTGTCTCTTGAAGCAGACAATGTCATCAAATCATATTTGTATGCACACATATTAAGAAACTTTGTATGAAGTAACACAGTAGAAAAATTCAACCTGTTGTTTTCTTTTAAAATAAATTAGTATATCCTTATTCATCAAGCAATTTTGTTAATTGATTATTATTCTTTCTGCTCCATTATCTTCCCTCTGTTTCTTTCAATATTTATCAATATTGCTGAGTAGATTACCATAATATCACTCGGTGTTAGTTTTCAGATTCCATACTGAGTAGCTTATGTACACAGTTGGGAATTGCATGATAATTACAAATAAAATTTATGAACATTTAGCTGATACATTGAGGATTAACCAAGAAAGAAATATTAAATATTTTATCAACTTTACAAATGATTGGGGAAGTGAGAATGATGTTGTGTTAAAGAAGGACGTGACATAACAGTTAGAAAATACAGTCGGCAAGAAATTGGATCTGAAAAACTATAGAATCCAAGCCAGATGAATCAAAAAACACTTAGGCCTTGTACTCTCTGCTCTTAAGATAAATCAGAGCAGAAAGAAGAGTCTCCAATCACAATTCTTAATCTTTTCTAAATTTGTAAATTTTGCCATTGAGCTAAAGAGTAGCTGATCTTTTCTCAAAAACAGAGAAAAAAATAAAATTTGCAACCACAGACAAGTTGTTACAACATTAATTTTGGACTAAGGCTTAATATTCACAGTTCAAAAGAGTTACTTAAAACAAGTAATCAATGACAAGAACAAAAAAATTTGAATTGATATAGCAATTTTTGTAAGCACTGGAAACTGTAAATTGTTTTACAGCCAGTTAAATATTTTTGAAGCATAGTCACAATTTGAATGCTGGAAGCGCAGTAAATTCCAACATTCAACAAGTAAGGCTATCCATCTCATCAAAGATCAACTGCCCTCTGGTGTCAATATTAAAACCATGTAAAAGGAAAGTTCTTTTGTCTTAGTTGCCTTCATGCCAAAAACTGAACTAACCACAATAGGTATACATGACCTGCAGTTTGTGAATGTCTGCAGGGTCATTGCACACTCTTCAGATTTGTAAACCATTCTCGATCTTGGCCTGCCATTGAATGTTCACAAATCAAAACTGATACATCAACAAAACCCTGGTCAACCAAATATTCCACCTCCCATATTTTGGGAGGCACTCTCTAAAAATGTTGAGCCCTTCAAATACCTTGGCAGTCACCTCTTTCAAAAGGATACCATTGGCAAGAGGATGTACTAGATTAGCCTTCTACAAATTGCGGCAATGGGTAATAACAAACACGTCCACAAGTCAACAGAGTTATCCTGTACCAATTGTTGTTCCCATATTCATTTACTACAATGAGACCTGTGTATCAGCATGTTCAAGAACACAAGAAATTCCATCAACAATGCTGTGATTTAGGGATCTTCTTTTTGGGAATCCCTTGTAATCCCAACAGCAGCTACTATTATATTCTGGCACTGCTGGGACTACTCGACTACTACCTGCCCACATTTGCGAGCAGTTCCTGAAGGCAGGACTTGTGCTCACTGAATGGCTGAAGACCCGCACTTACCTTGCTAAGGCCACCCCCAATGTGTTATAGCTACAGGGCAACCTTTTTAAAAGTTGGCAGGTTGAAGAGCAATACTTATTGTGGTAGGGAGCTCGCAATGTGCTCTCTACTCCCAAAACACCCTCCCTTCTCCCCCAACCTCCCAGCTGGATTCACCCTTACTCTCACGCATTACACTATGTCTATAGAGATGAATTTCTACAGAACCTGTTGTCTGTTTGCATCACTTTTCCAAAACTTCCACAGTGACCCCATTAAAATTGCAGCAGATAAGCAGAAAAACCTCCATGGCAATTTACACCTGTAATTCAGAGCTTTAATTAAAGATAAGATCTACAAAAATATCACTGGATCCTAATACCGCATTTTTTTTGTCTCTCCCATTCACTAATGCCAGGAATAACTCAATGTATCAGTTACACACTACAAATGTATACGACTTTCACCACCAATCAGCCCTGAACTACCTTCAGAGTTTCTCCAAGTCATTTGTGACTTTGGAAAAACGATATTTTAGATTGTGGACTGAAATGGAAAAAGTACTGTTTCAAAAATCCAGGGTTGTGGAATGGCATTACTGTATTTTTTTTTTAAAAGCAGGTTACTGATGCTCATTGTAAGTGTTGCTTACACTGCTGGTTGTTCAATCAGTGGAGGGAGGTTACTGCCGATGAACTGAAACCAGGGAGTGTGTATAAAAGGAGATTTAACCAGAAACAAGTAGCTAATTAGTCTGCCAATTGACCAGTTATTGATGACAAAGACCTCTTGCCTGACAACAACTGATTGATACCCAAGGTAGCTGAACAGCTTCTTGGTGTGAACAAAATGGTTAGAAGCTTCTGGAACTTTGGAAAAGGAGGTAATGTCTGTCCCATCACAATAAAAAAAATATAAAGTCTGAGGAAAGTCAGTTTATTTTCCCTCACCATTTCCTGTAGGCTGTTGTTATTTATGGACTTTACAAGTTGTGAACCAGTGACTCTGTCATTCCTGTAAGCAAGTGAAAATACCTAGAGAAGAGGAACTAAGAAGTACAAAGTCCTGGTAATCCAAAAGGATCATCTCAGCAAGCCTTGGGGACAGGGGCCATTGAATTTGCTTCCCAGATTTTCCTCCAGCTATGACACCAATTTTTTTTGGTGCCAATCTGTATCTGTTTATACAGATACATTTAAAGAGGATCAGATTTTTAACCGGAAGAGGCATACATCAACAGTTCATAATAAATAGTCATTCCTGTAAGTAAAAATAGTTCTGCTATAAAGTATGTTTCATTAACGTGAATTGGCTGTAACACAATTGATGAATAGTGGATGCTGTTTGGATACTGCAAACTTTCTACTGTACAGGTATAGTGATTTCCCTATGATGTGATTCTCTATGACGATTTTCTGTAGCACAATTTTCTATAGCACAAGGTCACACAAGAATGCAGCTATCGTGTTATGGGAGATCTGCCTTTCCAAAAACCTGGACCAGTCTTTCCCCTAACCTGGGTCTGAAAAAGGAAAACAGTAATTTTGGGAAATTTGTGTGCTTTTGTAAAATCTTTAACTTTTACGATGACTCTGGAATCAGTGAGGCATGATTTCTAGTGTGTTAGCCCAGTGAAGTGTGACAACATTTTGAGGAGATCTATAGGAGTCACAGTGAAATAGTTCAAATAGCTCTTTTCAGCCTTTAATACAGTGTCCATCTGGGTTCAGCCAAATTAATGAAACTGGAATATATCTGTGGAACTTTAGGGCCTTGATATGAGCTTCAGCTATTAAGCTGTTATCTATAGTTAATACCACACATTATAGCTGGCTAGCGTGCCAGTCTAGCTCACTTGGTAGCCCTCACCTCTATGTTCGATGTTCATGAGTTAGAGCTCCATTCGAAAACCTAATGAACAATCATTAATAAAAATACTTAAGTATTGCATCTTAAGTAATACTGCATTGATAGATGTTCTATTTCAGATGAACTGTTAAACAGACAGACATTAACAACCTGTCAGCACTATTTGAAAATGAGTTTTCCCATTTTCTTCGTTCACATTCTCCCTTCAATTAATGTCATCCTAGAATTAACTGATTATGTAGTAATTTGTTGATTGTTTGACATTGTCATTTTTCAAAACTGACTATGATGGTTGCCTACTTAACAACAACGATTGCACAGTTAAAAATAAGTATTAAATGCGCAAAACTTTTCCATTGTCCCGAGGATATGACAAAACATTAAGCAAATACAGGTTTCTTTCTTCAGCTTCAAATCAATTATTGTCTTCTTGAAGACATGGTGCCACATCTCACTTGAGGCAATTTTTTTGTAGTTGGCTTTATTAACTTAACAATTACCTGAAAAGCTGCTTCCATTAAAGTAAGTGGTTTTCACAGGTTGAAGGTAAAGGGCTAAACATTACTTTAATTCACAATGGTAAGTTTTTTGGTGTTACATTTGCGTTTGAGAAAAACAACAGCTGTGAATAAATGATCACTTTGTTTCATTTTTTTGTACAAGAGCAAACAGAACACTAGAGACTGTTGAATGCTAAGGTTGTGCTGCGGGGAATGACAGTGACTTCTTATTTCTTTATGAATTACACAATTAGCCTTTAAAATGCTATACTTTAGAAATCTCATTATGATCTGTAGATTTAGGCAAAAATCAAAACATGATTAGCAGCGATTCATTATCACATCAAAGAGCATTATTTTTGCAAATGAGATGCATTATTTTTCTCGTGATAGGCTCTTTTTATTTTTAATTAGAATCTGTGCAAACTTCGACATAAACAACATTCAGGACACAGAGAAGATGCAGCAGTAAAATCCTTCAACACGAGACTCAGTCTTTATACTAGATGCAGCAGTAAAATTCTTGAACACTAGACTCAGTCTTTATACTATTTCTGCAGTAATACTATGAAACATGCTTAGGTAACAAAAACACAAAAAAAATTAGATGAATGGGACATCTGTGAAATTAAACGTTACAGAATTATTATAAAAAATGTATGAAAATGTGGAAATATATGTGGTAGAAATTTCTTAAAACATGTGTAAACAGATCAAAACATGAATTCAATTTTCAGAGACTGGGTCATTGTGTTCCTATTCAGACAAGATGAGAAAATGTGAGATTGTGTTGTAAGTGTTGTTAAAGTAAAGTAGATTAATCTCAGAAAATAAAAATGATGTGGTTTCCTCACAACATAAATTTGTAGAAGTAAGAAAACAATTAGTTTATTGTTTTAGAATTATATGTAGGAATAAATAGATTGTTACAAAATAACATTAGCTTTATAAGTTTCTCTTTTGCATAATTTTCATAATTAAATGCTTTAAAATAAAATTTAATCTGTCATGGAAGTGGGGTGTGAAACTATCAAACATAAAGATGTGATTACTCTATTGGAGCTAAGATCTGTACATTCAAATGTTTATATGCTTGAATTTGGTGCATTAGTCCTCATACAGCATGCAGTAATTTTTTGCCCATGCTTATTAAATTCCTCCAGGCAATAATTTGATTCAATCCATGTGAACAATCAGACTTTGCATTGAAAGGTTATTATAAGGTCAGAGGTGGGAACACTTACAGATAATTGCACCATGTTTAGTATTATTCATGACTCCTCAGATACTAAAGCAGTCTTTATCTATATGCATCAAGACCTGGACAGCAATCAGGATTAGACTGATAAAGAGCAAATAACATTTGTGCCACTCAAGTTTGAGGCAATAACCATCTATAACAAGGGAAAATCTAACTATCCCATTTTGTTATTCAATGGCATTACCATGACAGAGTCAACCACTATCAACATCCTGAGAGTTACCAAGAGTAGGAACTTATCTGGACCAGCTGTTTAACACAGTGTCTGCAAGTGAAAATCAGAGACTGGAAATTTTTCAGCAACTCACTCAGCTCCTGATAATCCTATGCCTATTTATTATCTAAAAGACACAGTCAGGAGTGTACTACTACATCTCGAATTCCAGTGTTTGGATAATAGTATCCAAATATTATTCAAACACTGGAATTCGAAGATATCATAGAACACTCAGCCCCACCAGCCTCCTTCACCACTCAACAATATCATGGCCTGAACTGATTATTCCACATTCCAGCTTACTCATGATAACCTTTCACCTGTTCACTTACCAAGAATCTATCTATTCTATTTACACTACTAATCTTATGATGGAGAGGAAGTTATTGATGAAGTAACTGAAGATGGTTAGACCTAGGACACTCCTCCAGGCAGCTCCAGCAGTGGGACTGAAAAGATTGACCTCCATCAACCATAACCGTCCTTTTTTTGTGCAAAGTATAACTCCAACTAATGGACAATTTTCCTCTTGATCCACATTGATTCCAGTTTTGATAAGTATTTTTGATGCCACCGTCAGCTAACTTTTGCTTTGATCTTAAGGACATTCAATCTAATCTTACTTTGAGAGTTCAACCCTTTTGTCCATGTTTGGACCAAGGTACTGATGAGGTCAGAAACTAAAGCCTTTGATGAAAGTCAAACTGAATGTCAGTGAGCATATTATTGCTGAGCACATTCCATTTGGTAGAACTGTTGATAACACCTCTCATCACTTTACTGATGTACCAGAGTAGACTGATAGAGCAGTAATTGGCCAGATTGGATTTCACTGCTTTACGGGCCAGGGCATAACTGACCCATTTTCTATTCAACCAAACATGTTGCAGTTGCATTGGGAAAGCTTGGTGAGAGGTACAGACAGTTCTACAACACAGGTTTTCAGGGTCCATAGACTTTGCATACCTTTGTCATTTCTTGATACCATGTGGAGTGAACCAAATTGCCTGAAGACTGGTACCTGTGATTCTGGAATCTCTGTAGGAGGCTGAGATGATCATGTACACGGCACCTCTGTCCGAAAGTTGTTGCAAATGTTTCAGCCGTGTCTTTTGCACTAATATGCTAGCTTCCTGTCATTGAGAATGGGGATATTTATGGAGCTTCCTATTCCATTTGTTTAATTGTCCACCATCATTCATGAATAAATGTTATTAGGTTTCAGTGTCTGGTGGAGCAAGAATCATTTGCTATCAAAACCTGATAAGAGTCAGAGTCATACAGCATGGAAACAGACCCTGCGGTCCAATTAGTCCATGCCGACCATAATCCCAAACTAAACTAGTCCCACCTGCCTGCACTTGAACCATATTCCTCCAAACATTTCTTATTCATGCACTTATCCAAATGTCTTTTAAACATTGTCACTGTACCCACATCCACCACTTCCTCTGGAAGTTCTTTCCCCCCACAAACCAGTCTCTGTGTAAAAGAACTGTCCTTCTAAATCCTTCTCCTTTCCTCTTAAAAATATGCCCCCTTGTCTTGAAATCCCCCACCTTAGGGACAAGACACCTGCCATTCACTTTATCCATACCCTTTATTATTTTATAAACCTCTGTAAGGTCACCTGTCAAACTCTACACTCCAATGAAAAATGTCCCAGCCTATCCAGCCTCTCCTTATAACTCAAACCCTCCATTTTCGGCAACATCTTGGTAAATCTCTTCTGAACTCTGTCCAGTTCAATAATATCCTTCCTATAACAGGGAGACCAGAACTGGACACAGTACTCCAGAAGAGGCCTCATAAACATCCTATACAACCTCAACATAATGACCTAACTCCTGTACTCAAGCGCCTGAGATAAAATAAAAACATACATACATACATGGTTAGCTCGATAAATAAATACAATGAATTGATTAATAAACAGATAAATAGTAGATTAAATAATAGTTTGAAGCTTGCTCCCTTGTAAGTTCCAACTCACTCAATGCTTTTGTAAATATATTAATGCAAATTTAATAAGATAAATTTTATAAAGACAGACAAGTCAACTGAGGTTTACCTCCACAAAGGTAAAGCAGGCTATTGTCATTAGATCCCAAGACAATTATCGATAGGTCAATAAGACAGAGAATGACACCTACTCATGAGAGAAAGGTTGAACGCACAGGGGACTTCTGGTCACGGGTGAGAGACCAGTTCTGTATTTGAGGAGAGGAGAAAATTCAATCAAAACTCTGTATCTGATCAAATATTTAAAGCCTGACCAAGCATCAGAAGTAGATTTACAAATGAGATCACAAATGTGATCACAAATGATCACAGTGGAAGACATATTTGCAAATTCTAACACTAGATTTTGTTGTATCTTTCACTTCTGGGAATTTGAGTTATTTTGTTAAAGCATTCATGTGCTGGGAATTAAGTAACAAAGCAGCTGTTGCTGTTTTTATTATTATTTTCTTCTCTCAATCTTTTAAATCTATAATATTTTTCTGTCACCATTTCTGTAATCATTTCAAATCTGTGCTTGTTTTACTTGTAATTATGGGTACAAATGAACTGGCATCATAAAGCATAATAACCTTTTAAGTCAGTTTGTTCACTTGTAATTTGTCGGTCAAAATAAGCTGCAGTGGGTGTTTTCAATCCTTACAGTTGTGTGTTGCTCATCAGATATTCAGGATAAATAATTTTGTCCAGAATGGTGTTGTTTCTGATGTTACAATGTTACAATTCGTATCTCAGGAAGGGTCCCCAGATGGGACACTGCCAAACAATTATGCTTCAGAATAAGGAGGGATGAACCAGCTCCTATTTTTAATTCAACTCTCCGTTATTTGATCGCTACAAGGTTTATTTTTAAAAGATTCCCTTCCCTTGTGAATCCGTTTTCCCAATCTCAATGTATTTATGTTTTAAAAGGAACTAAATTTACCAGGAGTTATAGAAAAGTGAGTTTATGAGCTTCTAAGCATGAGAAAGAAGGTTATGAAATGCGACACCCATACACACAGATTAAAGTGGAGTGAAAAGATAGCAGTTCAAAAGATATACAAATCAGTCTCATGGTTCCACACAGAATGACTTGTGGAATGTTGCCTCCATTAAGAAAGATAGTAGAAGAGGTTGTAACTGGGGAGAAAGAAAGAAAATTGAAGCAGAGTTAATGTGCATATACATAAATGCAAGGCATTTAATGAATGCTGGTGTTGATAGTGAAGAACTTGATTTCAAGATAATTATCAAGCCTACAGGAGAGGTATTTGTCCTGTTTCCTTCCCATCTGTGAGTTCGTGGTTTGCATGGCTTCCAGCACTCACAGTAACAGTTTGTCTTTCTTTTACCTTCACTGTAAGGTTGTCTAATAGCTGTCCTCAAGTTATAAACTTCACAAAACACTTGTCAACACTTGCCTGTCAGCCCACTAACACATCTAGTCTGAGGGTTACAGTAGGTTTTTAAACCTCTATTTTTCTTGTGTGTATTCCTGGAAAGGTAAAACATGTCTGCAGCTTGGGATGTAATCCACAGGAGATTTGTTTTTTTAATTGATGGTGGTAGTCAGCTCCTTGTTATCTCTTCTTTTCACTTTTCTCTGTTTAAAGATTCCCAGACAGTCCACAGGTGTGACAACCCATGAGTTCATACAGGATTTTACCAGACAGCTACTAAATTTACAATTATCTTTTGGTTATGTATATAATTTTAAAAATCACATCTTGTAATTAGAAGTCCAACATGTCCATAATAGATCTGTGGTTATAATCTACTATTATGACATGAATTAAAGTAACAGTTTATGTTATCTTGAATACAACCAAATACTGTTTAAAAGGAATTTTACATATATCAATTGGCATTTAAATACAACTAGTTTAGAGAATTCAGGAAAAAATTTGTGTAAAACGCTAGCAAATAATTTTGCATACATAGTGAACTTTCTAGAGAAGTTCTGTTTCACCCATATTGGGAAATTACAATTTTTTTATAGTGACTAGTTTATAAAGTGAGGATTTTGTTAATTCCTCAGTATTGCTATGCTGCACCATAATTCTCCACAAGCTATTCATAATTACAGTACAAAATTAAGTTGTCAAGTGGAACTTTAAAGTTAAAATAATGAATGAATTAATGTTAGAATTTTGTTGCAAATAGAGATTGGGCTATTGGCCAGTTCTTGTTTTTTTTTTCTTCTCAGTTTATGAATTCACATTGTGTTAGTTGAGAGTTCCTGACATATGTCAGTGCTTGTGGTGGAAGTTCTAACATTGTGAGTCATTACAATTACAAAATAGGCAACAGAATTGTTGGACTGTAGAAAACCAGCTGAGCCAAGCTGAACTTGATGCAATGTATCCATAGATTGATAACAGAAATACAAAGTTGTTCTATTTCATTACTTGGACGTGTCCTAATTCCAAATCTATTGCAAATCTCCATTTTTCCAAATCATTACCTCCTCTTGGAGTATTTTCCCATCCAAGCAATATACATGCATGGCAAGATATCAGTTCTCTTATTGAATTCAAAGTCAGGTCACATCTCTTTGATTTTGAAATCTGTGATGGATCTGTTATGAGAAATATATTAGACTGTATTGATATTTACTCCCATGGGATACAACAAGCTTAATGTAAATACTCTGTTCTGAACCAACTATATTTGAATTTGCAACTAACAATATTTAAGCAATGTTTGATTATACCCTATATTACACAATATGTCATTTTTAATTGTTCACTGAGGCATTTTCAAACAAAGTCATTTTAAACAAACTATTTGGTTTGAATATCTGACAAGCAACACATGACTACTGACAATAAACAGATTTGCAAATGCTTCTTGATATGTAAATTACACTTAATTTATTGAAAGTACATTCTAAGCCTATCATGCAAAAAGGAAATTCAGGCATTTGAGTTGGGTTATGAATTACAGCACACTGTTCTATTCTCTCTGAGACTATGTGCAAATTCAAACTGGACTAATGGAATGAAAGTCCATGCTTCTGTCAACAATAAAGATCCAATATGAAATAAGTGTGACAAGTATCAGTTCGCTTCCTAATGGGCTCCAGATCACAGGAAAAAAAATCCATATCTTAATTGCAGCAGCACTATGGCAGTCCAATTCAGATAGATGTCAAGGAACGGAACAGAAATGTTGCACTGATAGTATAAGTGGTACTTCTACAAAACAAACGTTGACATTTATTTTAAGGGTAAAGCAGGTTAACCTTTATTCCAGATGATTTGAGCCTGAAGAAAGAAAATTTCAAAGTCATTGCTGCTTTGAGAGTCTTGCTGATCCATTGGCTACTAAACTAATCTGAAAAATAATGGGCATCTAAAATGAAATAATAATACTCAGAGGTCGCAAATCTTGATTTTCTGCTGTGGTGATACCAAAATTTATGCTGTTACATTAGCACCCAGTTCAGCTGTCTCCTACAAGTGGTAGATTTTTCCCTTCCCAACTTGAAATTGTCCCCTTCTAACGCATTATACTATTGCTGATAGATTATTTCAGAACAACAGCTAACATTACTAAATTTTTTCTCTGAAAATGAAATGCCATGGTGTAAGAGCATTAGGGGTGTGCTTTAGAAGAGTTATTTTTCTTTTCCTCTCTGTCAATAAGACAGAAATCAGGCAGCTGAAATGGACTCAAAAATGTATTCTTCCAAAACGAGATATAGCTTTTTTCATAACTGCTGATATTATTCGAGTATTGTACAAATAAAGATGATTCACCATTATTTTATCTTTGGCTTTCCTTGTGAATGCAGTTTGCATGGCAATAGTACAGCACTTTGCTTATTCCAATGTAGTCTCACCTGTCTAATTCTGATAGGTGTTAAATGACACCAGCTGCCCTTTTTAACAATGAAACATTGAAATTATCATTTATGATTTACAATCTATTTGCATGCCACATAGTTTTATTTTGGCTGTATGTGAGTGTTGCTCACACTGGCTACATTACAGAAAAAAGGCTGGAACTTTGCCATTCCTTAAAACCATCAAGAAAGGAAGACTGCATAATGTCAGAAAAAAATTGCATATACTATATATTATGGATTATAGAAGTATACGCTTAAGATGGCTTTGCATCCTTAGAAACACCGTGTGAAGTCTTACAATGATCTGAATGATATGGAATGTGGTGATATTTGTTGCAGAACTGGGCAAGAAGTCTGGAGAGGTCCATCTCTAGATTGGAGAATCTTGTTCTATCTTTTATACTTTTCACAAGCAGTTTGGCAAGATACTTGCTTGGCAGCAGATGCAGCTGATTCATGGTGAGTAACAATTGTTAACTACATTAGTGACAGCCTAACTCACTAATATTCAGTTATCCATCTTGCTAAACTTGCCAAATAAACTAGGCAATGAGAAAATTCAGCACAGAAATTAGAATGGGTAGCTGGCAAAGTAAGTCACCGCTTGGTCCAAAGGACCTCCACATTGGAAACTGTCACCAACATCTCAGGTCACAGTCCATGGGCACCAGCTACACACAAGCCAGGTCCAAGGATATTGACATCTAATGTGTGCTAGCTTTGAATAACCCTCATGGTACATCTCCAAACTACGTACAGGACTCTTCTGCACCTCAATGCTGCACCTCGGGGCACAACAGCAACTACCATTGTAATGCTGCAGCAACCACACTGTACACTGAGGGACACACACTCAGCTCATGGACTGGACCAGGCTGCATCTCTGGGCTCTTCGCTTGCAGTCACAGCACTCACTCACGCAGGGCCTAGCTAGATGCTCAATGAATTCCTATCTTGCATTGTCTTGCCTTGCCTTTTTGTATTTCACTTCTTGTGCCAGAGATACCAGAGTCATACACCATCTGCCTTGCCTTGGTATTTCAATTGACACAAAGGAACACAGCTTGTCATGGCTGTCAATAGGATTTGGTCAAGTCAAGTCAAGCGGAGAGTCCTCACTCAGGGGATCATAACATAGTGTCAAGGACAGCCTCCGACACAAGTCCAGGGGCTTGTAAACAGTCAATGTGCAACTTGGAGTGGTCAGATTCAGGATGGTCACCAGATAAGTTGAGGTCAAAAGTCTAGCAGCCCTTTACCCACCTTGACTCTTTCTGCGTTACTGGGGACTGCTTTTCTCTTGGAATGAAAGAGCGAGGCAGTAATAATGGAGATGAAAGTGGGTGGCACAATTATTATTTGGTGCAGTTGGGGACAGTGCTAATTGAATGATTGTAAAGGCTGTTGCAAAGGGCATGCAGGCCTGGAGACCAGGCACTTTTTCACCCTGCTGCAGGAAGGGCCCTGTGGTCTTGACAATGAGGGACTTCATCCAGATGCACAGTGAGGAACAGCAATGGCAGGCAGGTGTACAGGAGGGACTCGCCATCATTGGTGAGAAGCTGGAGCAATGCAGCCTGCTGTGCACTCGACAACATCAATCGGAATCTGCATGACTGCAGCCGGTCTTGTGACCCATTTGCCTACCTCCATGGACAGGTTGGCAGCGACGATGGAGAGACAGGCCCAGCATGCTCAGGGGCTGCTGCAGATTCACCAACACCTGTACCCCACCACCCCATGCATTGGCCCTCAGTAACAAAGGGAGGGTGAGAGTAGGAATGGGAGTCTTCACCCCAGTCCAGGCAACAGGGTGGTGCTGCGAGGCACCCAGTCGGAGGAGGAGACACAAACAGGTACCTCAAAATGTCTTGACTGAACACTGCAGAGGTGCCATTTCCAGTCTGCCTGCTCCCTCCCTCCAAGTGTTCAGTCTTCCAAGTAAGGAGGGTCAACTTGCCTCTGACAAGGAGGCCCTCAGCATGTCTGACACTTCCAGACCCTTATGTTCTCAGGATCACCCAATCAAGCCTCCAGAGTCAACAGGCTCCACTATAGAGTGTGGTCCCTCCGCCCCTTTTGTGGAACATAATAGCTCAGTGCATCACAATGGGAAGGAGAAGAAGGGAACAGCATAATGAGTGCACATGGGGATGACAAGGTTACTTACATAATTTCCTCATACTGTTATGTCAATAGTTTCTTGTTTTCATTAATGCTTATATTTTTCAGTTCATGCAGTTGTCTCAATCTCTGTGTAGGATGTAGAATTTCATTTTGCCTTCTGGCGTCACTCCTTGGGCATTAATGAGGCACATTGAGTAGAGTTGTACAATGATGGCCAAATACATCATGAGAGAGTAGGCATAGCAATGTGGGTCCAGAAACAGAGACAGAGTGAGTGAAGGTATCGGAAAAAAGATATTGGCATTTACATTCCTCCAGACGGCTGAGACTGCACTGATGGGTGTGGAATCTTGGCCAAAGCTGGTAAAGTCTGGTGTTGTGACCTCCTCCTCTGCCTGTCCTTGGAAAAGAGGATGTGTCTTTTCTGGACCACCCATATCAGCAGGACCAACAGGTTCCTGCCCACAAAGGAAGTTGCCAATTTTCTCCGGTCGGCCATGTCCCAGGCAGATGTCAGAAACCATGCAGAACAGCTCCAGACTGACAGTCTTTGACTGGATGCACAATGGGTTTTAAAGATGGTGCATGTGCAAGGGATTGTCAATCTTTTGGAAGATAGCTGCTGAGTGGAGGGATGTTCTGGGAATAGTATGGGGTAAGATGGTGTTCGAATCAGATGAGATGGTTGCCATGGAGGGAGGTAGTTAATGAAGTGAGTTTGGTAAGATATGACAAGAAAATTTACTCAGCCTCAAGGCAAGAATCTCTCCAAAATACTCAACACAACTTGTACAGTCAATAAAAGTATAATTTCAGCCTACTGATGTTAATAATAATGATAGTGATAACAAAGACTATGTAAGTAAGTGAAAATTTAAAACTGTAATAATGAAAAGTAGAGAGAAGTTGGCATGAGTTGTGATATAATAAAATTCACCTAAATAATGGTGTTAAAACTGATCACAAGACTTTGGTATCAGTCAGAGAGAAGAGATCTGTCAGAATAAGTATGTAAAGAGAGAGATATTAAAAACTACACTCAAAGCTGGATTTGAGAACCTACTATGTACAGCTGTTAATAAAGGTCTGTTAGAGTACATTAGGAGTTGAAGAACCTTACTTTTAGATAAGGAGTGGGGACAGTCTATAAGCAGACACACAACCAGAGATACTCCAGACTGGAATGAGGCTGAATCGAGGTGAAAAACCTTTTTAACCTAAAGTGGCCATCCAAAAAAAAAGCAATTATTGCAGCAAAGGCCGAAAGAGATCCAGTTGATAATACACATTAAATATTTAATGCTCAAATTAACTTTACAAGCTGGTGGAGATTACATTAAATTGCTACTTAATGGCTAGGTGTATGTTTTAACCAAATGCAATTGTTCTATAAAAGTTAAATTAAAATAACATTGCTGCCACTGAAAAATGAATGGTCAACAATTTGCAGTAATTTTTTTCCTCAAAATTCTGATTATGTTATTCTTCCAGTTGAGCATGCCTGTACTAATTTTTCTGCTGATTAAAGCCCATAAGAATGAATTATACATTTCAGAACTCATTTACAAAAATGTGTGCCATACAACTTGCTGCATATGTTGCAGCGTGCACTTTCCCACCAAATTTGCATTTCCAAAATCAGTTTATTTTCTGAGCTGGGTATCCCAGCAACTCAATCTGCCTGAACATTTTGAACCAATTGTAATCTGGACTTTAGAGAAGAACATGGTGCATGATATCATCTTGGCTGCCCATTCAGCATTTCTCCAGACTTTAATTTTTGTTGTAGTAGTTCAAAACTGATAATGCTGCTTTGGTAGAAAGGTAATTTTGTTCACAATATATGGTTATGGTGGCAAGATTACTATGTGTGCATCAGATTAATGTCAATGGCATGTAGTTAATCTTTGTTCTGACTGTTGTAGACTCAGAACCTACCTCATTGCCTTACTCACTGCTGTGGTTCAACAAATAGCCAGTGATGGTCTGCTTTAGGGCAGAGACTGAAGAAGATTTAGTCAAATAAGGTCCATTGTCTCATTCACATAATCATAACATCTACAGCAAGTGTGCAGGAACACCTCAAAAGACAGAACATTATTATTAAGGCTTAATTTCTTTACACAGTGAGTTTTACTACAATTGGCAACATATCTGTATTCAGTGTAAGGTAATAGTTCTGAAAGAATCAATGTTGAAGTTGCATTGAACTCCTACCAATCTGATGATTTTACACAGCCCTGTTTCGAGGATCAGGTAGTCTTGCAAGATGGTCAACGGAGACAATGTGTGATCTCTGGCTCCTGATAGTCTTAAGTAAATATGTCTCACTAGTCAAAGTAATTTGTACTTATTGCTATTATGCAAGCAGCTACCCCATGTTATTTAAGCTATTTAATCTTGTCTTGTTAAGATTCACTGGTGGTCTATCCCCTACAACTAATAATTTGGCAGACATGTAGACTCAACATGAGAAGGAGATTCATGGCAGTACTTTAACTCAACCACCCAGTGTTCATCAAGACATAATGATCAGCGGTGGGTACCATCGCTGAAGTACCTCAGGGAGCAACCATGGAGTCGATATAATTGACTCAAAAAAAAATTCTGAAGAAAGGTGAGTTTTTCCATTCAGCTAAATGACTGCTGTAAGAAGTTTGGCAGTTAGTCAGTAGCTAAAACACAGGAACCAACAGGCAGTCAGCAGCATCATAGTGGAGAAGCAAAGCACATCAAAACTTGTCAGAGGAGTAGGAAATCAACACTGACGAAGAAAATATATGGGGCAGCAGGTTTATCATAGAGTGCTGACAATGTGGAAGCAGGCCATTTGGCCCATCAAGTCCACACTGACCTTCCAAAGAGCAACCTACCCAATCCTGATCACCCTGCATATCCCACCTAACCTACATATCCATGAAAACTATGGGACAATTTAGAATGGCCAATCCACTGCACATCTTTGGACTTCGAGAGGAAACCGGAGCACCCAGAGGAAATCCACACAGACACGGGGAGAAAGTGCAAACTCCACACAGACAGTCATCTGAGGATGAAATTGAACCTGGGTTCCTAGCCCTGTGAAGCAGCAGTGCTAACCACTGAGCCACCGTGCCACACGTGGTGGCTCAGGTTAAAGTGGAATGTGAGGAGAAAATTCCAGCCAGAGGGTGGTGGAAATCTGAAACTCACTGCCTGCAAGGTTGGTAGAGGTTAAAATCCTCATAACATTGAAAAAAGTATTTAGATATACACTTATAATGAAGACAAGGTATTCGAGATTGTGGGGCAAGTGATAGAAAAATGGGATTAGAATAGTTAGGTAGTTGTTTTTGACCAATGTAGACTTGATGGGCCCAAGTGCCTTTTACTGTACTGTAAACATTTATGACAGTATGACAAGAATTATAGTCACAATGGTAAGAAACGGAATCTTGAGAGAATCGGGAGTATTTACCTTTCAAAATGAAAATCTCCACCATACTAAGTAGGCTCCACCAAGTACAATTACAGAACACAGAGCAGGGGTCTGTGAAGTCCAAATCTTTTTATTTTTTCCTATATTTTCAGTTGTGGACTGAAATGAGAAATGAACAGTTTTAATAACCTAAGGTTATGGAAATGATTGCTGTAATTTTTAAAAGCAAGTTACCCAATACTCATTATAAGGGCTGTTTACAACGTTGGGTGTTCAAGTAGTGGGGAAGTCTAGTTACAGATAAGCTGGACTCAAGAAATGTGTACCAACAGAGATTCAATTGGCAACAAGTAGTTGATTGGTCTGGAAAATGGTGACCTGTTGGTAATAACAAAGACCTTTGTCTTGCCAATAACTATGTGATTGGCTCCTAGGTGGATGGACAGCTTGCGGGTGTGAGTATTTGGACAGAAGCCATCAGACCTCTGGAAATGAAGGAATTGCCCTTCCTCTGCAGTAAAAACTATCTCAAGCCAAAACAAAGCTAATTTCTTTCCCATGTCAGTTCTTCTAACCAGTAAGTTGGAGACTTAGTAAGTATAAACCAGTCACACTTTGCCTTCTGCGAGCAAGTGAAAACACCTGGGGACAGAAGGTCAAAGAACAGCAAGTCCTCGACAAGCAAAAAGTATCATCTCAGCAAACCCTTTGGACAGGGATCATTGAGCTATCTTTCACATCTTCCCTTCTGCCCATGACACTCATGTCTTGTCGTATTTGTTTGTATATCTGTCAGTCTGTGTTTCATGGGGGTATGGAGTTTGAGTTTTAACTAATAGACTTACATGTCAATGGTTCGTCATTGTTTCCTATAATTAGAACTGACTTATTTGTTTAAAAAGGTAATTCTTGTGATGTACAGAAGTACTGTCTATGCTTTGTGTGTGCAAGTTGGTGAATTTTGCTTACTTTTACAAAACCTTAATTTTTGTGATGACTTCAGAAATAGCAGAGCTTGTTTTCCAGCAGGCCACCCCAGGGGGGTGGAACAAAGTTTAAGGGCTCTTGTCGGAATTGATTTGAAACAAAAGCAGACAGGATTTGGATGTGAAGTGTGTGAATGTTCTGTATTGCGTTTAAGAGATGGGACTGGAAACGGTAAAGGACTTCCTGCAGTTATCAGTGGAATTCTAAAGGAAACTTTCAAAGACCAGATTGATTGATTTAGCAAGTAAATTGGAGGAAACATTGCCTGAGACACAGCTACAAAGGCGGGGATCATTGAAGTATTATCATGGCACTTAGGTTTAGAGGAAATACAAGAGAGACCATCTACTCCAGGTAGTGAAACATGATAATCAAGTGATATTCAGTTACAGTTAAAGCAGATTGAGCATGAGAGAATGAAGAAACTAGAGATGGTAGAAAAAGGAAAAGAAGGACCAGAGAAAGAGAAGGAAAGGGAGATGGAATTAACAAAACAGGAAATAGAAATGAGAAAACTAGAATTAGGATTGCAAAGAGAAGAGAAAATGAGTGAACATGAATATAACCTGAAAATGATGCCATTAAAACAGACGGCCTTAAATGTTGACGTAAGCTTTGGTGAGGAGAATCTGAGCCATAAGTTGAATTATACAAACCCTACAGTGTGGAAGCAGGGCATTTGGCTCATTGAGAGCACACAAATCCTCCAAAGATCATCCCACCCACACCCCCACATTTCCATTGTTGATTGCCAGGAAAAACCTACCTGGTTCACTAATGTCCTGTAGGGAAGGAAACTGCCATCCTTACCTGGTCTGGCCTACATGTGACTACAGACCCACAGCAATGAGGTTGACTCTTAACTGCCCTCTGGGCATTTAGGGATGGGCAATAAATGCTGCCTAGCCAGCAACGCCGTCAACCCGTGAATAAATTTTTAAAAAAAATTTCCCACAGTTAATCCAACTGACCTACACATCCCTGGACACTATGGGCAATTTAGCATAGCCAACCCACCTAATCTACACATTTTTGGATTATAGGAGGAAACCTATACAGACTTAAGGAGAACATGCATACACCACACAGATAGTTGCCCAATGATGGAATTGAACCCAGGTCCCTAGTGCTGTGAGGCAGTAGTGCTAGCCACTGAGCCACCATGCCACTACACAGTATAAGCTAATTATGAAGTCCAATATGGAAATAGGGCCTGCTAAAATTTGAGGAGAAGGATGTGAAAGCATTCTTCATGTTGTTTGAGACAAATGAATTGGACAAAAAAAAGACTGGACACTGCTCATGCGGAGTAAGTTGACAAGTCAAGCATAGAAAGTTCATACTTCATATTAGAGAGGATTTCTTGGGATCATGACTTTGTTTAAGGAAAGTGACATTGGCTGCATATGAATTAATTCCTGAGGCACATAGGCAAAGGTTTTCTCAGGGATTTTTTTAAAGAAACAGACTGGACAAACCTACAATGAATTTGAAAGGGCTAAGAAAAGTAATTTTGAGAGTTAGATTTGAGTATTAAACACTGAAGCAACAAATGAAGCACTTAGGAGAGATTATTCTCTAATGGGAATCTAAAAACTTACCACCTTCCATAGTAAGAGCTCATGTTGAGGATCAAAGGATTGCAAAAGCTAGACACTCAGCAATAATGCCTGATGATTATGACCTAACTAATCAAATTATTCCTTTCCTCATAACCTCATAAATTTGAAAGGGATAGAAAGTGGGGGAGTGAAATGAAGGAAGTGGCCAGGATAAAGACTGGATAGCTTGGAACATCCAAGGTCTCCTCTTCAGGTCAGAAAGCAATGTACTGATGGTGGAGGTAAAAATCAATAACAAGGTATTTCCATTTTAACAAGATGGGACACAATGGTTCAGAATGCTGGAAGGCGAAAGGTAAAACCCAAGGGACTGCAGGATGGGTTAGAATTGTTGATGATATTTGACAGCTGCATGACCTTGAATAAGTCCTGCGAGAAGCAACTCACATTCATGTACGTGCCAAAGACAGCACAATCAACTTGCTTCTCTGTAGTTGTTTCTCTGTACTTGCTGTTTGTTACACTGTGTAAGACAGAGAGTTTCGCTCTAAGTCATTGGACTTCACCTCGGACCAGGATCGCGAGCAGTGCCAGGAATGAACCTAAGCCTTCGTACCAGCCATCGATCAAGGCATCCTTGACAGGCAGTAGGGCGTGACACTTATTGCTTCTATTTTTTTGCCTTTTTTTGTTATTACTTATTAAACATTCATATTTAAGCAAATTGCTGTTGTCAAGTCTTCCCTTAACTGCATTTAACCCACACTCCCCCAAATCCGTAAAACCTCTTGGATACACTTTGTGATCTAACACATTTTTGGCAATGAGGATGAGATTCGAGGAAATATTTAAGAGAAGGGAGCAGCAACCTGATGCTCCTTAGACCTCCCATATTCCAGGATGGAATGCAGCAGGCTCTGGATTCGGGCCTGTTGCTAATACATTAGCACTGTTAGGACCCCTGAAAGAATGGAGGATGGTTATAATCGGAAAAAGAGAGAACGGAAGGCCAGGTTTCTGCATCGTACTAGTTCAACGAACTTTGCAGAAGTGGTCTGGTTTGAATGCACCTTTGTTGGTTGCTAAATGTCATCTCGTGCAATTTGTGTGTTTTTCCTTCCCTGGAGCTCGAGATCTGGGCATACTTTGAAATTATTTTGCATTTTGGGAATGTATGATAACTTGAAATGTAGTGTGTGCCTGTATAAGTGTGGAACATGTCTGGCTAATGTATTGTTCTTTAAATAAACTAACAGTATTTGTGTAAAACAAAGATCTGCGATGAAGCATTGATCTAGAGATTGTATCTTAAAGCATGGTAAAAATTTATTTTTTTGAAATTGGTCGTAGGTGATTAAAATTAATTGAAAAAATAGCCAAAAAGAAAGATATAACTTACCTGCTGTTTCCTCAAGATAATGCATTCTCTGTGTTGTATTGGAAGGAGGAAGGAGGCCTGGGTAAATTTTAATCTCAGGTACTTTTTGTTGAGATTATCATGTTTGGAATTTCATTTTCTGGCCAGAGTGAACTTCCAGATAAAGTTTTAACACATGAGTGAATCTTTAATTCTGGATGATAAGATTGACCCATTGTCAATGTATCTTCATATAAAAATAACCAAGTGATAGGGAAATTAGGATGTCGAACATGCAACTGTCTGTGGGCAAAGAGTTTAGAAAAGGCCAGTTTAACAAAGGAGGTGGGCTTTTCCATTCTTAAAGTATAACACACTTATTCCCTCACAGGAGAAGGAGAGATGGATGATATAATTACATGCAAGAGTTTACACCCCACTCATTTTTTTTATATAATCCATATTAGATGAATACTAATTAACCCATTCTGCTTGATGTGGACTGGATGGAGGTTGTTTGTTTTTTTCAGAAATTGGAGACACTGAACTCTGAATCTGTGTGCAGACTTTCAACATCATTACACAGTGATGGATGAGGTACCTTCAACCCATCAAGCCATTCATCAGCAACACATTTCAGTATTGGGGAAGTACTGTGAAAACATTAACTGTATAAAGTATCAGAAATCTCAAAACCACTGAGCCTGGGTACACTTAAGCATACCATGACAAAAACTATATTAACACTCACATGGCCTGGAATTCTAAAACATTTAAATGGAATAGTTACCTGAAAATTTAAAGACATTCTGGGAAATGATAAAGTGCATGCACACAATCTCAATGGTTTCAATGCATAAAAAATGTTTAGTGACTTTGAGGGAGTAAACAGAATATTGAATTTGGACAAATTTACATAGAGATATATCAAATATCTAGGATGAGTTATCAAGTAACTAAAAGAAAGTGGGTCGTTTTGGAGAAAGAGCAAACAAAGAATGTTTTGTGTGAAAGGGTTTTAGGGTAAAAGTTGGGCACAACATCGTGGGCCGAAGGACCTGTACTGTGCTGTACTGTTCTATGTTCTATGTTCAAACAGAAACGTTTGACTTCTGTTTTGAAATATTATAAGATTATGTTCCACGGACCACAAATCTCTCCAGTTATCTGGAATTAGATAGGTGGTAATAGTTAAGTTGCAAAATTGGATGAGACAAAGAAATTATGGGTGGAGACTAGTGGCAGAAGACAAACAATAATTAGAATAATTGGTTGAAATGGCAATTGAGGTTAAAATGCATTTTAGTGAAAAGGAAGTTTAATGAGAACACCAAACCGATAGCTTTCTCTTGGTGATGTTTGTGGTCCATGTCTCTCTTTTTAAGAAAGACTGAATTGATGATCAAGCCACTATCGGAGGCATCGGGACCATAAGTGGAGAGATAAGTAAAACCTCATAGATCATTTGATAAGATCATATGGGTGTCAAGAATACATGTCATGGTCTTGGGACACCAATGTATGTGTGAAAAAGTGAATGTTACCCCAGAGGTGACACACATGAGGGAATACACAGTATAAAAAACTAAAGAATGGGTCTTAGACATGTACACCTATTTGACGAAAGGATTAGTGTGGCCTTGAAGAGCACAAAAACGTAGCTTAAACAATAAGACACTGACACATAATCCATAGAGAAACTGACTTTAAAACAATGAAAGTTGTATTAGTGAAATGGATGTAAAAAGAATTGCAATCAAAATAAAAATTGTGATTGGTTATTATGTCAAATTGTTGCAGAAATGAAAGAAAATGGACACTGGGAGGAGTAACAGTGGACTGGGTGAAAGGGCCCATTGGATAACATACAGATACACAATCTTGAGCATTTGTATGATGCATGTTTAAACCAGTAGGTGAAATTGTATTGTGTTTGGACAGTCAGTTTATGTGAAAGACGGCTGAGCTAAGACTCAGTTGATGTAGGAGTCTACAGTAAGAGAAACCCGGGGAAAATAAAAGGAAGTATTAGCTGAAGGTACAGCCTGATGAATGTTAGAGCTGTATTGTTTGATCCCATGTATATTATAGCTCAAAGAGGGTACTTGATAAGGAGGGAGTTATCCCTCAATCATACAATCATTCATAAAATTGGTAAGGAAAGAAACATATTGAAGAAGTATCCTCAAGGTGGATACAGATGATGACAGCTGGAGAAATTTTGAGTCCATGTATGATGTTTCTTTAATGTTATTCGGTGAAGTGATCTGTGGAGAGGTAACAAAAACACAAATTAAAGATCCTGAATCTAGAATATACTGAATTTTGGAGCAAATTATGTAAGTAGATTAACTGAAAAAAAATGTAGACGACATTCTCGTCGCCTCAGTCAGGTGATGAAATGAAAACAAACAGTTCCTGTTAAATGGATGAGACAAGTCTTAGTTCTATTTTACTATTGCAGGAACTTTGTAGAAAATTACAGTGAACTAGGCAGACCCCCTGCAACACCTTACAAAAGTGGGGGTTGGGCTAGCTAAGAGAAAATTGAATGGGGCCTGAGCAGGGGAGGCCTTTGTCAAAATCAAACAGACACTGGCCTCCACACCAGCACTAGGGCTCCCTGACCGGAAAAAGTCCTCTCACCTCTTTTGCTGTGGAAGCAAGGCCAATCAGTCTGCAGTAGTGCAACAGACTCACTCAGACAAGCTCCAGCCTTTGGGATACTGTTCGGACAAAATGGATCCGGTCATGATGGGATAACACTCGTGTGTTCGAGTCACCCAATATGTTACCTGGGCACTAATGACATTCTCCACCTTGACACAAATGGGGTAGGTGATATTACGCTTCCCATATAGTATAGTCCAGCTATTGGAAGTTAGCAAACTGAGAAGTTTTACGCACAGTCAGCAAACTAAGTGGAAAGCCACACTGTTGCGAGGAGACAAGCACATGGATGTGGTTAAAGACAATAGCGAGAATCCAGCAAGCTATTTGAATCAGGAAGGAGAGACACATGATTGTATCCCCTGCATGGAGCAGGAAGAAGAGACACTGGATTGAATTAAGGAAGAGCCATTAGAGGAGTCAGATGTGAAATGCATATTTATAGATAGAAGTGCGGAAATACTAATGTGGTGAGGCCTGGGCGGGGTGGGCTGTGGTTAATTTGAAAGGGGAACTATTGGCAGGAAAGAGGATGGAAGGATGTCACTCCAACAGGTAGCCAAACTAAAAGCACTGAACTAAAAGCACTTACTGCCACCCTCTGGCTAGGAAAATGACAAAGAATTCCTTCCCTAATGGCATTGCAGGTCAACCTACAGCAGGAGGATTGCAGCGGTTCAAGAAGGCAGCTCACCACCACCTTCTCAAGGGCAACTAGGGATGGGCAAGAAATGCTGGCCAGCCAGCAACGCCCACATCCCACAAATGAATAGAGAAAAAAAAATCTATACAGACGGTAAAAATACGTTTGGTGTAGTCCATGACTACATGATGGCATGGGCAAGAGAAGGCTATATTACCTCAAGTGGTAGTACAATTTAATGTGAGACCCTAGTCACATATCCAGTTGCAGCAGTAATTAAAATTAAAGTGCACAGAAAGATCCAAATGCCAGAACAAAAAGGAATTGACTAACAGCCAGCGAGTCTGGCACCGTCTCTCTCTTCTTTCTCCCTTTTGCAGGTTTTAAGGCCCCTCACCATGTGATCACCAACAAGCAGCAGGTCATTGACCCCAGGACAGCAGCTGGAATAGATTAAGGTCGCAATTAAATATAAGTGGCACAGTTGTGCGGAGAATGCAATGAAGGATATTACTGCTGTTAGTGTAAGCATGCAAATGCTAATCCTCTGTGGGCTCCTCTCAATTTTGATCCCATTGAAGGTAGACACACATGTGGCAAAACAGGAACTTAATGTTAACATGAATTGCTGACTCCATCGTGGCCTTGAACATATATCACTGGTGGGATATATTTAGGGGTTGGTCCCTAAAGGTCACTGCGGTCATTAATTTGATGATGCATCCTATTATTGTATTGTTCGTATTGATGATGGTTATTTTTATTGTAGTTTTAAACTTCTAGTGTATGTTACATACTCTTACTGTACATTCTCATGCGGCTGTCCCTGATTTGCATCTGCATTTGCAATTGTAACATACGCTGTCAAATATCATCAGGAGTGGACTGTATAGGATGGGTTAGAATTGTTGATGATATTCGACAGCTGCATGACCTTGAATAAGTCCTGCAATGGGCAACTCACATTCCTGTACTTGCCAAAGATGACACATTCAACTTGTTTTTCTTTATTTGTTTTTCTTTACTTGCTGTTTGTTACACTGTCTAAGAGAGAGAGTTTCATTCCGAGTCATAGGACTTCACCTCGGATGGGATCGCGAATGGTGCCAGGAACAAACATATGCCTCCATACCAGCCTCGGTCAAAGGGTCCCCAACAGCCATAAGGGTGTGAGACTTATTGCCTTTTTTGTCCTTTTTTTAAAATTATTACTTAATAATCAATCATTCATATTTAAGCAAATTGCTGTTGTCGAGTCTTCTCTTAACTGCATTTAACCAAATCCGAAGAACCTCTTGGATACACATTGTGATCCAAGACAGGGACTTATTGGAGTTTGTCAGAATAAGTCTGAAAAGGCCATACATCAAATTGAAGCTTTAAACACAATGAAAAAACTGAAGATAGACACTTGTGTGTGAAGAAGGTTCACAAAGAATAGATAAGAGATCGGAAGCATTTTAAATCGAGAGGGAAGATAACCATTTTTCTTCAAAGGAAGCATCCAAACTGAAGAATATGCTAATGGATACTGGGGTTGCTCAAACTCTTTTAATCAAGAAGGATTTAGTTTTCTCTCCAGAGAGGTCAAGTAAAACCAAAGAGTTGGTAAATGGGATCGCTGGAGATTATATCCTGGTTCCATCATGCAAGGTCCAATTAGAGAGTGACTCATTGTCTCAATTAATGGTAGTCGGGGTAGTTACAGAATTATCTGTGGATTGAGTTGATTTACCCCAGGGAATGAGTTAGCAGGAATGAAAGTTATAGCTTCACTTACAGTCATAAAAATTCCAGTTGAGGCTAAACAGTTTGAACGATTGCAGGAACAAGTTCCAAAATTTTTTTCCATTGTGTGTATCAACCAGAGCAATGACTAAACAGATGCCACAATAACACTGATCACAGATGTTAGGGTAGCTGAAACTTTATACGGGAATGAGGACAATTTAAAATAAAAGTGCTTGCATTAACTGATGCGTCAGAAGTAAGTCCAGAGTGAAGTAAACTAAACATCACTCACAGTGTCTGTGTAGCAGTACACAGATACAGCATTGCTATTAAAAATGATTTACAGCTTGAAAAAAATAACATTATACAGTTTTTTAATAGTAACTGCATATAAAGATTTATTAGAAGAATTTTACGCAGTATTATGATAATATAGAATTTAAAAGGTTGCAGATAAAGAAAATGCTGCAACATTGATTATAATACAAATTTTAAAAGTCTGAAGGAACTTTCAAGACAATACAACAGGTTTCAAACAGAAATGATTAAATGCAAGAAAACAGGCTTGAAGACATCAGATTACAAAGAGCATTGTGATGCTACAGATTTAAAATGGCTTTAAAGGAACAAGAATACATAATTACATTGGGCTGAATCTGACTTATTTTTGCTGAAGTGTCAGTTTCATTGGCTTTCCTGGAGTGTTTCTCTCCATGAGGCCTATCATATTTTCTCGTGCTTTGACCCCAAAGTTATCATTAACTACCTACCTCAGATCTATAGCAGGCCTCTTGTCCAACACCAGTCTAATACCATTTGCCAAATGGTACCCAGAAAAACTCACCACTGCTGGAATATTCTGGAATGAACCAGCATCCCTGGCACCTACATTATCTTTAAAAGACAATTGACAGTGGAAGGTACTGAAACTATCCCGCAGATAGAAGAAATAGATTGACTTATTTACAAGTTTTTATGTTGGCCAAGGCCAGAGAATTTGTTAAGTACTTAAGGGTGAAAGTTTATGCAAAAGCCAAGAGGATAAAGATAATTTAAGTATGAGCACAGCATTTGGGATAAGTGGAAGTACAAGAGAGACCAGGTATTCCAAATAATGAATATTTGGAGTTGGTTAAGATTGAGTTACAGATAAAGCAGCTTGAACGTGGCAAAGGAACAGGCTGCATAAGATGAAAAGAAAAGAACATTGGGATTGAAAACAATACTACTGGAGATGAAATACTTGATCTTCATGAAAAGGAAAATGATAAAGGGAGAGAACTTAAAAAGCTGGAGTTTAAATTGCAAAGGAAAAGTGAAGAGAAACAAGGGACAGAAATTGAAAGAAACCGTATGCCAGTTTAAAAGACTGCAGGTTAAATTACAAACTTCAGATGGTAAAGTAAGTTCTTATGAGGAAAGTTCCAGTTATAATCTAAAGTTCAGGAAAGAAATGCTTAAAATTTTACATGCCCTACCAAAGCTTGAGGAAAGAGTTATGGAATCATTCTTAAAGTTGTTTGAAAAAGTAGCAAAACAAATGAAATGGCTGAAGAGAAACTAGATTACGATGATACAGAGAAGCTGGTGTATGTCAGATACCACTATCCAGGGAGGCGGGATGTATGCAGCTGTTGCGCATGAAGTGTTCTCCTTGAAGCAAACAGCAAGTTTGAGTCATCAAGTACCTGGTCAGACTTTCACATTGGAAATTCTTAATGCCTAGTTTCTATCCGAGGGGTGAGAGAATGGGAGACTGAATATTAATCTATTAATGAGGTGAGACTAGGTAGTAACAAGGGTGAAAATGAACAAAAATCCTTGCTATTGACATCTTACTGTTCACTTATGAGAATCGCGTCTCGTCATTCAACACTTGGCTGGAAAATGCAACTTTCGGTCTCAACATTGAGAAGGGTCATGCTCAAAATCTCACTTGCTTTTCCCAAATTTCTCACCCTAGCCCACATTGTTCAAACCTGGGAAGTTTCCACCCGTACTTTCAGAGCAGCAAAAAAAAAATTGCTTACTCATGCAAATAGCTTAATGCATTTGGACGACCTCCAACAGAAAAGTTGGATGAATACACCTTCGTGGCAAAATATACCCAAGCCATTCCGGGGGAAGTGTGAACCAAATGATTTGTAATTTGCAGTACTTGTACAGAGAAACGATTCACAGCCTAATCATGATCAAGACCAGAATCAAACCAAAGACCTAGTAATCTCTCACATCCAAAAGGGAAAACTCCAGACTGCTTTATGAAGTCAAAGACTTGGGAAGAGATGGGTTAGTGATAAATGCAAAAGTACTTACATAGGTGAGTGTATAAATGCTTTTGGTTGAAGTATCAAGCAGCCTCACATGAGGTCATAATGGAGATTTGTTTTTAATTTAATTGTGGGATGTGGGCGTCGCTGGCCGGGCCAGCATTATTGCCCATCCCTAAGTAGCCGGAGGGCAATTAAGAGTCACTACTTTGCTGTGTTTCTGGAGTCACATGTAAGCCAGACCAAACAAGGATGGCAGTTTCCCTCCCTAAAGGACATTAGTGAACCAGATGGATTTTTCCAACAATTGACAACAGTTTCATGGTTGTCATTTGACTCTTAATTGCAGATTTTTAATGAATTCAACTTCCACCATCTGTAGGATTCAAGCCCAGGTCTCCAGAATGTTACCTGGGCCACTGGATTAACAGTCTGGTGATAATACAACTAGGTATTCACTTGCCTTCTGAAACATTAATAAAACATCAGATAGTGCTGGCTCCTGACAATTTTAAATAAGGATACCCCATTGGTCAATGTAACTTGTACCTATAGCTATTATGTAATAATTATCACTTATGTAAGACAAGTACCTGTTCTTGGTAAGATCCAATGATAGCTTATCTTCCACCACAGATAAATAGACAGGCCATTAGCCTCTGCAAAGAAAGAAGAAATGGTGACACCAGCTTATTTCAACTTAGTGGTGCTCAATGTAACAAGGTGGGCAGTGAAGAAAGAAAGAGACAAGTTCATGAAGACAGCAGACAGATATTTGTAAGTGATATAAAAAACTGACAAATATGGAGTTTAACTTATCTAAACTTTGGAACTGACCTGTTAGCTCATTTTAATCTAAATTTTCTGATTTGTCATTATATGGTAATACAACTACAGCTGAGCATCCTTAAAGTGATACATGCAGGCTATCTCTTGTGCCCCACCAGTCCCCTTGACCATTCTCATTATTTTTTAAAATGCAGTGGTTTTGTAACTGATACTGACTTTGTACCAGCCACAGTTAGTGTTTTGTTTTATAAACTACATTTTTCCTTGTGTTTTCCAACATCTTTCTTGACTCTTTTTACTTCCAGTGATAAGTCTGAGTCCGTGACTATGGCAACACTGTTTAGAATTTCAGCAGGTGCCATTGCATACAGTTCTTCTCTCAGTAAATCTGCTGTGGATTCAATAGCATTGTTTGTAATTTCACCAGTAACCATTGAACTATCAAAGAATTGTCTGCATTCAAACAAACTAATTGAACAAATTCTGTTTGAGAAAGGGAATTAAAGATTCATTTCCAGTATATGTCTATTTTGACAATGACAAGAGCAAGAGATGTGGTAATACATTTCAATCTTATGTTTATCATTTGGTTGTCTGTTTGTAAATAAAGAGTTACAATAATTCTATGCAGGTCAACCGCAACTTAGTAAGTCAGTGCATTGATAAGTTTCGAAATGAACTTCACCAACCAAGAAGTAGGTCAAAAGAAGCATAGAGATAAAGATACCATTGTGTCATAATGAGTCCATTGCCTAGTCAACGTACGCAGCTTTGTAACTGATTATACGTTAATTAGACTCAAAACTTATGTTGTTATAAACGCTTCAAAGACATCTTTCCTCAGAATGCATGTAATTTGGAGGCTTTTAGCACTATCTTTAGTACCAAAAGTTCCAAATCTTGTGTTTGCATGCCCTGATCTCTGTGAAAGTAACACTGAAATGGGTGAAAAATGATCTGTGCCGATAGGTACAAAGAACGAAATGGTGCTTGGGACAAGAATGAGGTTCAACCAGAGGGCAGAGCTCTTAGTTTCACACTCCTGAGCAGCAATAATATTTTGAATTGTTTTAAACTTGGATGTGTCGGAACCACAGGCTGTTTAAAAAAAAATCCTGCCAGATGGTGTGCATTATCTTTTTTCTGGCAAAGCAGCATTAATTGCAGAGAAGCCTGAGGCTGCACTCAGCTCATCAGTGTGATAACACTACATGACCCTGATTATCTGTCAATCTGCTCAATTAAAAGAATCATTTAGATATTCACCCAATCATTTGCCCATCCAGCCACCTGGGCCTCAACCAGGCTCCTTTTTAATGCTGGCCTCTCGCTTTGCGTGGTTTTTACATGTTTCGAAAAGATGTAATTGAACTAAATAAAGCGTCTTGAGGGCAGCTGTAACATCTGCTGTTTGTGGTATGTCAAGCCTTCAGCTTTAAAAACAGTTACATATGCTCCAAATTAGCGGGTCACAGAGATGAAGCAGTTGATGATAGTGTTTTCGCTTGCATGATAAGCAGCATGCAGCTGGGTGCAATTTACAATTAAAGGTTGCTCAGAGCTCAGTTGCAATGGTGAATAAAGTGGCAAGAGGTCAGTCAGTGAATTAGACCAATTAGAGCTGAATTATCTCTTCTTTTACACTCTGATAAGCAGCTCTGTCACTGGTTTTAGACAGTTTCCAAACCTAAACATACTTTCTGATCTGTTATGGTAACATTGAACATAAAAGTATGCATTCATTGTGCTGGAGAGCCATTTTTTGTATTCATTCTGACTTTGGTTTTGACAACTGCATGTCTACACTTTTAAAATAATATCTGCTGGACACAGTTAAGAGTGGTGTGTCACATGTCTTTGTGACAGAAAATACATCTAATTGACCAGTTCTGAATTGTTTAAAGGGACGTTATTAGATGATCTGAGGATGACCATTATGGCATTTTGGAGTTTGTTTTCTCCCAGGTCTGTAGTGTGCCAGCCTGCAACATTACAGCTGGATGATCTATCAACCACTACATGAATTCCAAATCTAAGACATTCTGAGGGTAGATGCTTTCCTGCGGGCAAGGAATGAAAATTTAAAAAAAAAATTACTCTAGCTGTTCTTTGATATCTCCAAATGGTTTAAGAGATGCTTTGCCAGTGATTTTGGCCAACTCATCTGGGTAGTTCATTATGTAGGGAAAGCCAAAAAAGAAATGTGTGAGGAGAAAGAAATCTTCAATCCTAACATTAGAAAATGACAAAAGTGGGTTTTGTACCAAAATTTAAAGGAAACTTAAACTCACAAAATTAATCTCCGATTCTCAACAGAGACAGAAGATTACACATCCTATGCCATTTTTGCCTGCATTTACACAAGTCAAGAGAAATGTCCTTGCTGAGTTCTCCCTGCAAGATGCCCCGAGGGAAATCCAGTATGATCCCTAATAATTTAAGTACACATTTTGCACTTTGTGTTATTCCCAATGGGAAAATAAACTGCAGTTACAATTGGCTTTATGTGTTTTGTTTCTTATTCATTAAAACCAATCTGCACAATCTTGACATTTCATTATGATTTTGAACTAAAAGGAAGGGTTTTTTAAAAAATGTTCAATTTTTTTTACAACCAGTTAGAAAAATACTAAAGTAGCAACACACTGGAATTATTGATTGAAGAGTACTGAACAATCTATAATCGGAAAATTGCAAAGTGACAGAAGTGAGTTTTGCACCAAAATTAAAATCTTAAATCCCACCTTTATAGTTCAATTCAAGATTGAGGATGGAAATTCAGAACAAAGTCAACTGATTACGACTTCATCAAGTTCTTCATTCCATCATACCGCCATGGAGATGTTCATTGATGATTGCACAAGGTTCAGAGAGATTTGCGCCTCCTCAGAAACTGAAACAGTCCATGTTCAAATGCAGTAAGACCTGGAAAATATACAGCTTGACCTCTCAAGAGGCAAGTAAAATTTGCACCACACAGTGCTAAACAATGACCATCTTCACTTTGCATTATCCTGTTTTCCTGATATTATCTGTTATTCTTTTCAAGTCCCTCAGTACATCCAAGGTGGTAGAGAGATGGTTATGAAGTGGTAATGTCATTGGGCGTGCCATCGAGAATCTTGGCCTAACGTTCTGAAGTCATGGGTTCAAATGAAATTAATGGAATTTAAATTCAATTAATAACATCTGGAAGTTGAAACCAACCTCAGGATGATGACAGTAAAACAATCATTCATTGTTGTAAAAACCCTTCTGACAGTGTAATTTATGTAATTGAAAGTAATTAATTACATTAATTCACCAATGCCCATTAGGGAAGGAAATTTGTTATCTTTGTTTAGTTTACATGTGACTTCACACCCATAGCAGTGAATCTCAGCTGCACTCTGAAATTGTCTAGCAAGATACTCAATTCAAGGGCTATTAGGGATAGGCAACAAATGGAAGTCTTGCCAGTATCATCCACGTCTCACGACAAGATTAAAGAAGAACAGATTGGAATTCTCTTCTGTAATCAATTGGATGGGATTATGGCATTAATTTCCCTGCCTGATTTGTGTCGGCGTTCTGCTCTTTTAACTGGTGGCCTGCACCATAATGGAGGGCATTTCCACCCCCATTCCTCTGCTCCTGGTTAACTCACTGGGTAGTGTATTTGAAAGCGTTAGGAACCACCTTCACTGGTTTCAGCATCAAAGGGTCTCACATTTATGGCAAATCAGTACGTGGTAATAATCATGAATAAGATTGAAACCAGCTCATAGCACATTTTTGTATTAGTCTATATTATGAGGCAGCCAGCACAGCAATAATCTATAATTACAAAAAAATTATTTCACAAAACCAAAGTGATCTTAAATGACTCAGTAAGTTGCTGTTTGAGCATTGTTGTCTATGAACCTACGCTGTCAATCATTGTCATGTCTAAATTTCCTGAATACTTAATGTTTAAACACATTGCCTGATATAATATAGACTTGGATAAATCAAGTAAGATTTAGACAGATTGAACAAATGCTAAATTCCTGCAAATTGTGTATGTAATGACAGGATTTTAGGTTGAGTGCCATGCCAAAATAATCACACACATTCAATCCTTCAGCTCTCACCTGAACATTTCAATAAGGTACTGCAAAGCTGTCAGAACCCATGAAACAGTATCTCATTGTGAATCAGCAATGTAGGTTCTCAACCATCCATTTCACCAGAAGTCAGATCAGCTCTGGGATAAGTACCCTCCTGACCTTTTTTTGCACTATGTGCATTTCAAAGTTTGAACCCAGTAATGTAAGATGAATGGGCTCCCAAAATTGAAACTGCCTTTCAGGGTGTCACCCAATTGTAGGAGGCAACTGTAGCAGCTCTGCAGGATATAAAGGCCTGCAGGAGTTTGATTTGGCAGAACCTGAGGTTTGCTAATAGATTGACAGGCAAGAAAACAGGTTGTTTCTGAGATGGAGCTATGAAAATCCTCCTAGAGAGTGAAGCATTGAACACCACTGGAACCCCCAGGCCATCTATTACAGTAGAGTACCAGGATGTACTTCCAGGCATAAAGGTCACCCACACCAAGCCATATCACTGGTAGGAACTGTAAGGGAATGATTTAACTTTTGGTTAGGAAGTGTGCTTAGCATGCATGGGATTTTAAACTTTCAGTGCTTAATGCTGAACATAAATCTAACTTATGCAGCATGGTACACTTTAAACTATTATTTCTCAGCTGCACGTGTTCCTCTCATGTCACATTGCATACATTTGTGTAAAATAAGATTCCTTTATAATAAAGCAGATCATGATCAAAAATCATGATATGTCAGCCATAACAAAAACAAAGTTGCTGGAAAAGCTCAGCAGGTCTGGCAGCATCTGTGGAGGAGAAAACAGAGTTAATGTTTCGGGTCCGGTGACCCTTCCTCAGAACTGAGTGTGTTTGATTGCAGATGTTTCGTTACCCTGCTAGGTAACTTCGTCAGTGCGCCTCCAGTGCGGGTCCAGTTCAATGCGATGGGGCTGCAACAGGACATTATTCAAATGAGCCATAACACACTGCAGCAACCAGGAATTGCGCAAAGCAGAACAGGAGCACTTATACAGAGTTTTTAAAAGGAATAGATACCCGAAAAGCACAATCCGTCATTACCTCCGCGACAGAACACAGCAAGAAGACAGAACACGGCCAAACACACTAGTCACCCTACCGTACATCAGAGACACATCAGAGATGACCACAAGACTTCTCAGACCCCTAGATATCAGGGTAGCCCACAAACCAACAACATCCCTGCGACAGCTACTAACTGACATGAAGGATCCCATACCCACAACCAATAAAACTAATGTAATATACAAAATACCGTGCAAGGGCTGTGAGAAACATTACATGGGCCAAACTGGAAGAAAACTGTCAATAAAGATACACGAACACCAACTAGCCACCAAGAGACACAATCAATTCTCACTGGTCTCAGTACACATGGACAAAAAAGGACACAAATTCGACTGGGACAACACATCCATAATAGCACAAGCCAAACAGAGACAAGCCAGGGAATTCCTGGAGGCCTGGCATTCCAACTGGAACTCCAAATAAGTGCTCCTGTTCTGCTTTGCACAGTTCCGGGTTGCTGCAGTGTGTTGTGCCTCGTTTGAATAATGTCCTGATGCAGCTCCGTTGCATTGAACTGGACCCGATATAAAAACCACTGAGAAACAGAACTGGAAGCAATACCAACCACCCCAGCAAACCGAGACATATAAATAACAAGCGGGACAGAACACCGACGTTTCACCGGAAGCGCACTAACGAAATTACCTAACAGGGTGACAAACATCTACAATCAAACACACTGGCTCAGTGAGCGAGTCTGCAACTTCAGCTTACCTTCCCTCTCAGGTGGGCATAAATATCTCATGTCACCTTTTTACAGATGAGCAGCAGAAACATCCTTGATGTCTTATTTATCCCATCATCAACATTATTTGCTTATTGATCATTTGGTCATTATCACGTTGGTATTTGTGGGATCTTTCTGTGCACAAATTGGCTGCCAAGATTTCTGCTTTGCAACAATTACTGCAACTCGACATCATGTATTTGGTTGTAAAATACTTTCAGACATTGTGTTCATGAAAGACTCTATATAAATGCAATCTTTCTTCCTTAGTATTGTTGTTTGTGAATGGCATACATTGTAGTCATGCTTCAGATTCAGGGACACCCACCATGAACTGCACATGATATCCCAGGACTACATATCATCTTGAAAATTGCAATAACTTACTTTCCGTGCTTTAGGCATCAGAGAAACTGCCTCTAAATCAGGGAGACATTTAGCTGAAGGACTTTACATGTGTTTCCTCCAACCCTATAAAAGGGAGAAGCTCTTTCCTGGGAAGGAAAGCTATGCTAAGATAACACTGGAGTCACCCTGCAACATGATCTTGTCAAATATTGCAGTCACAGTGAATTGTTTCGAAATAAAGGAATCATTACAGCTGCTGGGAAATCAAATATTGATTTGCACATCTAATGCTGCTGGTTGCAAATGAGCTGGATATTTCAAACAGTGGAATCCTTTCCAAATCATGCAGGCAGAAGTTGTGCAAGGGAGCATTAAAGCCACACGAGAGCAATCTCCAACCCCAGGACCCTCAGGAACCCTGCCAGTCTGTAAGATTGCACAGCCTACTCATGCTGCTGTCAGTTGTATCTGGGGGAAGGAAATAAAATTGCTTACTCAAGCAGATGAGGAATTTGCCATTTGATTAATACATCTATGGACAGCGGATTGGCTTATGTAGCTGATATCTACAGTGACAGTCTGAAGCATAAACATTAAAGGCTGTTTGACCTTGACAGATACGAGATGTGCCATGTTGGTGGATGAGGTTGTCTACTGGGAGCATGTGGCTTAACTATGTCCTTTATGGCCAATTTATACCCCTTTATTAGGCAGAAATAATCATGGAAATCTCGGTATCTTCAAGAGAGGACTGAAGGCTGAGGGAAACCATTTTGTTAAAAAAGACTTCTGTCTTCATACTATACAGAGGCGCAGAAATAAAGGGCTGCATTTTAATGTTCTGACATGCATGCTGTGTGACAGACCCACTGCAAATTGGGATCATGAAAGTTTAAACTATGCGCTTGTTAGTGTCCTTTTAACTGAATGATTACGTCTCCTCCTGACTTCCAAGTCTCCTGACCAATTATTGTGAGCAGGTGTGATTCAACTCAGTGTTTCTACAAATATATTTAGAGGGGCCCCTGAGAGGGTGTGAACGGCAATATGCTAGAAATGAGACATGTTGCTGTAGCTTTTCATCCTAGGCTTATCAGGGTAGAAACAAGAATGCTAAACTTCAAATTATCAGGACAATTTATACTACAGGAAGAAACAGCGCTGATGGTTGGCAAGTCGACTCTGATTAGCTGAGGTGTTTCCACTGCAAAAGAAATGGGAAATTGTAGGCTCTCAAATCCATGGAATAATTGGATAAAGTAGCGAGGCTTGAACATGTTCCTTTTGTTTGAAGAGCACAGATCCCTAAGGTAATTGTAACGGGCTTGTATGAACCATGTTATGAGCTTAACTGATTGTCATAAATTGGTTGTTAGTGTAGCACTCTATTAGCACACACAGAATTTTTTCATTTAATCATATGTAATAATGGAGTTTTGTTTTACAAGTGATTAGGAAGCAGTTGTTGAACGATCTTGAGTAATGATAGGCGAGATCACAGGTAATGATAAACAGTTGGCAGAAATACTTAACTATTTACCTGGAACATAGAATAGATTGACTGAGGGTGACCCAACAGATATTTCTGGTTGCCATAGTGCCATGGGGTTTTTAACTTGAAGAAGGAAGTAATCTGTCCCAGCCTACTGTTTAAAATCTACTTATTGTCACTAAAACTACTGACAAAAATAGAATGATTGTATAATTAAATCTCTGAGGAGCAAGAGGCAGTCATATGACAGTTAATTCTCACTTTAGTTTGGTAGCTTCTTCCATAGCCTATAATGACAGTGGGATAGACCCATGAGTTTGATGAACCAGCAACTGCTTTGAAGTTGCTCAGTTTATCATTGGCATTTGCTCCTGTGGCATTTATAAAGGTCATAAAATGTAAAAGCAGCTGGATGATGGAAATGCTAAAGAGCAGTGAAAGACGTAGAAAATCTCTGTAGTTTTATTTCAACTTTGAACAACGGGTATTTCAAGTTCTCTTCTTAATAATTCTTGTCTGCACTTGCTTAAGTGATTACAGCCCCAACTAATGGGAACCGGTATGCACAAGTGTTCAGACAGACTCCTGCCATTACTATAGGATTATACTTGACAGGAGTCAGAATATGCTATCAATATCACACTCAAGTTTACTGATGGCTTGATGGAGGGCTGCATATGCACCCATCTCCTGTAGAAAAGTGTGAGGTGATACATTTTGATAGACTGAGGGAGGACAACAGTCAAAGGCCTCCATCAGGGTAAAGATAGCAAGTCATGTTAGAAATCCTAAGGCTTACCCTAAAGGCAGCATTTTCCATTTACACACTAGCAGGACTGGGGACAGGCTTTAGTTTATGTACGCACAGGGCACAGACGCAGCTGACTATTGAGATCATCAGCTGGCTCCACTCAGGTCAGACTTTGGAACCTCTGTTGTCAGGAACCAAAGTGTGGAGATGAAATTAGCTCACAGCAGGTTTGTCCCTAGCACATTCGTTTTGGAAAATCCAAGCATCTGTTTGACGAAGTGAAATACCCTAAGAATATGGCCCCAGGACAGCTTGGGGTCAGGGAAGTTGATATCCTTTCTTTCAGGGGTGGGGTAGGGATGTAAAGTTCAGGTAACCTTTAAGAAGGCCAGGGTTGCAGGGGGTGGTGAGTGCTCAGGTATCCTGTGATGGGGTGTTTTATCTCTTTTGATGTGGAAATGCCAGTGTTGGACTGGGGTGGACAAGATCAAAAATCACACAATACTAGGTTATCATCCAACAGGTTTATTTGAAAATACAAGCTTTCGCAGCTCAGCTCCTTCCTCAGGCATAGTGTGAGAAAGAGGATATAAGACACAGAATTTATAAGCAGAAAGGTAACAATTGGCTGCCTCTTGTTAAATCTTTAATCAGTTAGGTAGGAGACTACTGATTAAAATACAAAATGCAGAGTTCTCTCAAGTCATTGCCCTGAGATAATTAAAGATTTTATCAATGTATACAAGAGGTGACATCTCAGGTCAGACAATGTATTTTACCTGTGACAGCTTGCTTAGAATTTGTCAATATTTTACACTGGGATCAGGTTTTTTACTGAACAAAACAGAATGTATCTGCAACTACATAAACATCTTGGATAAAATAATTCATGTGTGTGCCTGTATCTGTGTATGTGTGTGTGTGTCCATGTATGTGTGTGTGTGTGTGTGTGTGTGTGTGAGGGAGTGTGGGAGAGTGTGTGTGTGTGGGAGAGTGTGTGTGTGTGTGTGTGGGTATGTGGTGTGGGAGAGTGTGTGTGTGGGTGTGTGTGTGTATGTGGTGTGTGTGTGTGTGTATGTGGTGTGTGTGTGTGTGTGCGTATGTGGTGTGTGTGTGTGGGATTGTGAGGGAGTGTGGGAGTGTGGGTGTGAGGGAGTGTATGTGTGTGTATGTGTGTATATAGTGTGGTGGGGTCACCTGTAGTGCGACGTGAATCCAAGGATGCCCTCGTAAGAACAGGATACGATACTCAACTCATCGATCGCCAATTCTGTCGTGCCACAGTGAAGAACGATAATGACCTCAGAAGACAGACATGAAATATGACCGATAGGGTAACCTCTGTCATCCAGTATTTCCTGGGAGCGGAAAAACTACGCCATGTTCTTCGCAGCCTTCAACACGTTCTCGATGACGATGAGTACCTTACCACAATCTTCCCTATGCCTCCACTTCCCACTTTCAAACAACAGCCAAACCTTAAACAGACCATCATTCGCAGCAAACTACCCAGCCTTCAGCACAACGTCGACCACAACACTATACAGCACTGTTATGGCAATCTAAGCAAGACATGTCAGATCATGGACATGGACGCTACCGTCACACGTGGGAACACCACCCAAAACATACACGGCAGATACTCAGGTGACTTGGCAAATATTGTCTATTTTATACGAGGCAGGCAAGGATGCCCACGGCATGGTATATTGGCGAGACAATGCAGATGCCTACAACACGGATGAATGGACACCGCGCCACAATCTCCAGACAGGGATGTTTCCTCCCAGTGGGGGAGCACTTCAGCAGTCAAGGACATTCAGCCCCTGATCTTCAGATAAGTGACAGTTCTTAACAGGGTTAACATTTGTAGTTTTGGTGGCACTTGAGAGCTTTTGACAGATTTAACCTTCTTGACAGGATTGACAGATTTTGATAATTCTTCATAATTTTTAACAGGCTTGACATTTCTTGACAGTCCTGAAGTCTGCCTATCCTCTCTCTCACACTATGCCTGAGGAAGGAGCTGAGCTACGAAAGCTTGCATTTTCAAATAAACCTGTTGGACTATAACCTGGTGTTGTGTGACTTGTGACCTTCTCTTTTGATGGTCTCAGTTATTGATGAGATTGTTAACAGCAGAGACAATAGTGATTAAAAGGTGCATAAAATCCTTGAAACTGTCAAGTCTGTAAAATACCTGTCAAGCCCGTCAAGTTGTGTCAAAACTATTAGGAACTGTCAAGAAATGTCAAGCCTGTTAAAAATTATGAAGAATTATCAAAATCTGTCAATCCTGTCAAGAAGGTTAAATCTGTCAAAAGCTCTCAAGTGCCACCAAAACTATAAATGTTAACTCTGTTAAGAACTGTCAAAAGCTATCAAACTGTCAAGAACTGTCACAATAATCAAGAGTTTCCTAATAAGGCCCAACTGAACACTCACCAACTAAGAACAAGGATGTAAGACCTCAGGACATTCCAAGTGCTTTACAATTAGGAAAATACTTTAGAAGCACAGTCACTTATATTGTGAGAAATGCAACTGCCAATTTACATGCAGCAAGGATTCAAAAACAACAATGTGATGAACAGAATCCTGGAGCACAACACAGAAGAAAGCTTTTAGCTTATTGATTCTGTGACAGCTCCTCTGAAGAGTAATCCAGTTCGTTTAATTCCCTTACTCCTCCTCTATATGGCTGGAACTTGTTTCTCCTTCAAGGATTTATTCAATTCCTTTTTGAAAACAACTGTTGATTTTATATCCGCTATCCATGGCAGATGAAGCATTTTAAATGCCAACCATTTGTTTCACATAGATAGAGTCGTAGAGTAATACAGCGTCAAAACAGGCCCTTCAGCCCAAACTGGTCCATGCTGACCATGGTGTCCACTCAGCTAGTTTCAATTGCCCACATTTGGTCCATATCCCTCTAAACCCTTCCCATCCATGTACCTATCCAAATGTTTTTTTTAAATGTTGCTATTGTACCTGCCTCAACCACTTTCTCTGGCAGCCCATTCCATATACACACCAGTCTCTGTGTGAACTTGCCCCTCAGGTCCTTCTCAAATCTTTGCCCTCTCACCTTACACTTATGCCCCAATACCCCATCCCTGGGGAAAAAGATGATATGCATTCATCCTATGTATGGCCCTCATGGTTTTATAGGCTTCAATACGGTCACCCTCATTCTCCTACTCTCCAAGGAATAAAGTCCTATCCCGGCCAATCTCATTCAGAAGAAAAGTGCTGAATTCTTCGCTGCTGTTCAGAAACATTGCAGACAGATGCACTTGACATAAAGGAGAGGATTTTAAATTTCCTTCATTTATTTTTATTGTATGAGGCAGAAACCTACCAAACCTACCTTTTCACTACCTGCCAGGAGATATATTTAGGCTGTGCCCTCTCCAACCTTTGCAATACCTGTGTCTTGGTATCCATGTTCAGAGTTTTAGATCATTTGAATTTAAACCCACTTTATAAATGCAACTACATGGTATTCTTGACATCAGAGATACTTTGATGTTTTGTTCAATAGCCTTTTAACAAGAGCTGTGTTATTGTTAGTCTTTATTTACATTCATTATGTAAATGATAACTAATCATGTTATTTTTAGGGTGATATTTTGTTTTAATTCAATTCTCTAAATTAATTATATTTAAATTAAATAATTGAAACAGGCAAGATACGTGATATATCCATCAATATGTGATCGTAATTATTTCTATGGCCTACAAGTTCTTGGATTTCCTAAAAAATAAACATGTCTCTGTATTTTAAATGTCAAATTGAATTGAGTGTGGCATGAGTCTATTCACACTCTTCTAGCGCTATTCTACTCTGTGCTTTGTCTTTTAATTAACTATAAAATATTAGTTGTGGCATGGTGCTAGTGCCAACCTGTTCTTGTCCATTATTGTTAAAACACATATGTTTTCATTTCCCTAATGATTATATTTTGAAATTTTAGTGTCTTTGGTTGTGCCTCCAAGCAAACAGATTTTTAAACTTTTTTTTAGAGCTATCAAAGCTGAATGTACCTTTTCCTGTGAGGGCTGTGATAGCGCAGGTATCTTTGCTACTGGCATTGTGATAAAATTTGAGGTGTTTTAATAAACCATTCCTTCCTGTAAAGGTGTCACTGCAATTTATGTTTCCTGTAAACCAAATGTTTATGGCACTAGACGCATTTTGACATTCAAAGAGATGCTCATGAGGACTGTACAATTTTACACGCTAGTACCAACTACATATTGACCCTAAATTTGACAGCGACAAATTACAAAAACCGAGAAGGGAAGATGAGGTAGGGAGCTTCGGTTGAACCTGCATGCTGAGGGGCTTCATCTACACGGCATGCATTTTTTTAAAAAGAGGGTCCCAACCTGGAGGGTGGATTGTGTTCTGGAGCAGGCAGCAGGGGGAAAAGGAAGCCTGCTGTCGCATGAGGTGGAACCTGGGGAGACAGAGGTGAGTGGCCTGATGTCTGAGAAGATGCTTGGGAGGCTGGGAAGATGCACTTCTTCAATCACAAAACATGTGTATGAAACAACCTTGGCATAATTTTATCTGCTGGCCTTCCCATGCCTGGAAAACCTAAACAATAAAGGTTAAATCTTGAAGACAGGTCTGTTTGAGGCCTGCAAATACATTGTACTACATAACTGATTATGGGAGTGGGTTGCTCTTTGGCCTACCTTTGTTAAAGTCAGAATGCTGTTTTAAGATGTTGCAATTGTTAAACAAATCTAGTCTCATGGAGCCATCCCACTGGTTTGTTTCGAAGGGTTGGAGTTGTATTTCTGTTCAACTCCATCACAGTTATGCTGAGATTCCAAATTAAGTACAACACGTATTTGCAGAAATGATACAAGTGTGAACAAGTCAAGAGTACAAGCTTCTGTAAAATGACATTTATGTGCATTGACAGTCATATCCCTCTGAATGCCAAAATTTCCCTATTCTCTCACCATTTAGGTTTGGACTCCCTTAACCTGGAAAAATAACATGATTTTATAAATCTCCAAAGCAAAAAGCCCCAGACTATTCAGCCTCTCCCTATAGCTCAAACCTTCCAATCCTGGCAACATTCTTGTAAATCTTTTTTGAACTCTTTCAAGTTTATCAGCATCTTTCCTGTAGCAGGGAGACTAGAATTCAATGCAGTATTCTGAAAAAGCTATGCTGATTAGCCTCTGATCAAAGGGATTTGGACAGGTTAAGTGAACGGGTGAGAAATGGAGAATGGAATACTTTGTTGGAAGGTTGAAGTTATCTGCTTTGGAAGAAGAAAATCAAAAAACAAATTTTCTAAATTCTTCACGCAGAGGGTGGTGCATGGAATGAGCTGCCAGAGGAGGTAGTGGAGGAAGGTACAATTACAATATTTAAAAGGCATCTGGATGAGTACACGAAAAGGGAGGGTTCAGAGGGATATGGACCAAATGCTGGCAAATGGGACTGGATCAGTCAAATTTGTTTTTTTTTGAGGAACTGACCAGTTGTATAGATGTGGATAATGCAGTTAATGTAGTTTATATGAATTTTAGCAAAGCCTTAAAAATGTCCCATAAGGGACACTGATAAAAAAATCAAAATCAGCTCCAATTCACAATACCATGACCTCTACTTCAGATAGGAAGAGGAGGCAGGTCCCAAATCCACGTTAGTTCAGAAAGGAAATTGATTCCATGTAGTCAGCAGCAGTCTGATTCAGAACAGCCCTTGAACAAACTGGACGAAGCTATCTAAATAAACATATAAATCAGGATCAGGAGTTGGCCATTTGTTCCCTTGATCCTGTTCAACATTCTTGACCATCAGACCATAAGATATAGGAGCAGAATTAGGCCATTAGGCCCATCGAGTATGCTCTGCTCCAAAAACAGAAATTGTTGGAAAAGTTCAGCAGGTCTGGCAGCATCTGTAGATAGAAATCAGAGTTACCGAGTAGGGTCAAGTGACCCTTCCTCAGAACTCCACTTCAGCAGAGTATGCATTGCTATTTCATCGTGGCTGATTGTTTCTTAATTCCAGTGTCCTGCCTTCTCCCCATGAATCTTGATCCTGTTATTAATCAAGAATGTATGTATCTCTATCTTAAATACACTCAATGACCTGGCCTCCACAGCCTTCGCAACAATGAGTTCCACAGATAAATCACCCTCTGGTTGAAGAAATTCCTCCTCATTTCAGTTCTAAAGGATCATCCCTTCACTTTGAGACAGTGTCCTTCCAGTCCTGATCTCTCCTACTAATGGAAATATCTTCTCCATGTCTGCTCTATCCAGGTCTCTCAGTATCCTGTAAGTTTCGATCAGATCCTCCCACATCCTTCAACATTCCATCGAATACAGACCCAAAGTCCTCAACCAATCCTCACGTGACAAACTTTCATGCCCAGGATCATTCTTGCAAACGTCCTCCAGACACTGTCCAATGCCAGCACATTCTTCCTTAGATACACAATCCAAAACTGCTCACAATTTTCCAAATGCAGTCTGACCAGAGCCTCAATAGTATATCACTGCTCTTGTATTCTAGCCCTCTCAACAATAATACTAACATTGCTTTTGGCTTCCTAACTGCCAACTGAACCTGCGTGCTAACCTTCAGAGAATACTGAACTAGGACAAGTAAGTCCCTTTGTGCTTCAACTTTCCAAATCCTTTCCCCAAATAGAAAATAGTCCATGCCTATATGCTTCCTACCAAAGAGCAGAAGCTCACACTTTCCCACATTATATTCCATCTGCCACTTCTTTGCCCACTGTCTTAGAGTCTCCAAGTCATTCTGCAGCCTCCCCACTTCCTCAACACTACCTGTCCCACCATCTATCTTTGTCATCAGCAAACCTAGCAACAATACTCTCAGTTCCTTTATCCAGATAGAAACATAGAAATCAGGATCAGGAGTAGACCATACAGGCCTTCAAGTCTGCTCTGCCATTGTATATGATCATGGCTGATACTCTATCTCAATGCCATGTTCCCACTTTTGCCCTACACACATTGATATCTTTATTATCCACTATCTCTATATCTACAGCTTTGAAACTCTTAGCATGCAAACCATCAGATCCAGGGAATTTATCAATATTAAGTATTACTAAGTTCTCTAATTTCTTCCTAATACTAGCATCCCTAATTACCACATTTTTATTAGCACCATAGTTCATCATTGTTTCTAATTTTCTTTTGTGCTTCTCACCATGAATAAAAACCTGCAAGCTGTAAATTCAATGTCTATGTAACTTCCATATTTTCAATTGTAATTAAATCCAGCACTGAAAGTGTTTGGATAAAACAATTTCATTCCTGCTTGCCACTCTGCTTGTCTATAAGCAATATGTATCAAAAACTAATAGACAGGTTTCAACAAAACTTAATATACAGATAGGATATGACACAAGAAAGCACTGATCAGTTTCTGCAAAGATGCACATCCTTGGAAATTTTTCTTTAAGGTAAGCATTAACTGTGAGAAATAGAGTCATAGAGTTATACAGCACGAAAACAGACCCTGCGGTCCAACTCATCCATTCCAACCAGATAGCCTAAATAAATCTAGTCCCATTTTCCAGCATTTGGCCCATATCCCTCTAAACCTTTCCTATTCATATATCCATCAGGTGCCTTTTATGTTTTGTAATTGTACCAGCCTCCACCACTTCCCCTGGCAGCTCATTCCATACACGCACCACCCTCTGTGTGGAAAAAGTTGACCCTTAGGTCCCTTTTAAATCTTTCCCCTCTCACCTTAAACCTATGCCCTCTAGTTTTGGACTCGCCCATCCTGGGGAAAAGACCTTGGCTATTCACACTATCTGTGTTCCAAATGCAGACTTGGTGACCACTGTGAGCAAGCATGACCCTGACCTTTCTGTAGCCAGTCATTTTAACACTGTGTTCTGCTTGCATGCCCTCTGTCTGTTCACAGCACACTGCAATGCTCCAGCGAATCATACTGCTAACTGGAGGAACATCATCTCATCTTCAGAGTAGGCACTTTACAACCTTCTAGACTTAATATTGAGTTCAACACCTTCAGATTGTGAGCCCATTCCCATTTCTTCCCTTTCTTTTACCTTTACTTGTTACATTCTGTCACCATGACTTCTTACCCCTCCCTAACGCCAGTGGTACTGTCTATTCTGTCCAGTCTGGCAGTTAGACGCACCATTGTTCGGCCATTCTCATATTCTGATCACTTAATCTTCTTTTCTTTTCTCCCCCAGAACTCCACCCCCCCCCCCCCCCAACTGTTGCATAAATGCTGACCCCTCCACACTTCACGTTAGTTGTGATGAAGAGTCACCCAGACTTGAAACATTAGCTTGCTCTGTCTCTCTACGAATCCTGCCTGGCCCACTATGATTTTGAACATTTTTTGTTTTCAGTACAGATTCCGGCATCCACCTAATTTCCTCCTAACCTCTTCACCACCCTATCTACCTGCGAATCCACTTTCAAGGAACTATACACTTGCACCTCTTGGTCTCTTTGTTTGGCAACACTCCCCAGGCCCTACCATTAATTGTATCAGTCCTGCCCTGGTTTGCTTTACCAAAATGTAACATCTCACATTTATCTAAACTAAACTCCATCTGCGACTCCTCAGACCATTGGCCCGTCTAATCAAGATCCCATTGTACTTTGAGATAACCTTCTTCACTGTCTACTACACCACTAATTTTGATGTCATCTGCAAACTTACTAACTATTCCTTCTATATTTACATCCAGATCATTTATATAAATGATGAAAAGCAGTGGACCTAGCACTGACCCTTGCAGCACATTACTGGTCACAAGCCTGCAGTCTGGAAAACAACCTTCTACAACCACCATCTCTCTCCTATCCTCAAATTTGTTTCTAATTGGCTAGCTCCCCCTGGATTTCATAGGGTGAATTCCGTTTTTTTTGAAGATTGTTGTTGGTTATTTAATTAAGAATGTTGTTGATTTTTTTTTATAATGTTATCTTCTTACCATGGTAGAAACTGTCACAGCTGTCAAAGAGTGAGCAAAGTTGTCAATGTAGTTTGCTGGGTGTATTGGTATGTTATCTCCTCAGTAAGATGTAAAGTATTCATAAAAATATTTACTTTTCAGCTTTATAGTTACAGAGCATCAACTAGGCATTGAGAATCCTAAAGGAAGAGGTGTATAATTGTAAAAGCATTGTATAAATTCCATGTGGCAGAGAAATGCACTTGATTGGACGCTTTCTTGTTTTCCTGCCTCTGCCTCGAAAGAACTCAATTTACTCTTGTTAGTCTTTTCCTTTTTTACATGCCAATCGGTGCTTTTTGAAACGGTCCCTAACTTGGTCTTCTCTTAGCCTTTTTTTTTCTTTCTGATTCCCTCTTCACTGAATTTTAAAATCTTCTCAATCTACAGGCTGTACTTTTGAACAACTTTATAAGCTTATTGTCTCAAGCTTTTTGGAAGAGTAAGTTCCAGTTTTCTACCTCTGTGTGAACAGTGCTAGAAAGCACACCATTTCTGTCACTGGGATTCCATATGTGACAAGATTCCAGGCCCAATTATAAATCCAGAAGTAAATTCTAAGCATTAGTTAGATGCTTTACTGCAAAGAAGCTAGGTAAAATAGGGGCAGTAACATCATTCAACACGAATCAGGCTCAGCACAGTTCTATCCCATATGACATCATTTCTAGTGCTCATTTATTTCATTCTTAATTGTGGTGTTTCAGCCACAATTTGTGCAATGGCCAACACAAACCATAAAATGCAAAATTGTTTATTTAACAACTAAATGCTTAAATAGGTTTCAATTTTGCAAAATCTCAGAAAACTAGAGCATTATTCTCCCTGGAATTTCTCTTGAATTTAAATCATATTATGCTTGTCATTTCAAAAGTGTTTCAGAAGTGGTTATTCACAATCTGAAGCATGCACTTTAGCCTGTAATCAGAATTGAAGATTTAGTCAAATCAAAACAATTTGGCGCTGGAAGTTCACACCTGATCCTAGAGATAGCTGGCCCCTCCTTTCTCTGCTGCATTTCCAGTCACTTTGTTCAAATAAGGTCACAAAGAACAGGGTGGATTATTTAATCCCTTGAGACATTTCATGAGATCATAGATCACCTGCATTAACTAATGCAATAAAATGATGTAGAATGTACAACTCCTCAAAAAATGTACTTAATCTGATAAAATGAAACCTCATTGACACTGTAAAATAACCAAACCAAACCTTGGATGAGCCAACAGATATATTCTCTAATAATATGAATTATTTTCTCAAATTTAAGGCCAGAACCTCAAGAATTTATATTATAAAGATTAGGGGTCAAAACTTGTCAGAAGACAAGTATAAATGTTTTGGGTTGAACATTTGATTAAAACGATTTTTGCTACCAGGTTCATAATTCACAATCAGCCCATGCTCCTTGTATTAAATAGGCAGGCAGTGTGAAAACTTGAAACTGCCTCTTTATTATCCTGAATGTAACATTGTTCTGAATTAAGGCTTTGCTGCTGGCTGCCTATACACTCAGCATAAGACTATAAGGAACGAGCAGATGTAGGCCATTCAGCCCAATGAGTCTACTCCAGAATTCAATGAGATCATGGCTGATCTGATAATCTCCACCTCCAGTTTTCTGCCTTTTCCTATAGTTCTTGATTCCCTTAATGATTAAAAGTCTTCCTATTTCAGCCTTGAATATGTTTAACGACCCAACCTCAACAGCCTTCTCTCGCAACAAGCAACCAAGACGCACTCATAGCATTGTCTATCTGGTATCTGCCACCACTGAAACCATTTCAGAGCCATCACCTTATGCAATATCTCACCCAAACTTTTATCCTTATGGTTAACCTACTATAAAAGTTTGTATATAACTTCATCATTTTTACCAATACTCTATCTCTGCTAGTCTCTGACTTCACAAATGTAGTTTGTCTGGACATTTCACAATTTTGCTAGATACATTCTTATTGAACTTGGAAAAATGGTAGGTCTTCTGCTCAAGGATAGTTGACCTTGGTTCTCATCCATGGATCATTTGTCAGATGGAGAATGTTATATTTTTACATATCCTTTTGTGAAGTATATTGTTCCTTGTAGACCTTGTCATTAGTTCATTTTCTTATCTGGAGGATCTTAATTTCGTGAAATTTCTTTGCAGAGGAACTCTCTGCTAATTGAAGAAGTCATCACTTAACATCATCTTTGGAGATCATTCAAACTCATGATTGCCCATCGTGGAAGGCATCTTTTCTGCGTGAATAAGCACTTTCTTCCTTTCAGTATAATGGATTTCTAGACTAGGCAAAATCTTTCTCATTGAAAGAGATCTCCTCTGATGCTACTTGGCCTGCTGTGTTCATCCAGCTCTATACCTTGTTATCTCTTTTTTACAGCATCTTTGACGCTAAGATGAAGCAATTTCTTCCTCTTAAGCATGGCATGTATCTGTCATCATTAAAAGGAATGGCACACAGCTCATCTTTCTTGATTTGCACATCATGTTAGGAAGTCTCCAGTCACCCTCTTTGATTGTTTGACTAGCAAAGTAAGGTTTTTCACACTCTCAAGATCGCTGCTTCCTTCGCATTATATTTGTCAAGAGCACGGATAATTCTGCTTAATCGGCGTCTTCACCAGACTCAACTGAACAACATGAGTTAAAGATTCCTAAACAAAATCAAATAGATTGCACTTCTGGCAAATGTTGCTGAGTTTTCTTTTCTTCTTATGTCTTCAGTGATAACAGGAGAGTTTTCCAGACCTGAAAAGTGTATATTACAGCTAATATTATGATCGGTTATAGATTTCCAATCTCTTATGAGGTCTTTTGGTCACCACATGGCTGACTGAACCCTATCTATTCACCTGGCAATGCCTAAGAGTCCCTGATGTACCATTTACTGTAGATTTTACTGGAGGGAAGCTGGAAAAAGCAGTATTCGGTCATACACGATTAAGTTTTCTCTTGTTGTGAGATGCTGTTGGTGCGTAAAGAATGGCTCAGCCAACTCGCTGGACTTTTCTTCCAGCCATTCTTCAACATGATACTGGCAAATGGTTGCAGATTCTTTGTCAAAATATTGTTCATGAATTTGATTGTGCCTCAGGGTTCGATTCCAGTCTTGGGTCACTGACTGTGTGGACTTTGCATGTTCTCTCTTTGTCTGAGTTGGTTTCCTCCAGGTGCTCCGGCTTCCCCCCACAGTCCAAAGATGTGCAGGTTAAGTGGATCGGCCATGCTAAATTGCCCACAGTGAACAAAGATGTGCAGGCTAGGTGGATTAACCATGTTAAATTTCCCATAGAGGACAGAGAAGTGCAGGCTAGGTGGATTAGCCATGGGAAATACAGGATTACAGGGATAGGGAACGTTGAGAGTTGTTTCCTCCTAAGTGTCCAGTGCTGTATGTTTTTCCTTTGTACATCTCAGTGAAAGTACTAATTTTCCTTTCACTTTCTCTCAATGGTGTTAACTAGCTCTCATTATGGTAATTTTTTAAACCTTTATTATTTCAATATGATGGAGTCTTCTGTTCTGTAAGTGTGTGTTGTTGCATTCAAGAACAAGCTTCTAAATTTAGTATCTGTAGAGTTTGCTAGACTCTGTACAGTATTTTGACAGTTTTTGTCACACGGTATTTCACTCTTTAAAAGCTGTACTTTCCATTACCTGGTTATTCTACAGTGATTTGCTGTTTGTCAACTTGTAAAATTCTCCTCATTTGAAATACTTTCTCTCTGTAACACTGTGTCTTTATAACACTTCCAGGCAATTCCCACCATTTGACAAACATAGATTGTGTTTGCAAGCATGCCAGAGGCTGAGGAGTGACCTGACAGAAGTATATGAAATTATGAGCAGCATGGATAGGGTGAGAGTCTTTTTCCCAGTGTGGAAATGTTAAATATTAAGTGGCGTAGTTTTAAGGTGAAAGGGAAAAAGCGTAAGGGAGATGTGACAGGCAAGTATTCTACACAGAGGGTAGTAGGTACTTGGAACACATTGCCAGGGGAGATGGTAGAAGCAGATGCATCAGTAAAGTTTAAGAGGCATTTATACAGACACATGAACAAGCAGAAAGCAGAAGGATATGGACAATGTTCAGGCAGATAGGATTAGTTTTGAATGGCATCATTATCAGCACAGACATGATGGCCTGAAGGGGCTGTTCCTGTACTGTAATGTTCTATGTTCTGTGTTTAATGATCAGGATGATGGCTTCCAATATCTATGAGGGTTTTCCTGTTTTCGACTGGCAAGCAAGAGTTTTCCCACTTCTTTTTGGACAAAAATGTTTTCCAAACATTCCTACTTTTAAAACATTGTGCCTTTCTTCTATTTGTTTTTATAACTATATTTTCCTGGCTGTGGCCATCATAACCTCTCGTCAAAATCACAGTTTAGTAACTGTGTTGTGATCCTTTTAATTTTTCTGTCTTTTTTTCTTCTGTTAGATTCTTATACTAAATTTCTGTAAACTTGCTCTCTCACTTTAAATAAAATCTGAGAATCTAAATCTAAAAAACTAGAAGAGAATTTCTTTTTATTCATTCAGGGGATTTGGGCATCACTGGCTAGGCTAGCATTTATTGCCCATCCCTAAGTGCCTGAGAAGGTGGTACTGAATTGCTGAAGCCCGTTTGCTGTAGGTAGACCCACAAAGCTTTAGGGAGGGAGTTCCAAGACTTTGACCGAGTGACACCAAACAAATGGTGATATATTTGGATAGTGAGTAGTTTGGAGGGGAACTTGCGGGTGGTGGTGTTTCCATGTATTTGCTGCCCTTATCCTTGCAAGTCTAGTGGTCATAGAATTGTCATGGATTAATCAAGTGGCTATTTTGTCCTGGATGGTATTAAGCTTTTTGAGTGTTGTTGGAGCTGCACACATCCAGGTAAGCAGGGAGTATTCCATCACATTCCTGACTTGTGTTTTGTAGATGGTGGACAGGCATTGAGGAATTAGATGGTGAGATATTCATTGCAATGTTCATGATATTTGACCTGCTTTTGTAGCCATTGTATTCATGTGGCTAGTCTAGTTCAGTTTCTGGTGAATAATAACTCCCAGGATATTTAGAGTGGGCTATTAGGCAAAAGTAATGCAATGGAGTATTAAGGGGTGATGTTTAGCTTCTCTCTTGTTAGAGATGGCCATTGCCTGCCCATTGGTATGGTGTGAATGTTACTTGCCACTGTCAGCTTGGATGTTGTCCAGGTTTTGCTACAGTGAAACATGGACTGCTTTAGTACCTGAGGAGTTGCAAATGATGCTGAGCACAACACAATCCATACCATTTTTATTGGGGATTTTCTTCAAGCCCTCTGGCCATGACACCTTATCTTCCCTTTCTAGTCTTTGCCCTTTTTTTGAAAGTTATTCCCCTTTCCTCAAGCAATATCTAACTTCAATGTTGGAGCCTTCTCTTGCTTCTTACAGACCCTCTTTCAGTAAAATCTTGGTCTTTCGCAGTGCGGCTGACTCTTTCTCCCTGTTCCTTGTCTACACTCTTCACTCTGCATCTCTTACTAGCTTGCTGTCTCTGCAGTGCTGAGCTTGCATTGTTGCTGCTCCTTCAGCTTCTGCAGAATCGCTCTGTTGGTTTATGCATTTCAGCTGCTGACTCATTTTCTGTGTCATTTTAAAGTTGCAATGGTCTTCAAGTGGTAAATGAACTTCCTCAAAAAAATCGTCCTTCTGGTTCCTCTGGAATTTTCTTCTCATGATGGTATTAAAATCCGCATCACTACTGCCATGCGTTATACACCACGGCTGCCTGTATAAGGTTCTCCGCTCATTGAGGTTGGTTCACTGCAATCAATCCTCCTTAATCTATATTATATCTTGGGCATGTCTAATTGTGAGTTGTAGAGGATAGGCCATTGGTGAATTTAAATAGAAGAGGAATTGTCTCAGTTGACCTGATAGTTTATTGCATGATAGTTAAACTTCTATCAATTGATGGGTTATTCAATGACTAAAGACCTCTGAGGATGCTACATATTTATTCCCTATGAAGGCTCATGAAGAACCCAGGGTAGGTGATAGCCTAGTGGTATCATCGTTAGACTATTCATCCAGAAACTCAGCTAATGTTCTGGGGACCTGGATTCGAATCCCGCCATGGTGGATGGTGGAATTTGAATTCAATGAACCATCATTGATTGTGGGGAAAATTCCATCTGGTTCAATACTGTCCTTCAGGGAAGGAAATCTACCATCTTCACCTGGTCTAGACTACATGTAACTCCAGACCCACAGCAATGTGGTTGACTCTCAATTGTCCTCTGAAATGGCCTACCAATTACAACAAAGTCTCAAAGAAATAAAACTAGATGGACTGCTTGGCTTCAACCTAGGTACCAGAAAAGACAATGGCAGAAAAAGCCCCGTCGACCCTGAAAAGTCCTCCTCACTAACAGCTGGGGGTTCATGCCAAAATTGCGAGAGCTGTCTCACAGACTAGTCAATGAGCAGCCTGACATTATCATGATCATGGAATCGTACTTTACAGAAAAGGTCCCAGACACCACCATCACCGTCCCTGGACACGAGCTGTTTCACAGACAGGACAGACCCAGCAGAGGGGGCGGCACAGTGGTATACAGTGGGGAGGGAGTTGCTCTGGGAGTCCTCAACATTGACTCAGGACCCCAGGAAGCCTCCTGCTGATTACCACATACCATCCTCACTCAGCTGATGAATCGGTACTCCTCCATATTGAGCAACACTTAGAGGAAGCACTGAGGATGGCAAGGGCACAAAATATTAATTTCTTAGTGGTGGGAGAGGTGAGAGTGCAAGCCAGGGGGCAGCCGGCTAAGTAAACTAATATACTCAGGCATTGGCTAAACCCAAAACACTACACATGTAGTGCTTCCCATCCATCCTCCTCCTCTAACCAAAAAATAAGGCTGTGTAGAGGGTCGGTAAGGTAAGCTTTTTTTTAAATTTTATTCTTTTGGAAATTTAGAATAGAGGGAATGGAAGCTAGGGCAGTTGCATGCTCCTGTTGTAGGATTTAGGGAGGTGAAGGTCACGACTAGTGTCCCTTGTGACTTCACCTGCGAGAATTGCACCCAACTCCAGCTTCTCACAAACCACGTTAGGGAACTGGAGCTGGAGCTGGATGAACTCCGGATCATTCGGGAGGCTGAGCGGGTGATAGAGAGGAGTTATAAGGAGGTGGTCACACCCAAGGTACAGGACAAAGGTAGCTGGGTGACTGTCGGGGGTGGGGCAGGGGAGGGAATAGGCAGACAGTGCAGGGATCCCCTGTGGCCATTCCCCTCAATTATAAGTATTCCACTTTGGATACTGTTTGGGGGGGACGACCTACCAGGGGAAAGTCACAATGGCCAGAGCCTGCCTCTGTGGCTCAGAAGGGGATGGGGAAGAATAGGAGAGCGATAGTGACAGGAGATTCAATGGTTAGGGGAACAGACAGGAGATTCTGTGCTACCAAGCGAGACTCCTGGATGGTATGTTGCCTCCCGGGTGCCAGAGTCAGGGATGTCTCGGATTGGGTCTTCAGGATTCTTAAGGAGGAGGGAGAGCAGCCAGAATGGTACACATTGGCAGCAATGACATAACTAAGAAAAGGGATGAGGACCTGAAAAGTGAATATAGGGAGTTAGGTTGGAAGCTAAAAGGCAGAACAAGCAGAGTAGTAATCTTAGGGTTACTACTGGTGCCACAGGCTAGTGAGGCCAGAAACAGAGAGCGAGTGCAGCTGAACACATAGCTACAGAGCTGGTTTAGGAGGGAGAGTGACAAATATGTGGATCATCAGAATACCTTCTGGGGAAGGTGGGACCTGTGCAAGGAGGACGGGTTGCACCTGAACTGGAGGGGCACCAATATCCTGGGCGGGAGGTCTGCTAGAGCTCTTCGGGAGGGTTTAAACTAGTTTGGCAGGGGGATGGGAACCGGAGCTACAGACCAGAGGATGGGGTAGCCGGTGTACAGGCAGATACAGCATGCAGAGAGTCTGTGAGGAAAGATAGACAGTTGTTAGGGCAAAGTTGCAGTCAGTGAGATGGGTTGAAGTGTGTCTATTTTAACGCAAGAAGTGTCAGGAATAAGGGTGACGAACATAGAGCATGCATCAGTACTTGGAGCTACGATGTTGTGGCCAATACGGAGACTTGGATAACACTGGGGCAGGAATGGTTGTTGGATGTTCCAGGATTTAGAGGTTTCAAAAGAAATAGGGAGGGAGGTAAAAGAGGTGGGGGACTGGCATTGTTAATCAGGGATGGTATCACAGCCGCAGAAAGGGACATCGTTGAGGAGGGTTTCTCCACTGAGTCAGTATGGGTGGAAATCAGAAACAGGAAAGGAGCAGTCACCTTATTGGGAGTCTTCTATAGAGCACCCAATAGCAACAGAGGCACTGAGGAACAATTGGGAGACAGATTTTGGAAAGGTGCAGAAGTAATAGGGTTGTTGTCATGGGTAACTTCAACTTCCCTAATATTGACTGGAACCTCTTAAGTGCAAATAGTTTGGATGGAGCAGATTTAGTCAGGTGTTTCCAGGAAGGATTTCTGACTCAATATGTAGATAGGTCGACTAGAGGGGAGGCCATATTGGATTTGGTGCTTGGCAACAAACCAGGCCAGGTGTCAGATCTCTCGGTGGAAGAGCATTTCGGTGATAGTGATCACACTCCCTGACCTTTACTATTGACATGGAGAGGGATAGGAGCAGACAGTATGGGAAAGTATTTAATTGGGGGAAGGGAAATTACAATGCTATTAGGCAAGAACTGTGGAGCATAAATTGGGAACAGATGTTCTCAGGGAAATGCACGATAGAAATGTGGAGGTTGATTTGGGAGCAGTTGCTACAAGTACTGGCTAGGTTTGTCCCACTGAGGCAAGGAAGGGATGGTAAGGTGAAGGAAATTTAGATGACAAGACATGTGGAACGTCTAGTCAAGAGGAAGAAGGAAGCTTACTTAAGATTGAGGAAGCAAGGATCAGACAGGGTTCCAGAGAGCTTCAAGGTAGCCAGGAAGGAACTGAAGAATGGACTTTGGAGAGCGAGAAAGGGGTACATAAAAGCCTTGGTGGGTAGGATTAAGGAAAACCCCAAGGCGTTTTATACTTATATGAGGAACAAGAGGATGGCCAGAGTGAGGGTAGGGCCAATCGGAGATAGTGGAGGGAACTTGTGTGAGGAGTCAGCAGAGGTAGGGGAGGTCCTTAATGAATACTTTGCTTCAGTAATCACCAGTGAGAGGGACCTTGTAGTTTGTGAGGATAGCGTGAAACAGGCTGATATGCTCAAACAGGTTGATGTTAGGAAGAAGGATGTACTAGAAATTTTGGAAGGCATGAGGATAGATAAGTTCCCTGGGCCAGATGGGATATACCCAATGTTATATGGGATGCGAGGGAAGAGATTGCTGCCCCTTTGGCGATGATCTTTGCGTCCTCACTGTCCACTGGAGTAGTACCAGATGATTGGAGGGTGGCAAATGTTATTCCCTTGTTCAAGAAAGGGAATAGAAATAATCCTGGGAATTACAGACCAGTCAGTCTTACATCTGTGGTGGGCAAATTATTAGAGACGATTCTGAGAGATTGTATTTATGATTATTTGGAAAAGCATAGTTTGATTAGAAATAGTCAACATGGCTTTGTGAGGGGTAGGTCATGCCTCACAAGCCTTATTGAATTATTTCAGGATGTGACAAAACACATTGATGAAGGTTGAGCAGTAGATGTAGTGTATATGGGTTTTAGCAAGGCATTTGATAAGGTTCCCCATGGTAGGTTCATTCAGAAAGTAAGGAGGCATGGGATTCAGGGAAATTTGGCTGTCTGGATACAGAATTGACTGTCCAATAGGAGACAGAGGGTGGTAGTAGATGGAAAGTATTCAGCTTGGAGCTCGATGACCAGTGGTGTTCTGTAGGGATCTGTTCTGGGACCTCTGCTCTTTGTGATCTTTATAAATGACTTGGATGAGGAAGTGGAAGGGTGGGTTAGTAAGTTTGCTGATGACATGAAGGTTGGTGGAGTTGTGGATAGTGTGGAGGGCTGTTGTAGGTTACAGTGGGATATTGACAGGATTTTTTTTATTCATTTATGGGATAAGGGCGTCACTGGCTGGGGCAGCATTTATTGCCCATCCCTAATTGCCCAGAGGGCAGTTAAGAGGCAAGCATATTGCTGTGGATCTGGAGTCACATGCAGGCCAGACTAGATAAGGATGGCAGTTTCCTTCCCTAAAGGACATTAGTGAACCAGATGGGTTTTTCCGACAATCGACAATGGATTCATGGTCATCATTAGATTCTTAATCCCAGACATTTATTGAATTCAAATTCCACCTTCTGCCATGGCGGGATTTGAATCCATGTCCCCAGAACATTATCTGGGTCTCTGGGTTAACAGTCCAGCAATAATACCACTAGGCCATTGCAGAACTATTCAAAGAAGTGGCAGATGGAATTCAGCCCGGAAAAGTGAGAGTGATTCATTTTGGAAGGTCGAATTTGAATGCAGAATACAGGGTTAATGACATGATTCTTGGCAGTGTGGAGGAGCAGAGGGATCTTGGGGTCCACTTCCGTAGATCCCTCAATGTTGCTACCCAAATTGATAGGGCTGTTAACAAGGTGTATGGTGTGTTGGCTTTCATTGGCAGGGGAATTGAGTTTAAGAGCCATGAGGTTATGCTGCAGCTCTATAAAACTCCGGTTAGACCACACTTGGAATATTGTGTTCAGTTCTGGTTGCCTCATTATAGGAAGGATGCTGCCTGGACTAGAGGGCAGGTCTTATGAGGAAAGGTTGAGAGAGCTAGGGTTTTTCTCTTTGGAGTGAAGAAGGATGAGAGGTGACTTGATAGAGGTGTACAAGATGATGAGAGGCATAGATAGAGTGGATAGCCAGAGACTGTTTCCCAGGGCGGAAATGAGTATTATGAGTGGGCATAACTTTAGGGTGATTGGAGCAAGGTATAGGGGAGATGAGAGAGGTAGGTTCTTGACACAGAGAGTGGTGGGTGCATGGAATGTGCTGCCGGCGGTGGTAGTGGAGTCAAATACTTTAGGGACATTTAAGCAACTCTTGGATAGACACATGGATGATAGTAAAATGTAAGGTATGCAGGGTAGTTTGATTTTAGAGTAGGATAATAGGTCGGCACAACATCGAGGACTGAAGGGCCTGTACTGTGCTGTACTGTTCTATGTTCTATATACTGTGGGTGGCAGATTTCAATGTGTATCACTAAGAGTGGCTCAGCAGCAGTAATACAGGTAGAGCTGGTCAGGTCCTAAACGACGTAGTTGCTAGACTGGATCTGCGGCAGGTGGTGAGGGAACCAACAACATGGAAAAACATACTTGACCTCATCCTTACCAAGCTACCAACTGCAAATGCATCTGTCCATGACAGTATCGACAAGAGTGACCACTATACAGTCCTTGTGGAGACGAAGTCCTGTCTTCACATTGAGAACAACCTCCATCGTGGCACTGTCACCATGCTAAATGGGGCAGACTTTGAACAGATCCAGCAACTGAAGACTGGTGATCCATGAAGTGCTGTGGGCCATCAACAGCAGCAGAATTGTACTCTGGCACAATCTGTAACCTCATGGCCTGGTATATCCCCTACTCAACTATTACCATCAAGCCAGGGGATCAACCCTAGTTCAATGGAGAGTGCAGAAGGACATGCCAGTAGCAGCACCAGGCATACCTGAAGATGAGGTATCAACCTGGCGAAGCCACCAAACAGGATTACTTTTACGCCAAACAGCGAAAGCAGCAAGTGATAGACAGAGCTAAGGGATCTCACAACCAAAGGATCTGATCTAAGCTCTGCAGTCCTGCCACATCCAGTCGCGAATGAAATTGAACAATTGAACAACTCAATGGAGGAGGAGTCTCCACAAATATTCCCATCGTTAATGATGGAAATACCCAGCACATCTGTGCAAAATATATGGCTGAAGCTTTCACAACAACCTTCAGCCAGAAGTGCCGAGTGGATGATCCATCTCAGCCTCCTCCAGTGGTCCCTAGCATTACAGATACCAGTCTTCAACCAATTCGATTCAGTCCACATGAAATCAAGAAACACTTGGAGATACAGGATATTGCAAAGGCTACAGGCCCTGACAATATTGCGGCAATAGTACTGAAGACTTATGCTCCAGAATTTGCCGCTCCCTTAGCCAAGATGTCCCAGTAGAGTTACAACACTGGTATCTACCCGACAATGTGGAAAATTGCCCAAGTATGTCCTGTACACAAAAAGCAGGACAAATCCAACCCGGCCAATTATTACCCCATCAGTCTCCTCTCGATCATCAGTAAAGTGATGGAAGGTGTCATTAACAGTGTTATCAAGCAGCACCTGCTCAGCAATAACCTGCTCAGTGACGCCCAGTTTGGGTTCCGCCAGGGCCACTCAGCTACTGACCTCATCACAGCCTTGGTTCAAATATGGACAAAAAAGCTGAATTCCAGAGGTGAGATGAGAGTGACAGCCCTTGACATCAAGACTGCATTCGACCGAATGTGGCCTCAAGGAGCCCTGGCAAAACTGGAATTGATGGGTATCAGGGGGCAAACTCTCCAGTGGTTGGAGTCATACCTGACACATAGGAAGATAGTCGTGGTTATTGGAGGTGAGTCATCTCAGCTCCAGGACATCTCTGCAGGAGTTCCTCAGGGTAGTGTCTTAAGCCCAACCACCTTCAGCAGCTTCATCAATGACCTTCCCTCCATCATAAGGTCAGAAGTGGGGATGTTCGCCAATGATTGCACACGTTCACCATACGCAGCTCCTCAGATACTGAAACAGTCCATGTTCGAATGCAACAAGATCTGGACAATATCCGGGCTTGGGCTGACAAGTAACAGGTAACATTAGCGCCACACAAATGCCAGGCTATGGCCATCACCAAGTAGAGACAAACCCCTTGACATTCAATGGTGTTACCATCACTGAATCCCTCACTATCAACATCCTGGGGGTTATCATTAACCAGAAACTCAACTGGACTCACCACATAAACATAATGGCTACAAGAGCAGGTCAGAGGCTAGGAATACTGCAGTAAGTAACTCACCTTCTGATTCTTCAACGTCTGCCCACTATCCCCAAGGCACAAGTCAGGATTGTGATGGAATACTCCTTACTTGCCTGGATGGGTGCAGCCCCAGCAACACTCAAGAAGATTGACGTCATCCAGGACAAAGCAGCCTGCTTGATTGGCACTATGCCCACAAGCATTTAAACCCTCCACCACCGACGCTCAGTAACAGCAGTGTGTACTATCTACAAGATGCCCTGAAGAAATTCACCAAAAATCCTCAGACAGCACCTTCCAAACCCATGACCATTTCCATCTAGAAGGACAGGGCAGCAGATATATAGGAACATCACCACTTCAGGTTCCCCTCCAAGTCACATACCATCCTGACTTGGAAATATATCACCGTTCCTTCACTGTAGCTGCGTCAAAGTCCTGGAATTGCCTCCCTAATAGTATTGTGGGTCAACCCACAGCAAGAGGACTGCAGCAGTTTAAGAAGGCAGCTCACCACCACCTTCTCAAGGGCAACTAGGGATAGGCAATAAATACTGGCCAACCAATGACACCCACATCACAAAAATGAATAAAAAACAACTCCTTGACTCTACCCAAAACTCAGTGATGTCGTCAGATTTGGTGGAGCTAATAACATAAACTCTTTCAGAACTATTATAACACTCTGGCCTTCTGAAAGAAATATAGTTAGTTGAATGAAATTGCTCATAGCTGCCCATACTGACACGGATATGCACAGAAACTGCACAAAAAAAGAACATCAAAGAAGACAGAGGAATTCTACATTCGCAGTTGTAGTGTTGGAGGCGTATATAAAGGGAGAGAGATCATATTTCCGCAGGGAGTAAAAGGTATCTAGGACTACATTGCAAAGGGAACCTGAGCAGGGAACTAAATCCAAGGAGTCTGGCCCTCAAAGACCTCGCAAATGTGCCAGAGGATTAAATTCCCTCATGTCAATGATTTTAGAATGTTTCTTCAAAAGAGGTCCAACCCAATCCAACCCCACACCTCCCCATCACTCACCCACTAGCAGTCTGTGGCACTCAGGTCATGCCGAGCATCCATATACTCCACCTCACCATCACACACATTCCAATGTTGCCTGCATTATAGCCGGCTTTGACTGCTTCCAGACAGCTTCAATTATAAGGTGGTACAGACACATCACTTTGCAACACAATCACTGACATTCTTCTCCCTTACTTCAGAACAAATTAACCCATAAGTATCAGGAACAAAGCAGATTTGGGACAGGTAAGAATACTGACATCTCCTGAACCTGATTTGAGTTCCTAGATTGTATTAGTTCTTACGATCTAGCGAGATGAATAGATTGTCAATGATGAGCCCACATGTTTCCTTGCTTTTCACTCCACATATTTCCCTCACGCTAACAGTACTGTTTCTGGTCTTCCTCTTACAGAAACTCAGATATGTTGCTTGTCCAATAATTCACCTAGGGGATGACAGACAACAATATCTCAGCACCAAGTAGATCAGCCATTTGCAGCTCAAGTACAAATTATATTCTATATAATTTAAAGAACAGTATCAAGTTGAGTTCAGTATGTTATGAGTCACAATCAAAGTGAATTACCTGTAGTCTCACCAGATAAAAGAATAGTTTCCAGACCGCAAATTAGCAGACATGCGTCCGAGAATCTTACAGTACAGAATAGACCTTTCGGCCCATCACTCTGTACCAGCAAAAATTATTCAGAAGCGACACAGATAAGTACTTTGATAGGGTAGAATACCAGAGAACTCTATACTGCGAATTTGGGTGGAGTCACTATTGGATGGGATACGTTACTGGCCTGTCCGACAGCCTTCTGTCAAGGAACATGTTTCTATCTCCCACTTGATACAGTGTCACACATAGTTTCCCTTCCTGAAGCTTCTGATCCAGGCCACTGTCATTCTTATTAATGAAATCTATTTCATTATTGTCCTTGATGTTGAACATAGGTTTGAAAAGATTAATACACCAGAGTGCAATTAGCAGCACCCACTATGATGAAGTCATTTGGACTTGTGGGCAGAACAGTTTAAGATCTCAAAGGAGTGAAACTGAACATCTGGTCCTTCAAGGTTTCTATAAAATAGACACATAAGAACATATAACATAGGAAGAGGAGTAGGCCATTCCACCCTTTGAGTCTGCTCTGCCATTCAGTATGATCATGGCTGATCATCCAACCCAGTATCCTGTTCCTGTTTTCTCCTCATACCCATTGAGCCTTTTAGTTCTAACAACTACTTCCACATCTCTCTCGAAAATCAATCATATGTCAATCATATCAATGGTAACATGTTAATCGTTGCTGACGTGCACTAAATGTTATCTTGTTAACTGTAAGAGACACTTCTGGTTAGATCAGGGAAGTGATCTTTCATCTTTAATCTGTACAAATGTTCTTTGCTGAGAAAAAGTGAATGAATTGAGTAGACTTGGTTGAAGTTTTTTTTAAAAATGATATATCGAATCAGTCAGAATTGTTGTTCAACCATACTATCTGCCAAGTCCGGAAACTTCTGGTGCAAACATGGTACTGGCTAGTACATTTCCAAACATGGGACTTCATGCAAAGCACATTGGAACCATACATAGATGATGTATTCTCCCCTCAGAGGGCCTCAATTTTTCATAGCTCCGGTTCCAGTGGTGCAATAGGTCTCCAATTCATTGATCTTGATGGTTCAGGCGTCTATGCCAGGATTGCACCAAGGTACTGGAAAGGGGAAGCTTCTATGCTCAGGCTCCTCCACTGACGATTTTTTTTCAGGAAGATAAAGCTTCATCCCAGCTTTGCCCTAAGGAAAACCCAATAGAAGGCCAAGACCCAAAGAGTACTTGAACACTGTCTAATTTATGGGCGTGCCGTAGAATTCGGAAGTCCAATTTAACTTTAATTGTAAGACTTAGGGCCTGACTAACAATGACAATACTTTGGGTGCTCGTGCATTTAAACAAGGTTCACCAATTTATCAAGTTGTCAAAACAAGTATAATGGAAGTGACATTTAACCAGATTTAGTAACTCCATAATAAAATACGAATCCTCTCAGTTGATTCGGGTGCTGTCGCTTCCTTTTTCTTCTTTCTTCTTTCATTTTTCCCTTTTTGCACACTCAACTACTGAAAAGTAAGCCGAATTAACTCATTTCAAAACACAATCCATAGCATGATTAGAGATGTCTCTGCACCTTGATTGAACTATGCAATGTGTGATTGGATTCTTAATTGGCTAGCTGATGCATGCACAGTGCACAGTCAGTTCATGGCTAATCTTGAATTGGTTCGGTAGTCTATCCCCAATTTCTGAATTATTTCTTTAAAAGTAATGGTCATCTTTTTATTGACAGCTTGTACCACTTAGCTACCCATTCCCCAGATAATTGTCTACCAAGACAAAATGGCAGGAGTATAGCAATTTGTGTATTTGGTTAGAGCATGTAATATCACTTTCCAGTGATTAATTATCATTGCAGATCTTCAAAGTATTACATCTAAGAATTCTCCAAAATCTACCAATATACTTTAACAAGTCCATATGTGTTTCCACAATAACTGCCAATAATTTAAAAAAAAATGCTCAATCAACCATACCAACTAGCACTCATAGGCCTGTTACATACTTTAAATTTTTAAATTGAACCATTTTAAGACATAGCTTAAAGCATTTTCACAGCCTAAGCTTACATTAGCCTGAGCCATAAAATAATAAAACCATCAACCTCACATGTGATCTGGGTCAAGTGGCTTTTTCTTTGCACAAACCGATTAACAACTTGAACAGAATATAATGGAATTCCTCATTTGTTAATTTGAATCAAAATTATTAATTAATGAAAAGTGACTCAATCTGACATTGCCAAGAGAGTTACACAGGGAGTGATGAGCAATTGATGTTGGCACAGCCAGCATTGCCAAATTCCATGAATAAACAAAATCAAAATGTCAGTAGTCAACCTGTCAACATAGAGCCTCAAAATCAGACTTTGGAATTATTTCCTAAACCATTGTTCCTTATACATTTGTGTTACCAAAAAAAACTCCTGAAATTTACATCTTTTCTCAAGCTTTTAGTTACCTGTCCAATTCTTCTCATCAACTCTCCTTCATTAACCATTCTAACCTTAGACAATTCATTACATTAAAAGGCATGAAAAAGGGTAAATTCATACAACTTTCCAAGTTAATAATTGCATTTTGGGCTCAGTATGAATGAAAAAGAAAGACTGAAACCAACTTGAATCATTGAGAATGGATGGGTTTGTGGCAGTTGCAGATTACAATTGGAATAAATTAGGACACGGTCGTAGCTTCTCCAATCACAGATTTAACAAAGGTAGGACCGAATGCAGGATAATCTGCTTTCTTGTCAGGTGCTGAGTTGATTAAAATCTCTTCAGAAGGCTGAAAGCCACGTTTCCACAATTTTTATTTCTAGCTGTTTCACCAGGTGTGCTGTGGCTCCGAGTCCAGGAATGGCAATGATGTTCATCATGGCTGCCTCCAGCTTCACAACCAGTAGCTCCTATCTCTTTTTTCTCTATTTGGATACTGCTCTCCGCATCACCTTCATCATGACCCCTCTTCCACCATCTCCTTTACTACACCATGATTTCCCATTCCCCTGCTCTACTCATGATCTTCCTTATTCTCTGTTATTTCTCTGGCATCTTGCTAGATATGCTCTTCTCCTTGCCTGCTGCCTTGTCCCACAGATTTTCCACACAGCAGGCCAGCAGCCTCCCACTCAGGTTGATGGTGTGGCAGGAAACCTGCAGGAACAGCAAAGGAAATAATGTCCTATCTGCAGGATATCCTGGAAACAAATACTACCATTTTTTTTCCATCCAAAACTTCTCTCCTTTCTCTCTCCATCCTCATTTCACCGTAATTATCAATGACTGTTTCAGCATTAAGCACTCAAAGGTCACAGTTGGCATGTTTAGATGCAGTGAAAAGCACTCACTTCTCTTTCAAATAATCCTCTTCAAACCCCACGTCAGAAAAAATTCTGTTGCACATTTGGCAGACTAGTCACTCTGTGGCCTTGCTGAAAGTGATTGCTAAAAGAAGAACAGTCTGGTTCCAGGGGACCAAGCTGAGCCTCTTGAAATTAATTATGGCCTTTAAATCTAAAAGCAAATCTGCCTTGTCTGTCTATGAAGAATTCATCTTGTTCTAAATGTCAGACTAACTATATCACCTTGTCTTCACCAATATCTTCAACGATGTGAAGGACTGTAAGTATTAAATTAAATGTTATTATTTTTCAATTGGTTTTCTTTTCAAGTCCAATGACATTGACATTAGTTGATGAATATATCATGTTCACTGTTTGTTGCAAACAAAATCTATGGTTGACTACTTTGAGCACATTCAGTGAGAAAGTATAGTTGTTCAGGCCAAGCATTCCCTTTTATTTTAACATTTCACCAAACAATATTTTAAGAACTTAGTAGTGTCACCTTTGCTCTCTGGTTTCTGAAGAAGTGCACGATCAATGGTGTCTGTTATCTCACAACCTGAAGGCACGATATGATAATTATACCATTTAACATGAATGCACATATGGAGGTAAAATGGATATGCCAAGAGCTCTTTAACTATAAAGAAAATTAAATTGAAATATTAATTCTTTGATAAATATTACATAAATATCCCAAATTCTTTTTTGTTCTTTATCAGAGAATAAAGGCTTGCTATATTAAGAAACTACCCAAAAGCAAGTGAGCTTGCAAGATACCCATGGAGATATTTAACTCTCTTTTAAGTATGATTAGAAGATCGAATTCAGTTACATATGCAGTTCCATGGTGGATTTATTTATCCTGAATTTATTGATTAATTTATGAAGAAATAAGGCTGTGATTAGCAATTTCTTTGATGAAAGGGAATTTATGCCTACATATATTTGGCAGTTAGCAAAAATGATTCAAAAATAGGTTAACTCTCTAGGGTCTGCGATAGCAATAATAAAACATTTAAAAATGTATTCAAAAATAATGTTTGTTCTTAAACTTTTGAGACTGTCATTGTTTCCAAAGTATGATGTTTGTTCTAAATTAATTCTGACAATTAGAAAGCTCTCTTTTTCAGAAGGTACTCTTGAGATTTCTTCCCTACCAATATCCCTTTAATACGATAACTAAATAATTGTCTACTCTGTTAGAAAAACAAGATGCTCAAAATATACCAAAAAATGTAAAAGTGTTCTCCAACTATTCTTCAGAATTTAACTTGAATAAGGTTTGTTGAAGTGATTATGTGGTTACATCTTTTTTTTTGATCTTTTTGCAGTTCATCTACTTGAACCTTTATTCATTAGCCCCATTTAATTGATGTCAGGATGATTACTACAAGCGTTCTTTTGAGCTTTTCCTCCACCACAAATATATCGTTCAATATTATCACCAGCTGATTTTCTTTTCCCAGGATCTCAAATTCTTTTCTTGCTTGTTTTCCCTTCTTTTTTGAAATCTGTAGTCTTTTGAAACTCAAGTTTGACATCATCTAGCCAACATTTGTTGACTAATTGCATCTCCCCTCTTAGCTGGATGGATGGTCTTTGATGCAGAATGATGCTAACAGTGTGGGTTCAGCTGCTGCACTAGCTGAGGTCATCATGAAAGTCCCACCTTCCCAACCTTTCCCTTTACCTGAGGCGTTGTGACCCTCCGGTTAAACTGCCACCAGTTTTTGCTCCCAATTGAGATAGCTGGCCTATTGATTTGGCGCCTTTACCCTCCCTGTTACACTTTTGACAACATCCTGGTACTTCCTTCAATTAAGTTGTTTTTTTTTTAATTAATAGTAAAACATAGAATAAATTCTTTAAGTTATTTCTTTGAGCAAACACTTACAGTGTAAAGGGTGAAGCATCAAAGGGTCAATGAGCCAGCCCAAATGAAACAGCAATACCACAGCAAATCTGACCAGGACAAGAAAATGTGGTTTTACTCCAAAGGGAACTCAACTCATAAGATTCATATCAAGGCTCATTGACCCATTCAGGCTTTATCCTTTACACTGTAAGTGCTTGTTCTAAGAAATGACTTGACGAATGTTTTCTGTCATTTTCTATTACTTAAAATAACTCAACTAAAGGATATACCAGGATACTGTCAAGTTGACAAGTATAAGGGGTATAGAGGAATACCAATGACTGGTACTTAAAGGATATAGTTATCTAAAGCACTAGAATGGCCCAATGGAATAAATGGAGGAAACTGGGGTGGAATGTGGTGAATCACAGTGATAGGGGCAAGAGGAACAAGGATTTGTTAGAACTGTGTGCTTAGAATATTGAACACAATGTGATAATTTGGTCAACTGAGGAGTGAGAAAGAGCAGGTGAATTAAATCGGGATCAGTGTGGGGTGACGGCTGGACATGGGGATCTGGACAGGATTATGATCAAGGGAAGAGCAGGAATATCAGGATGGAAGGGAGGTTGACCCAGACACAGTCACCAGCACCTAAACGAGCAGAAGAGAGGAGGACCCATTGACAGTCACCAGCACTTAAGCAAAGAGAGGGAGGAGGGTCCTATGCTTCTAAAACAGGGGAGTGAACATGGAAACAGCAACTTCGTAAAGATCATGAGTGAGAGTAGGATCACCAGCTTCTCAAACAGCATAACGGTGTGGGGACAGCAGCTTCATGAAGAGAAGACCAATGTGAGAAGGGCAGTGATGGCAGGAAATAAAAACCAGCAGCAGAGCACCCCTTCATCTTCTTTCTACCCGTCAGGGCCTAAGTGTGACTTCACAGGAAAGCAGGTACTTAATTTGATGGGGATTTCTTCTTTATCTCTTTTGATTGGCTGCGTGGTTTAAATCCAGGTGATGTTATTACATTTGAAGCGCACTCTTAAGCAAATCACTATTATAATCTAAAACATCCAAATTAGATAGAGTAAAAATGGCTATGCAGGTGATGTGTTGCAGCTGTAGTATGTGGAAGCTGGTGGAAGTTGATGCGATCCATGGTGGCCACATTATCAGCAAGTGTTGCCAGCTTGAGGAACTTCTGCTCAAAGCTGATCAGCCAGAGTCTAACTTTAGCTTCTGTGACAGACCAGCGAAGAGGGGAGGTACCTGGGAACTGCATTTCAGGCAGGAGTCACACCTGTTTGATAAATTACATCACATTGTCTCTGTGGTTAGGGACAGGAAGCTGTGACTGTGAGTGAGGCATGTATGTGAATCCAGAATTGAGCTTTGAAGAAGCTTCCACCAGTTCTTTTGTCCATTAAGTGTGACATTCTTGCTCCTGATGTGATCCAAGACATAGACGAATGTGAAGATGAATAAACTGATCACAATATCATGGTCAGTCGTACAATCCAGGGGTGTTTGAAGGAGGAGTAAAAGAAAAGAGAAAGGTAGTAGCAATAAGGAATTGCACAGTTAGGGGGATAAATACTGTTCTCTGCAGCAAAGACAGAGTCCCAGAGGCTGTGTTGTCTACCTGGTGTCAAGGTTCAAGTCATCTCTTCTGGGCTCAATAGGAGAATGGAGCAGGAGAGGGGAATTCAGTCAGTGTGGCCTATGTAGGTGTTAACAACGTAGGTAGTACTAAGAAAGAGGTTCTGCTGAGGGATTACAAGCCACTCAAAGTTAAATTAAATAGCAGAAGCATAAAGGTAATAATCTCAGTATTACCACCCAAACCATATACAAATTAGGGTAGTCTAAATAAGATTAGAAAAGCAAATATGGCCATTGTGGATTGTATCAAAAGATTGGCATGGGAGAAATTGATTTCAATTCATGGACACTGGCCCCAACCTGTGGAAAAAAGGGAACTGTTCCATTGGCATGGGCTTCATTTGATCAATGCTGAGACCAGTATCCCAGCAAATCGTACAACTATGGTTGTGGTAGGGCTTTAAACTAATCAATGGGATGGAGGGAGTTCATTTGAAGGGTAATGTAAAAAATTAAAAAGAGATGAGAGGGCAGAGGTGCAGGGGCACGTCAAGAGGTGAACAATAACCAAAGTATGACAGGAAGGGGTAGAAAATATATGCAGAGGAGTGCAACAGAAACTCGAACCCAAGTAAGAAAAATGGTAAAAAGTCAGAATAAAGGCTTATTAACTGATGCCTGAAAGATTTGTAACAAGATAGAGAGTTTACTGCACAAATAAAAACAAGTAACTGCCTTAATAGCTATTACACAGATCTGGTTACAGGGTGCCAAGATTAGGAACTCAATATTCAAGGATATTCAACTTTCTGGAAGAATAGTAAGTAGAAATGTAGGATAGCTTTGTTAATTAAGGGATGCAACAATGTGGTGACGAGTAGTGATGTAGATGAAATAGATCATGATGTGGAATCAGTTTGGGTAAAAATAGGGGCTATTAAGAGAAAGAAGTCATGGATAGGAGTCTTGTACAGACCCCTGAAGACTTGCCTCAGTATAAGACTAAGTATAAATTGGGAAATAATGGAAGTGTGTAAGAAGGAATCTCTGTTGTGAAGAGGGAGGGATGTTGTGCATGTGTGTAAGTGTGGTGTATTGTCACTTTAAGAGGCCGATCACAAGACATAATGATGACGACATTGGCCATTTTGGGAGGATAAACAGCTCTCTCTAACCTTGCAGCCTGTAGAGTGAGCACCTCCTTAATAAAGCTCCTGCCGTTTAACTCTTCAGCCTCCTGATCCTTATTGGAACTTAAAATGAGAAGAAAGCTGGTAATGAGCATGAGATAGAAGTAGTAGGAGATCCATCATGTCAATCCACTGATTATTCAAAAAAAAATTGTGGTCCTCATTACAGACCTTGGAGGCACTAAAGTAAAAAGAAAATAAATCGAAAGATGCCATTACTGCACCGAAGCAGGTACGGATACGTAATAAAAAATGAATTTACCTCAGGGAAGAGGTCAAGAGCGTAGAAGAAGCTTGCATATGCTATACCCTGAAGGAACACTGCTTACATGGAGGCAAATGTGTTGAGCTTGGGAAGTAAACAGAGAAAGAAACAGACAGCCTCAGGAATACTTGGTTTGAAATAGGAAGAAGAGAGATAGTGTTAAATTTTTCATATTACATCATGTTAGGCCTTTCTAAATTAATAAAAAATAGAAAATTACAGAAAGCTGTGAACTGCCACACAGACAGTCCCTATTATTTTCTTCAAACTAAAAAACTGAAGCAGATATAAGTCATCTCTGCGATCCTGCATATTATAGGGAGGAAAAACTTTTAACCACCTGGAGAATCTGGTATAGCCAGAGAAACGGGGTTCCAAACCTAATGAACAAGTAGTTGGAATCCTGCAGAACTATCTTTTTCACCAAAGCCATTGGTGATTGCTGAAGGGTTCAGACTCCACAAATGCAACCAGCAGGATGATGAAGCTATCTCCCAGTTCGTAGCAATTTTAAAGAAGCTGGCAGAATTCTGCGAATTCAGAATCTACTTAAATAATGCTATCCAGAACAAAAACAAAGTTGCTGTAAAAGCTCAGCAGGTCTGGCAGCATCTGTGAAGGAGAAAACAGAGTTAACATTTCGGGTCCGGTGACCCTTCCTTAGAACACCGGACCCGAAATGTTAACTCTGTTTTCTCCTTCACAGATG
>NC_063333.1:87012309-87084849 GCF_021869965.1 Rhincodon typus | reverse complement strand
CAGCATCCGCAGTTCATTTGGCTTTTAAATAATGCTATCAGCCTGGTGTGTGGTTTAAGATGTGAAGTAATCCAGAAAAGAACCAAACTGTAAGAAAGCACGAGAAATAGTAGTCTCAACGGAACTAGCAGCTAAGGAAGGTCAGCAACTAAGCTCAAGCATGAGAGTTCACAAAATGGCAACTAGAGATGAACTCCAATGCAGATTCAAAACTGCCATCATTATTGAAAAACAGGGTACGCAGCAACAACTTGCTGGGTGTGTTTGAGGAAGAAACATGAACAATATATAGCAAAAGTACAGAAACCAAAGAATAGGAAGAAAACCTACTCAGTACAAAAAGGGCATGAGAAAAGCCCAGGCTCAGTCCGAAGAGGAGTTGTTATAAAATATATTAGCCATTGCAGGTGACATCAACTGACATTAGGTCACTCCCTTATTGAATGACAAATCAATAAGAATGGAGATGGATACCAGAGCATTGGCTTTATTGAAACCTGTATATCAGAAGCAGCATAGCCACATTATGCTGCAACCCTTAAAAAATGTACTAAATACATACACAGACGAAGTGATTGCTTTAAAGGATTGTATCAATGTGACTGTGCACTTATATAGTCAGTCTGAAATTTGTCCTTACATGGCCGATGAAATTTTCCAGCTTTATTAGGAAGGATGTTATAGTGATTGTAATGAGGTCTGCCAGCCAGACCTCATAGAATATGAGTTCCCAATCAGGGAGCCCTGGCTGACATATAAAAAGGGGCGTGTCAGAGATGCTGACAATCTGGTAGCTGACTCAGAATGAGGCAATGCTAATGTCAAGGACTGTTCATGTGTAAATAAAATCATAAAATCCCTACAGTGTGGAAACAGGCCCTTCGGCCCAACAAGTCCACACCGACCCTCAGAGCATCCCTCCCAGACCCATCCCCCTTTAAACCCACCTACTCTACAAATTCCTGAACGCTAAGGGCAATTTAGCATGGCCAATCCACCTAACCTGCACATCTTTGGACTGTGGGAGGAAACTTGTGCAGACACGGGGGGAATGTGCAAACTCCACACAGACAGTCACCTGAGGGTGGAAACGAACCCAGGTCCCTGGCGCTGTGAGGCAGCAGTGCTAACCACTGAGCCACCATGCCACCCCAATAAAGGGTGACTTAGAGACAGATACTGTCCTCTCTGGGGTTATTTCAAGATGTGGTTGGAGAAAATCAGACTCAGCAGGGCTGAAGTAAATTGCTGAGATCACAAATTCTAAAGAAACATGCCATTGTTTTCAATGACAGTCCGGGATGCTAGAAAAGATCTATGTCAAATTGAAAATCAAGAATGAGAATTAAACAAACCATTGCAAGGATACATCAGTGCCTGATGCAATCAGACCACAAGTAGAATTGGAGAGGCTGGTCAAGACTGGAGTCCTTGAACCTGTAAGTGTGAATATTGGGCCATGCCTATCATATCAGTGATGAAGAAAGATGGATATGCATGTATCTGTGGTGATTTTAATGTCACTATTAATCTGGTACTGTATGCTGAACAGAATCTTTTGGTATTAAATGAAGATTTATTTGCTGGACCAGCTGCAAGTTAGCTTTTCAGTAAAATTGACCTTAATTAAGATCTCCAGATGAGTGTACATCATGAGTAACAGAAATATTTAACAATTGTAACACATACACAAATTCAAATAAAAGAGACTTCCTTTCGGAATCACATCAGCACCTTCATTAGGCCATGCTATTGAGGCTAAGGGGACTACGTGAATATAGGAATTGGGACATCACATTGACGTTGTGTAGGATGTTGGTGAGGTCTCTTCTGGAGTACTGTGTGCAGTTCTAGTCACCCTGTTATAGGAAGGATATTATTAAATTGGAGATGGTTGGTAAATTATTTACCAGGATGTTGCCGGGAATGAAGAGTTTGAGTTATAGAAAGAGGCTGGAAAGGCTGGACTTTTTTTCACTGGAATGTAGGAGGTTGAGGGTTGACCTTATAGAAGTTTATAAAATCATGAGGGGCATAGATAAGCTGAATAGCAAGCGTGTTTTTCCTAGGGCAAGGAGATTTCAAAATAAGGGGACATATTTTTAAGGTGAGAGGGCAAGTTTTAAAAAAGCCATGAGGGCAACTTTTTTTATACAGAGAGTGGTGTGTGTGTGGAGTGAAGTGCCAGACAATGTGATGGATGTAGGTACAGTTACAACATTTAAAAGATATTTGGATAAGTACATGAATAGGAAATGTTTGGAGGGATATGGGCCAAATGGAGGCAAGTGGGACTAGTTTAGTTTGGGAACATGAGCGCCATGGACTAGTTGGACCAAAGGATCTGTTTCCATGCTGTATGGCTCAATGACTCCATAACTCACCTTTAAAAGTAAAAGCTATAATTGAGGCACCAGCATCAAAAAGTATAAACCAACTGCAATCGTAGAAAGTCACAGTCATACAGCATTTTTGGTCTTGCTACATTGCTAAATCTTGCAGTCATTCTCAAGCCATTGCACAATTTGTTATGACAAAACAAGAATTGAAAGTGGGAAGATCAATGTGAAATAGCTTTTACACAAGCCAAAGAGGCTTTATTAAAATCAGAAGCCCTGACCCATTTTGACCCAAAGCTATCATTGTAACTAACATGAAATGCATCACAGTGGTAGAGGGAACGGTCATTTCCAACATATTACATGTTACTTTCAGACTGTTTCTGAAGAAAGGTCACTGGACTCAAGATGTTAACTCTACTTCCTCTCCATAGATGTTGCCAGACCTGCTGAATTTCTCCAGCAGTTCCTGTTTTTGTTTTCCTTTCAAACCTCGATTGGGAATATGTGTGAGGCATTTCTCACTCAGCAGTCTAGAAGTGCATAATAAGTTCATCGATGCCATTTCCAGGAAAGCTTATCCTGTTCACCATGGACCCAGAGAGTGAAGGTGCCTGAGCCATGAGATTTGCAGCCATCACTGGGTTCCATCAAGTACAAGGGGCTATGAACTGCACACATGCACTCAAACCTCCACAGAATCTTCCAACAACATTCCTGTTCAGGAAGAAATTTCACTACCTCAATATCCAGCTTATTTGTGAACACAGGCAGCAATTCCTGCAGAGATAGTAAGAACTACCGATGCTGGAGTGTGAGATAACACAGTGTGGAACTGGAGGAACAAAGCAGGCCAGGCAGCATCAGAGGAGCAGGAAAGCTGACATTTTGGGTCGGGACCCCCCCCCCCATTTCTGAAAAATGGTCCTGACCTGAAATGTCAGCTTTCCTGCTGCTCTGATGCTGTCTGACCTGCTGTGTTCCTCCAGCAATTCCTGCAGATGTGTGTCCACTATCTATGGAGCTGTCACAATGCTTACAGTCTGAAAATTATCCAGACTCCTCAAATGTTCACTCCACCACATTATTATCACTCCTTACATGTTTAAAGAGTGGAATCTGGCAAATATCTCAAGTAAAACAATATAGGATGCAAGAGCAAGGAGATGATGTTGAATGTGTTAGATCCTAACTGGAATATTGTGTAGAGTTCTAGGTGCCACATTATAGGGCGGAGAGCAGATGGGCTTTGCAAGAAAGATTCCAGGGATTAGAAACTTCAATTATGAGGATAAATTGAAGGAGTTGGGACAGTTCTCCTTGGAGAGAAGAAAGCAAAAAGGAGATCTGGCAGATGTTTTGAAAATTGTGAGTGGGCTAGATACAGTAGATAAGGAGAAACTGTTCCCACTTGTAAAAAGAACAAGAACAAGAGGGTTAAAATTGAATCAGAGATTGAAAAGGGTCTAGGCCTGAAACGTCAGCCTTTCTGCTCCTATGATGCTGCTTGGCCTGCTGTGTTCATCCAGCTCTGCACCTTGTTGTCTTAAGAACAAGAGGGTATTGCTTTAAAGTGATATGCAAAAGAAGCAAGTGTAAAGTGTGGAAAAACTGTTTTGCTCAGCAAGAAGCAAGGGTACAGAATGCATTGCCTGGAAGTGTGGTCAAGGCAGGTTCAACTGAACCATTCAAGAAGGCACTGGATGATTATTTGAATAAAAATAAATGTGCAAGGGTATGACAAAAAAAGTAGGAGATTGGCAGTAGGTAATGATGCTCATTTAATGAGTACAGGCACAATGGACTGAATGGCCTCTTTCTGCACTGTAATACTTTATTATTTTATGATATCTAAGAGCCTATACCAATGTGATGCAAGTAGTGCTACCTTGGTAGCGTTACTGAAGTGGCAAACATTAATTGTACATGTGGGATCTGATGAAGGTGCCTGACACAATCTTGATATTGATGTTCCTCTGCCGTGGCAACTTTACAATGTTAACTCACATTTGTCAGGGCATGAAACATTGAGTTGACAGCGATACCACTTTTCTTGTTTCTTTTCTTAATGCTTTACGTGCTTTTTGTTTATTCACAAATCAAACTTAGTTTCCTATTCCTATAGGGTACCTTCTTTCCTGAGCCAAACTTATTGAAAAGCTCTTGTTTTTTCTTGGAATTAGTCTGAGGATTTTTTTTTCTAATAAAACTGACTTTGACTTTGACCTACACTTGATTTTTTTCAGTTCATGTCTATCTAACTCTGAATTGAATATGATGGTATAGCATTTGAAAGGTTCTGACACAACTAGTGAAGGAGTGACTATTTGTACTTGACTTATATCCCCATGACCTGGTTCATCAAACTCCTTTGATTCTTCCCAATTCTTTCTTTTTCTTAAACCTCTGAAGGTTAACCATGATCAATTTGTACAAACCTAGCCCTTCCACTACCAAATATCTTTATTAAATGTGTGTGAGGACCAGTTCTTATCATGACTCTGCCTGCTGGCAACTTCAACTACTTGTAAGTGTGTTTCTACATTCTAAATTTTTGGTTCAGCTTCAGATTTATTTCTCTCACCCTATCCCTATCATGGTTGTCTTTCTGCTTTGATTGTTTCTGTCCTATACATGCAAGTGGTAGCTTCAGCAATGAATGAAACAATTCAGATGGCATTTAGTGGTTAGTAGTAAACTGAATATTTGCAGGTAAGTGATCGAATGAAAACTAAGGTTTCTCCAAATTTGTTTCTAGCATTTTCTTAACAAGGGTATGCCTAATAATTTGTGCTGTATGCTTAACCACTCCATAGCTAGTGGAATAATTATAGTGAAATTCTATTGGGTTGGACATAATTTCATCTAGGAATCCATCAACAGCAAACAAGCTATGTATAATATCTGGAGTTTTGCCAGTGGTTATTTGATTCATTGGGAACCCCTTGATGCACCCCAAATGAAGTGAACTGTGCCAGGAACACTTCAGCAGTTAGTGCAGGATTCTTAGCAACTGGCCTCTAGCTCAACTGAAAACATGCAAGTTGCACTATGCATAAGTAGCAGAAAAAGATTAAGGCGTTGTAGTTGCACAAAGGTTTGCATATTTGTGTCGCAGAAAATTTAGTTTTTATAAGTGTTTGTTATTTATTCGCCACTGATCTATGTGCTGGAAAATGCCTGTATTTTTATTGCGTAAGTTTTCTGAAAGATGATTAATTGTTTCCTGATTACGATATCATTCCATTCTAAGCAATGCCCATATGACCTTCAGTTGCCTTGGGGTTGAACAATTCAATAACAAATGGCAAATAGAAAGATAATTGTAATGAGGTTGGGTTTCAGCCTTTTTCCGTTTGGCAGTTCAGAAGCCTGGGAATCACAAAAAAAAGAAAACAAGTTATGCTTTTTTCAGATTGAACAGTTTTTGTTTTATCAGTTTTGAAGGATTCCTACTGCTGAGGTCAGCCTCATGAGAATATCAAATTTTCTGTGTTATGATGAATTATATAGTTGGAAAGGATAGAACACTGAAGAAAGGAAAAGTAGGATTGGTATTGGACAATACCCCTTCTGGTGGCGAAATGGTGCCAGATGCCCACAAAACCATTTGAAGGGATCATAGATTTTATGCTGGTGTAACGTAAGTGCGAGAGGGTTTATAAATGTGTATCTTGATGCTAACCATGTCTGGGGACTTCAGATGAAATAGAGCTGCTAATGGATATGACTCAAGATCTGAAAAAAAATGATAGGAAGAGAGAGCTCCTTTAAAATGAAGACCAAATAGGATGAATTGTGATAATCACATGGTCCCTTATTTGTGTGGGAAGTCATGCAAGTGCTTGCAAAGTGAAGTATAACCTAAGGTATATTCTTCTATCACCTTACCCATTGATTAATATTTGAAATATGTTGATTTTAGATGGTTTGTTACAGTAAAAACTTTAACATTAGAGCTATGCGCAGGCTTCCTCCTAATCCTTCTGCTCACCATTGACATTCTTTTCAGGGTTGGGAGGGTAAATGGTCTGCCCAGCGTTTTTTTTTCATTCTAAAGCTACAGAAACACTGAAACACAGTAGCCAGATGGGTTAGTTTTGATAACGACATCTGTGAAGTAAATAATATTCATCATTATTAAGGTTCTGATGATGGTATGTTGCACCTTCCCAGATGAATTACCTCAATGGTACAGTTATTGCTAGTGGGTAAAAGACATAAGTTAAATCATTAAGAGACATATTTATTCCAAGTTTATGATTTAGCTATTTTCCACTTTTGTTAAAAGCACATGGCACCTGTGGCATCTGTGCTAATATGCTTGTCCTGAGTTAAAGACTACCTGTAATAATAAGGATGATTTCACCAACAGTTGTGGTAGCCCTTATGTTCTGGAGAAAACATCAACAACATTTTAGTGGACCCATGGCAAGAGAGCAAAGGAACACAAAACGGATTTTACAATGGAGAAAGAAACTCCAAAGGCTGGATGTACTGCTTCTTTGATATCCACAAATAATGTTAACGCTCAATAATGAGAGAGTGACATGTGCCAAATGAGTAGCTGGTTTGTAGAAGCCCTCAGTGACTCCAGCTATTTTGCCCATGGCTATGAAAGGCATCTAGATCATTCAACATCGAGCAACAGGTTTATTCCAGCCACCATAAATTGGTTTTGTTACTATTCACAGGAACAAGGAGATCAGGAAGTGACTGATGAATTGCATGTTTGCCAGACTTGTTAGGATCTTCAGGACTATAGTGAGCATTTGACTACACTAATAACATATTGGAGCCAAATGACAAGGGGAGAAGAGTACATCCTCACATGTGTTAAAATATTTCTGCATAGGACCTCCACCATTGATCCTGCTAAAGCTTGCAGAATTCAGGAAGGCTAATTAACTGGAACAAAAGTATAAAGTGCCTGCATCTACAGACTTGTTACTGAATGGGAATGGAGAGATGAGGTGGTAAGAGTGCATTTTTTTTAATGTCAGTTAATCATCAATCGTGCCCAAGAACCTAATTGGTAAAGGCCACAACTTTTTTAAAAGACTCACTTTTACACTTGTTTGTATGTTTTGTTCAATTTACATCTGCTGTTCAGCTGGAACCAAAGAATAAATAGACCCACATCCCATACATTAGTTTAAAGATTTATTATCATGAATGATAATGGAAATATTGAAGGACTCCGCAGCAGCAGGGTCTGATACTGAATGAGATTGTTACCATTCCTCCAGCTCTCTGCCTCTCCCTGAAGTTCTGTGATCACTTCCTTTGCACAGAAAGTTAGCAGAGAATTATCAGGATAAGAAATAGATGGGTGAACAGGATGGAAGATCACATTTGGGCCTAATGTGCACCTAATGTGTGGCTCAGTGGTTAGTACTTACAACCTCAGCAGAAGGGACCCAGATTCAATTCCAGACTTGGGTGATAGTCTGTGTGGAGTTTGCACATTCTCCCTATGTCTGCATGGGTGTTCTAATTTCCTCCCACAGTCTCAAAGATGTGCAAGTTAGGTGCATTGAACATGCTAAATTGTCCCAAAGCGTCCAGGGATGTGCAAGCTAGATGGATTAACCATGGGAAATACATGGTTATGGGGATAGGATGGATGGGATGCTCTTCGGAGGGTTGGTAAAGATTGGTGGACTACATAGCCTCTTTCTTCACTGCAGGGATTGTCTGATTTCTAGACATTGACTGTGGTAATCGAATAAGAGTGAGGTTCAGCTGGGGATGTAAGATGTCTGTAGTGAGGAATAAGTGATGCTATAAAGAGTGCTGTTTAGGAGAAAGCTGGAAAAGGCTTTTGTGTACTGTCTTTATATTGGTGGGACTATACTTCTGTTGCTCACATCTTTGGCCTTTTCTATCCATATCTGGGCCAGTTTGAGAAACTAGCTTTTTCTTCTACTGCATGGGGAAAATCATCTCACATCAGTTCCTCAGATCCCACAACAGGAGTAAGAGTGAGAGTGAGAACAAGCCAGAGTGACAGACCTGAGGGTGCAAACTTCTCTGGTCCCACCTCCATTTCTGTGATTGCTGCAGCCTCAGAAATCTGGATCCATTTGGCCACTCTGATCTCTGCCAGAGTCTCGTTAATTAGAAATCCTTTACTTGATGGATTTGGCTCAATTAAAGAGCCACAGAAAAATGTGCTACAGATTCCAACATGCCCCCAACCTGTTACCAAGCCTATTGTTTTGGCTGCAACCATTACTTCACAATTTCATTATGTCTGCAAGGATAGTCAAATAATGGTTGCCTGGGAAATGGGCATTTGTCTCCATTATCCTGCATTGTCATTAACCAGTAAAATATTCATGTACTTGGATACCTTATAATTCATGCAGGCCATGAGATTATTTGCAAGAAGCCAAATGATCTTACACTGTTTTTTTTCTTTCTCTGTTCATTCATAGGAGATGGATTTCACTGATAGGATCAGCATTTATTACTCCTCCCTGGTTGTCCTGGAGAAGGTGCTGCTGAACTGTCGTGGTCAAGCACTGTAGTCTGTTTAGTCTAGGGACACCTATAGTGCTGTTAGGAAGGGAGTTACAGGATTTTAACTTTGTGCTAGGTTAGATTAACCTTTAACCTTGTAAGTTCTGGAGAAAACAGGCTTAATTTGTATAGTGTCTCCAAATAACGTAACCCCTGAAGTCCAGGTATCATTCTTGTAAACCTAATGTTGAATTCTCTCCAAGGCCAATATGTCCTTCCTAGGGTGTGGTGTCTAGATCTGCTCACAGTAGTCTAAGTGGGATCTAACCCAATTTTCATATAACTGCAACGTAACTTTTGCATCCTTATTCTCCAGTCCTCTAAATATTCAATTCATAAAATTTGATTTTGTGAGAAAGAAAGCAAACTGTCTACCTACAGAAAAGCTGCCACAATTGCAAGGCGATTCAACCAATAATAAACCAGAAAACACTGTTCTTGTATAAACAGTAGAAACCTTTTTCACAAATCCCCGAAATCGTTGGGGCTCGTAATGTTAATTTCTTGTTCTTTTTTCAGATTTTTTCAGGTTAGGCATCTCAGTCAATCCAGAAAAGAACATTTAAACCCCATTTAATACGGAAAACATCCTGAGGAACTCTACAGAGATGCATAATGAAAGTGAACATCGAGCAAGGGGAGGTGCTATTTCTCATGCACATGGGATTTACACCACCATGCAACTGTGTGGGCCACAGTCACAGCCTGAAATCAAAGCCTTAGCGGCCTGAGTAGGATGTCAGGTGATGAGTGCCACCCAGTTTGTGCAAAGCCAGCAGCGTTAAAATTGTACCTTCAGAATCCTGCTGAACAGCAGGAGCAAAGAGAAAGCAATACAGGAGTGAAGGAAAATCAGATAAATTAAGTGAGATGCTATCCGTGCATTTTCCACTGGTAAATAATAATTCCATCCTGAATAAATGGAGGATGAGGAATTAGATATTATAGAATCCCTACTGTGGCAGGCCATTTGGCCCATTGAGTTCACACCGACCTTCCGAAGAACATCCCACCCACACCCACCCCATCCCTGCAACCCTGCATTTCTCATGGCTAACCCACCTATCCTGCCACATCCCTGGACATGACGGGTCAATTTAGCATAGCCAAACAACCTAACTTGCACATCTTTGGACTGTGGGAGAAAACCGGAGCAAACCCATGCAGACACGAGGAGAATGTGCAAGCTCCACACAGACAGTGGGACGAGGGAGGAATCAAACTAAGATCCCTGGCACTATGAGCCACCTTGCCACCCCAATTGATGTGATGAGGTCCATTTGAAATTCAAGCATACTACTTATCAATTGATAATTAATGACCAGAAGCACCATTGGGTAAATAAATAATGTTATATTGCTAAAATGCTGAAACTGTTGGACCCTGTGATTTCAAACTTTTAATCAAAATTATATTTTTATGATAAAATGAGAGTATTCTTCTTCTTAAGTCCAAATGCTACCATAATGCTGACTGAACAGTGGAGTGAGCTAGAGGATCACACTTACTGCTTTTGATTCCACCAAGGTAATTTAAAAGTTTAGTATCAGTCAGCAATACAATGGGTTCAAACAGGTATAAATTATTCAATTGTAAACAAGCAATCAGCATACAGCGTGAATTGTAGTGTATTAAGAATTGTTTTGTGCAGTTTGTCCACTTAAGGCTACCAGATGCAAGTAGCAATAGCAGAGTCTGGAAAGTGAATACAGGTCTCCATGTTCTGGCAGCATAAGCAGTTCTCAACACAATATAGCCCAGGACCACCAAGCCTGCTCCAATTCCTAATCATTATTTAGACCTGCTACTTATTGCCCTTATGCGGTTTCTATACCCCTGTTCACCTCTCGTTATAGCATCCATCAAGAAATGCCTTAAAAGTTGCTCTAACATGCCTGCTTCCATCACCTCCACTGGCATCGCATTCCAGGCTCCACCATCCTCTGTGTGAAAAGTTTTCCCCGCACTTAACCCTTAAACTTTCCCCCTTTCACCTCGAACCTGTGCCCTCTTATAGTTGATCTTTCCACCCTGGGAAAAAGCCTCTGACTATCCACACCTCTCATAATTTTGTAGATCTTTATCAGGTCACCCCTTAGCATCCATCTTCCCAGTGAAAACAATTCAACTTTATCCAACGTCTCCTCACAACTAAAATGCTCCAGACCAGGCACATCCTGGTAAACTCTCTCTGCACCCTCTCCAAAGCATCCACATTCTTCTGGTAGTGTGGTGACCAGAACTGCACACAATATTCGAAATGTGGCCCACTGTTCTTTCCTGAGAACACCACAATGGTGACAACGGTGGTGAAAATACATTTTTCTTAATTCTATCATGGAATGTGGACATCTCACACACAAGGCCAGTATTTGTGACCCATGTCTCATTGTTCTTGAACTGAACATTTCTATGGGTCAGTCACATTGCTGTGAGTCTGGAGTCAGACTAAGTAAAGATGACAGATTTCCTTCCCTAAAGGACATAAATGAACAGAATGAGTCTTTTTTATAACAATTGATGATCGTTGTCATGGTTACTATTGCTGGGGCCAGCTTTATATTCCAGAATTTATGAAGATGAATTTAAATTCCACCATTTGAATTGCTGGATTCGGGGTTACCAATCCAGTCTCATTACCACAGTGCCATTGTATTCCCCCGTTGCTTTCAGGCATGCAAAATTTGGAAATATTTTTAAATAAAAAGTTAATAAACCTGTTTAAACATGTAATTGCAGACTTCTGTCAGAAGTGGAACTTGAACCCACACCTTCTGGTCCAGAGGTAGGGACATTATCATTGTGTCACACCAGTCCCTTGAATACTTTCTGGGGATAGCTTTTTAAAATGGAGCTTCCGGGACCACATTGCAACTGTAAACTGTTGTTAGATGCACACAAAAGAAGCACACCACTTTGGATTAGAAACAGGATGGCCTGTGTACAAAAATCACTGATCACAGTACAATAACCACAGATAAAGAAATAGTCTCAGATCATTACAGAAAAATATTTCTTGATCAGGAACACAGTCCCAGATCCTTCAACATGTGCTTATTACCATACTGCTGATCGAGATGGCATGCACCATGCAACAAATTGTGATGTGCACTCAGAACTCCCTTCAGAATACCTATATGAGCAAAACCAGCCGCAATATTTCTAAGGAGTGATGGCAGGTTTTGCAATCACAGATGAAAAGTAAGAAAAGGGTATTCCATTGCCACTATATAGGTGAAGAATTGGAATATATTTCTGAGACACTCATGCTTGAGCAAGCCAAAAATGACCATGACTCACCAAAGAAAATGTACAAACAACCTATTTCACATCAAAGAAAAATATAACATCAAAGAAACAATGGACTTCAAATGAACTACACAAAAGGAAATGAGACTATTGTTCAATATTACATGTGTTTGAGGCAACGAGCTATAAAATGAAACTTTGATGATGGCTATGTCAACCAAAACATAAAGTAATCAAAGGTTGTCTCTCAAATCAAAGACTCTATAAAGCCCTTGAGAAAGGCCCAAAGCTGCAGAACTGTTGGAGTCAACAAAATCACTGCCACTTTCAGAGTCCGGAGCTACTGGAGTCTGAGTCTGCCACCAGAAACTAACACATGCCAAGTTCAATTCCTGTAAACACTGTTCATTGCTTTGTTCATGCCAAGAAGCCACCTGCAAAACAACAGCAACATTCCCAGAAACACAGTGGTGACTTACGCAAAAAAGTCTTTCCACTCTGACAGTGCTTATCCACAGAGGACAGAATGTCCTGCTACTGGTAAACAGTGCAAAGCTTGTGGAAAACTAAATTACCTGCCTGCATTTGTAACTGTCATCAATGAATTCAACAATAAAATCAAACAAGACCATAACATATAGGAGCAGAATTAGGTTATTTGGTGCATCAAGTTTGCTCCACCATTCAACCATGACCATTATGTTTCTCAATCCCAATCTCCTGCCTTCTCCCTGTAACCCTTGATACCCTTGCTAATCAAGAACCTATCTCAAAGGTTCTTGCAAAGATTAGTACCGCGGGTTGTGGATGAGGTTGTTGGCTTGCTCACCGATCTGGCTAGTTACCATACAGATGTTTCGTCACCATGCGGGGTAACATCATCAGCGCAGCATCCAATGAAGCGATGAGTTCTATTCTGCTTGGTATTTATATGGTCCGGTCTGTTAAGTTGGGTTGTACCTTTTCCGGTTCTGTTCTGTATGGGTTTATCTATGAGGTCTAATTCCAATGTTTGTTGATTGCATTATGGGTTGAAAACCAGGCCTCTAGGAACTCCCATGCATGTCTGTGTTTGGCTTGAGCTAGGATGGTCATGTTGTCCCAGTTAAATTAATGGCCTTCATTGTCCGAGTGCACTGAGGTAAGGGAAAGATTGTGGTGTCAGTCTGGTGTTCATGTATCCTGCTGGCTAGTTTTCTTCTGGTCTGGCTGATGTAATATTTGTTGCAGTCATTGCAAGGTATTTTGTAAACTATGTTGACCTGCATGTCATGGGTATAAGGTCTTTGGTCCTTGTGCGTGTTTGTTGTAGCATGGCTGTGGGTTTGTGCACTACCATGATTCCTAGTGGTTACAGAAGTCTCATGGTCAGTTCTGATATGTTATTGTTATTGCATAGTGTGGCCAATGTATTGGGGTGTACTGTGTACTCTTGGTGTTGTCTATCTAGGCACCTGCGGATGAAGTTGTTGAGATATCCAGTGTTAGCAAAGACCTTGTATTGTTGCTCTTCCTCCTTCTTGTGTAGTTCTAGTGTGTTGCAGTGAGTTGTGGTCTATTTGAATAGTGTCCTAACACAGCTTTGTTTGTGGACGTTGGGGTGATTGCTATGGAAATTGAGGATTTAGTCTTTGAAGGAAAAAAGCAGAGTTAACATTTCGGGTCCGGTGACCCTGCCTCAGAACTAACAACGGATATCCCAACAACTTCATCGGCAGGTGCCTACTTGAAGGCACACCGAGCATCAGTGGTGATATTGTTATGTATAATCACACTGAAAGTGAATTCAAGACATACCTCACCTTGAAGAAAGACAGGCACTTGTTCAATGAAAGGAGAATCAAATTATTTGGTTGTGTGGTAAACCATGAAGGAGTATTGTCAGATATACGGAAAGTTGAAGCCAATCCAAATGTTATATATCCTAGGAAGCCTGGGGTCTTTCAGGACTCATCGTGAATGGTATTTAATTCATTCCAACCTTCCTACATTGTCAGTCTCCAGTTGCTAACTGGCAAAAAACATCAACAAGTGGGAGTAGGCAAAAGCTGTACACCAGGTCAAACAATGAGTTTCAGCAAGTTGCACAAATGCCCATATAAACCCTGGTAAAACACCTCAGCTAGTTGTCTTAATTGCAGTCCTCATGCAAAAAGACAAGACAGATAACTGATTGGTCATTGCACCGGCACTCATATATCTAACACCTCTACGGCAAGATTTTTCAAAAAACTACATAGGAGCACTCTCAGACAAGTGCAGTATCTTAAACTTTCACTTCTATTTGTATGAAAGCGGGTTTGAAATAATAAGCAATCATATCCACTAAGATGCTTGTTCAACAACCTATATGGTAAAATATTTTCTTGAAGCGAGGGATGGATATTCAAAATACAAGTGCATAAATTCCATGCTTTGTGTCAGCAAGGCCAGGTCAACCAGGCTGACTGTCATTCACAACATCTTTCTACGACAGTCTACATAAATAGTTATGAAAAGAAGGTTGCTGAACATCATCTTAACTGTGTGAGCTTAAACAGGGAGTGAAAGGCTCTGAAACTGGCTGATATCAAAATGGCAACAAGGAGAATGAGGCTTTGTAACTATATATGACAACATTGAATCACAAAACTAGAAAGATGTAATTGAAAGAACATCTACAAATGAAATTGTTAACATATTATGAGCTCCTCATAATGTCTGACATGGATTCACCATTACAATTGCATCTGATCTTGTGTTAAGCAACAACGGTATTATAATTCCGCAATCATTAGGGGAACATCATGTTGTTATAGCACGTAACTCATTTGGGAAAAGGTATGATTCCCAATGGTGAACTGCATATTACGACACAACATCCATCACTGTTTGCCGCGCCAAGCAACCACAATGGCAAATCTTAATTATCCACTTCAAGATGTCTGTTTTACTGCCTGTATCAAGGATTATGTTTGGCATTGATTTTGCAGATTTACACAACGGCAAAACATCTGCCTGTGACACCGACAACTATAACAGGTTCTTAGTCATAAAAATAGTTAACTTCAACCAAAGTAGGTATCCCATGGATTGACAAGATTTTCCTTGTGTTTAAAGACCTTCAAAAGATAGAAACGGACATTAGACATCATTCAACAATGAGTATGTCAGTGAATTTGTGAACTACCTGGGCTTCATTCGTTAATAACAGCACCACAAAACCCAAAATTTCATGGTAAAGTGAGAAATTTATATGACTGTTAAAAAAATGACAAACACAGCCATAACTGAGAGCAAGTCATGCTAAAAGGAACTATATTGCTTGTTTTGCACATATAGTTATTACTTACCCAACTGCTGAAAGCCTCCAGCTACATTTATTCATATATGCCCACTGTGAAAGTGTCAGCTCGATCTACCCCCTAAAACTAATGATTCACACATGTTAAGGGTGTGGTAGATGACAGAAGGATCGATTGCAAGTAAATACAGAGTGAAACATGTGCCGTGGGAGATTTAGGATGAGGTGGTGGTGGCATGGTGCTAATGTCAGGAGATTGGTAATCCAAAACACCATACTATTGGCCTGAGCTATAGGTTCAAATCCTACCATGGCAGAGAGAAACCTTAAATTTTGAAATTGAAAAGCCAGTCTCATGGTGATCATGTGACAATTGTTGATTGCTGTAAAAACCCACCTGATTCAATGAGGAGTCCAGATAACGAAATCTCTCATTATTTTTTGGCCTGTACGTGACTCCAGATCCACAGTGACATGGCTGATACTGAGCTACCCTCTGTGTAATTAAGGGTGTACAATAAATGCTAGTCAGGCTAGCAATCCTGACATTTCATTAATTTTGCTTTTAAAATAAAGTGACTGTCATGTTGGAACACAAGCAACCCCTATAACATTCAGTCATTTGTTCTGATCAATACAATGCAATTAATGATAACCGTCAGGAACATCTTTAAATCATCATAAGGAACATGTCATCCTTCAAAGCACTAAAAACACCACTTGTAAGCCTTCAATTCAATTCAGACATCAACATCTCAGATGAAAAACATGAGATAAATGAGACCACACATCAAGGCAGTACCTTGTGAAGGAAGGGCAGGTCTCAGCTGCTAGCTAAAAAGATACGGGGATTCTCGTGTTGCCTATTTTGAGGAAGGTGCATTGTGTCTTATTTCATTCAGGCGTCTGACAGGTCAGCAGTGGGCTTTTTCTGAGGTCAAGGGACATGTGGGCCAAGGTCCCACTGCTGACCAATCAGCAGCTGTTCTATGCTCAACAGAGCTACCAAAGGGGTGGTGGTTGCTGCTTGGAGTGTACTCACCTGGGATTTTGGATTGAGAGACAGACCAGGTACAGATGATGATGGCAGGGTGGTGTTCGTGGATTGGCAGTTACTGGTGTGAAAGTTGTTAGCAGCAAGGCCAGGGTGTGAGTAGGCTTCTCCATCTTGATGCCAACTTCTTCAAACAAGCATTGAATGCCTTTGAATGAGAGATACACCTTCGATCAGAGAAGCTAATATGCCAGGGTTTTCTTAGTGGCAAGTTGTGTACCTGCTGCTGGGTGAATACCAGCAACAGTGGGATGAAGGCCCTTAAGTGCCTCAATTAACTTAAGATCAGGAACAAAAACAAAGTTGCTGGAAAAGCTCAGCAGGTCTGGCAGCGTCTGTGGAAGAGAAAACAGAGTTAACATTTCAGGACCGGTGACCCGATTCTGTGGTTCTGAGGAAGGGTCACTGGACCCGAAACGTTAACTCTGTTTTCTCTTCCACAGATGCTGCCAGACCTGCTGAGCTTTTCCAGCAATTTTGTTTTTGTTCCCCATTTACAACATCCGCAGTTCTTTTGGTTTTTAACTTAAGATCAGGATGACTTAGGATCAGGGTCCAAGGCCTCTTTCACCATGGAGTTAACATGGATTGGAGATGGAAAGATGGCTGAGTCCCCATCCACTGCCTTCCAAGTTAATAACCTGGCACCCCTGCAATCAAACACACACAGAAGAGGACCCACATTTCTATCCCTGCTGTCAGACGATATCTTACTTGTGAGACAAAATGTCCATCTTATTTAAGTGATTATGTCACAACATGAACTATTTTCATTTGGCAAACAAATCTTCTATTTTTGAGCATATCTGAAATCATTGCATTTATTGTTTAAAAGCTTATCAACAGGTAGTGGGCTGCAATGGTCCATTTAAGGACCAATACTGGTCAGCTGCAGACCTGTTATTTGGACCTGTCGCAGGCTCAGATCGAGCCTGAGTTAGTAAATTTGCGGATGACACCAAAGTCGGTGGAGTTGTGGATAGTGCGGAAGGATGTTGCAGGTTACAGAGGGACATGGATAAGCTGCAGAGCTGGGCTGAGAGGTGGCAAATGGAGTTTAATGTGGAAAAGTGTGAGGTGATTCACTTTGGAAGGAGTAACAGGAATACAGAGTACTGGGCTAATGGTAAGATTCTTGGTAGTGTGGATGAGCAGAAAGATCTCGGTGTCCATGTGCATAGATCACTGAAAGTTGCCACCCAGGTTGATAGGGTTGTTAAGAAGGCGTACAGTATGTTAGGTTTTATTGGTAGAGGGATTGAGTTTCGGAGCCATGAGGTCATGTTGCAGCTGTACAAAACTCTGGTGCGGCCGCACTTGGAGTATTGCGTACAGTTCTGGTCACCGTATTATAGGAAGGATGTGGAAGCATTGGAAAGGGTGCAGAGGAGATTTACCAGGATGTTGCCTGGTATGGAGGGAAGGTCTTATGAGGAAAGGCTGAGGGTTTTGAGGCTGTTTTCGTTAGAGAGAAGAAGGTTAAGAGGTGACTTGATAGAGACATACAAGATGATCAGAGGATTAGATAGGGTGGACAGTGGGAGCCTTTTTCCTCGGATGGTGATGGCTAGCACGAGGGGACATAGCTTTAAATTGAGGGGTGATAGATATAGGACAGATGTCAGAGGTAGGTTCTTTACTCAGAGAGTAGTAAGGGCGTGGAATGCCCTGCCTGCAAAAGTAGTAGACTCGCCAACTTTAAGGGCATTTAAATGGTCATTGGATAAACATATGGATGATAATGGAATAGTGTAGGTTAGATGGGCTTCAGATTGGTTTCACAAGTCGGTGCAACATCGAGGGCCGAAGGGCCTGTACTGCGCTGTAATGTTCTATGTTCTATGTTCTAAGCCAATAAATGAGACATCAATGGGTTTTAAGCCACTTATTTGCTTTTACAAAGAATCTAAAGCCTGATACAGCTTTGCAGTCCTGTATATCTTTTTTGATATCTATAGCAATATGACAGATAATGCAGTTCCACCTCAAAATATGTAACACCATCTCTTACCATATTGCTTGCTTTGGTAACATTTTTATCCAGGTGTAAAACTGGAACAGATTCATCAGGTTTCTAGTCCAGTATGTTTATAATGTTGATAATGCAAAGAGGCAGTCTGTCCTTGTTTAGGGCTATTTTTCAGGATAAGTGTAATCTATGTAGCCAAAGCTTTCAAAAAAATTTCTTCCATGATGAGATTTTCTACAGTGGCTGTTTCCTTTTCATTTCTCTTTCTATTTTTCCTGTTGCAATTTTTTTCGCCTCTCCGTAACCTTTTTTAGTTTTGCAGAAAGAAGTGAGGAAAATTTTAAGTCAGTAATTTTAACGTTGCTACTGAGAAATATTTCAGAACTATTTCATCCACTTTTATTCAACAGCAAGAAATGTTGCAACATTTTCAGGGTTACTAATATTCTCTTGACATTTTGATAGCATTACTTTAATCAAATTTTACTTAACTAGTAAGGGATCATTCTTCTGTGAGCTTGGTGATATGCACAAAATGTTGCAAGTAGTGAGACTGAAGGATCCTTATTCAGTGCTGCTACTACGCAAATATCATGTGACATGGTTCATTTCAAGTACAACCAGCTGCTGTTTACTTGAACTCTGAGGTTTAGAGGACAACTAAAAATGCATTTATGGCTTTCAGAACAAATGTAAATAGCTGTGAGATGAATTATGTCAGTTTGTTGACTACTTCTTCCAATGTAGACATTTTATTCCCTTGGTGAGTATAGTATTTGTTTCACTTCCAAGAAACTAAGGTGGAAATAAAAATGAGAATGTACGTAAACCAGGAAATTCTTTTAAATTTACAATTTCATCAGTCTTGAAGATTTGGAACTAAAGTGGCATTGCATTCTTTCGCCTTCAATGAAATGTATTTTGGCCGCATCAACGTATTCATTTTTCCAAAGCGGGTGTAATAAATATGCGTGGCAGGTTCATGAATCAACAGTTCATGAAGCCTAATGTATTGTGTCAAAATTTCCAGTTAGAGTTCATGGAAAATGATATATCAAATGTGTTCTGTTCCTCCAATGAGAAACAAGTTATAAATAGAAAAAGGAGAGAAAACAGATGGTATTTAATAAAAGATAGCTGCTGGTAAGTCCAGCGGAAATTTATTTACCCTAAGAGTGGTCAAGATGTGGAACTTTATACCTCAAGCTGTGTTCAACATGTAATGACCAAGTCTGGAGGGGTGAATAAATTTCTTCCTTTTTACTCCTAAGGTTGGTCTAACAGTGTCTTTTTTTTTACAAAAAATGTGCTGTTTCAATGCATCATATACTTCAACATTGATAAAGCAATGAAGAATCAACCCAGCCAGGTATTCTGAGTTGGCAAGAGTTCGTTTTGTTTTTAAGAAATAAACTCACACAATTAAAAGTATATCTACTTGAAAAGGTAAAATTGTCGCAAATCCCATGAAATGTTCTCATACTGCATATAAGTAAACAAAACAAGTTAAATGGTGAGATGGAATTTAAAGTTAAAGTTTGTAAGACAAAAATAATTTCATGTTGCTGTGTTCCTTTAGTTGTTTGGTTTTTCCAGTGGCATTGCAGCTTTAAATTTGGCTGTTCTTTTTAAGGCAGCCTCTTTTAAAACTGCAATCAGTTTCCCAGAGTGGGAGTTATGGTACTTGACATTTACTTTTAAACTGTCTTTGTGATGTATTCCAAATTGTAACAGATCTGATCTGAGCCTAAAAAAGAGAGATATTGTTAGTCCATTCTGTAGACCTTCTTGATGTTATTGACTTTCTATAACAAATAAACAGGTTTATAACATTAGATTTTCCCAAACAATGTTGCAATCATGTGACAGATGGCTAATGGCAAAAAAAACTGAGATCATCCATATTAATGAGGGACGTTTGATCTCTTATTGTCAAGGTTATCAAGATGCCCTCAACACAGGAGGGCAGTCTTCAGCACACTTTTTGCCTATTCGACTCCAATGAGTTTCCTTTGTTTCTAATTATTTTCAACAAATGAGGTGACTGGTATTCAGAAACAAAAAATTGCTGGAAAAATTCAGCAGGTCTGACAGCTTCTGTGGAGAGAAAGAAGAGTTAACATTTTGGCTCCAGTGACCCTTCTTCAGAACATTTTTTTTTAAAACTGTTGTGCATTGTACTTAAGCTTTTCCAGACAGTTCAAACAATGACCAGTGGGACACGCTGTGGATGAACTACCTAGACAAGTCTATTGTTAATTCACATCAAGGGGTTTTAGAAACTTGGTTTCCCTTGCAGGCTAGCTGACCCCTGCAATCATTTTAAAGCACAGTGTTCTGCTTAGTTAAGATTGTTTCCAGGTAGTAAATGAATTCATGGGTTTAATTATGAATAATTTATATGCTACAACTTCATGATAAAAGCAACGAGCATGGACAAATTTAAAGGGAAGTCGAACAGACATAGGCGAGTGAAAAGAATCATGGAATCATAGGTGAATTATCACACAGGAGGAGGTTATTCAGCTGGTTGAGCCTATGTCATATGCCTTCAGGCCCCTCAGTTCCCTTTCAAATTGTGCCCTTTATTTATATTGACTTATCTCCTCCTAAAATGTGTCATTTCACACTTCTCTGTGTCAGAACTTCATCTACCAGTGTTCTTGCACAATTTATTTGCTTGTCTGTGTTTTCTTGAAGTTCAACACTATCGTACTGAAAGTGCCATGCCCTATGTGCCTATCCATTGATCTTGCTTTTGGACCCTAATCATCCCAAGCTCTCCTACTTTTCTTATTCATTCATACGATATGGGTGTCACTGGCCAAGCCATCACCCAGTTGTGCAAAGGACAGCTAAAGAATCAATCATATTACTGCAGTCACATGTAGACCAAACAAGGTAAAGATAGCAGGTCTCCTTCCTTGAAAGACATTTGTGAACAACAGGTAGGCTTTTATAACAACGGTTACATGGTCTTCATTCAACCAACTCTTTTACTTTCTGATTTTTATTGAATACAAATTTTCATTACCAGCCATAGTGGGATTTGAAACCATGTCCCCAGATCATTAGGTTCAGGATTGCTGACTAGTGACATTATCACATTGTATTCTAACCAAAAAAACATATTTTCAGTTCCACCAAATGTCAAACTGAGCTGTTACCGATAATTTAAAAAGACATTTCAGTAGCATCCCTCCAGCAAAATATATGGCTCATTGTATTTTTCAAAGTCAGAAGTCACAAAACACCAGGTTATAGTCCAACAAGTTTATTTGAAATCACATGCTTTTGGAGTGTAGCCCCTTTGTCAGGTGAAGTGAGAGAGAAGCACATAGAACACAGAATTTATGGACGGAGAGATCAAAAGATCATACAAATGGTTTGAATGGAATATCAAATAATAAGTCTCTACAGGTGATCAAAGATGTTGGTTGGTGTGAGTAAAGCGTCAACAGCTTAATAACAAGTGAAGGGATGACCTATAATCTGATTAAATGAGGCATAGAGATAATTACAAAAAATTAAATATAACGTGGTGCTGGAGACAAACTAATTTCCAGATGCCATCCTAAAACTCATCCACTTCATCCTCAACCACAACATCTTCACCTTCGACAGCCATTTCTTTACCCAGACATACAGAACAGCCATGGAACCAAATTTGAACCCCAATATGTCAACATTTTCATGCACAATTTCAAGTGAGACTTCTTCACTGCACAGGACCTCCAACCAACACTATACACCAGATACATCGATGACATTTTCTTCCTTTGAATTCATGACGAGGAATCACTGAAACGACTATGTAGTGATATCAACAAGCTCCATCATACAATCAGACTTACCACAGACTACTCTTCAGAATCAGTCTCATTCTTGGACACATGCATCTCTATCAAGGATAGACACCTCATTACCTCATTCTACCACAAGCCCACAGATAACCTCACATTGCTGTACTTCTCTAGCTTCCACCCTAAACATGTTAAAGAAGCCATTCCCTACAGACACGCCCTGTGCAAACACAGGATCCGTTCAGATGAAGTGGTGGATGGGGATGCGAACGCGACAGACACCTAAAGATTTTGAAGGACTCCCTCATAAGAAAAGGATACGATGCTCAACTCATCGATCGCCAGTTCTGATGTGCCACAGCGAGAAACTGCAAAGACACAGGATATGACCAAAGGGTACCCTTTGTCATCCAGTACTTGCCCAGAGCAGAGAGACTATGCCATGTTCTTCACAGCCTCCAACATACCATGAATGACGATGAGCACCTCACCAAGATCATCCCTATGCCTCCACCTCTTGCCTTCAAACAACCGCCAAACGTTAAACAGACCATTGTTCACAGCAAACTACCCAGCCTTCAGGACAACATCGATAACAACACCACACAACCCTGCCATGGTAATCTCTGCATGACATGTCAGATCATCGACATGGACACTACCATCACATGTAGGAACACCAGTCACCATGTACATGGCAATTACTCATGTGACTTGGCCAGTGTTGTTTATCTCATATGCTGCAGGCAAGAATGCCCCCTAGGCATGGTATATTCATGAGATCTTGCAGACACTGCAACAAAGGATGAATGGACGCTCCGCAACAATCACCAGACAGGAATGTTCCCTCCCAGTGGGGGAGCACCTCAGTGGTCAAGGACATTCAGCTCCCGATCTTCAGGTAAGCGTCCTCCAAGGCAGCCTTCGAGATACACAACAACACAGAGTCACCTAGCAGAAACTGATAGCCAAATTCTGTACCCATGAAGACGGCCTCAGTCGTGATCTTGGGTTCATGTCACGCTACATGTGAACCCACCACACTGTTATGTATCTGTAAAATCTTCCTTACTGTCCTGTTTTGACACCATCACTGGATAAATTGTTATATCTCTCTATTTTAATTAGTTTTTACAGTTTTGGATTGTTTATTACTTCGCTTAGACTCTCGGCATGTGACTGTTATACCAATTTATCTCCAGCACCACCCTATTTTTAATTTTTTGTAATTATCTCTCTGCCTCACTTAATCAGATTATAGGTCATCCCTTTGCTTGTTATTCAGCTATTGACACTTTACTCACACCATCTGACACTTTTGATCATCTGCAGAGACTTATCATTCGACACTCCACTCACACCATTTGTATGATCTTTTGATTCTTCTGCCCATAAATTCTGCATCTCTGTGCTTCTCTCTCACTTCACCTGATGAAGGGGCTACACTCCAAAAGCTTGTGATTTCAAATGAACCTGATGGACTATAACCTGGTGTCGTGTGACTTCTGATTTTATCCATCCCAGTTCAACACTGATACCTCCACATTATTGTATTTTTCAGTCTAACTCGACTAAATAACATGCAGACCTGGATTATGTGTCAAGTTTAAATGATATCCTGTCGATGTGTAATTAGAGGTCTGGTAGCGCAATGGGTATTGTACCTGCCCTGGAATCAGAAGCTCCATATTCAAGTCCCACCTCAGAATTGATAGCCAAGGAAGGTGTAATTTTATTATGATCTCAGGAGTTGACCATCTAACAATACCAATGACAGGTGTAAGAGAGAGAGAGATTCAGGGTCAGCCAGGTAGTGGAAATAAAGTTGAAGCCTCTGGCATCACTAACCATAGCTCCACAATGCAACACACAACTAAAATGTTAGAATCCATCATAGGCTCACAAGGCTGCTGATTTTCTTTAACAATAAAACAGAGGTTAATTACATAAAAGGAAAAAAAGCAAAGTAAAACAAGCACATTATCGAGATATGGAACATGATTTGAAGGAATTTAAAACACATAGTAAGACAAAGTTTCATCGAGTCCCCAACACTATCATTTTTTTCAGTAATTCAAATTCAGACAAATTATCCTTCTATCTCATATCTTTAGGTTTGACTTAATTACTTTTCTTCAGTTCTGCCCTGTGAAGTGTGAAGTCTTGTATGAATACCTAAATGACAGTCGGGGCTCCTCCAAAATTGCTTGAAAGCTTTCAATCTCTGGCTTTCATTCCTTGATTCTTCTAAACTGAAAACAAGCTAATGCCTTTCAATGTGTACACTCCGTGTCAAAAAAACCCCACAGGATGAACAATCTTTCATTCATAGTCTAAACAGTTTGCTGTCACCTGCTCTCTCACCTTGTTTCCTTAAACCCAAAATAAAAGTAACTGAGCATCATATGCCATGAGTATGTCTTCAAAGCTCTAAACGTAAATCATACATCTTTGACCTTGCCACCCCAAAGAAGAATAAAGACGTATCCTTAACCTATTTTCATGACCCACCAAAAAATTGTTTTAATTCTTTTTTCTGTGTTACAGTGACAGGTAAAATATATTGTCATTAAACATGCAATGAGTGTCATGACAATTATATTTTACCTACATCCATTTGAATCACAACACTCAGTTTTATCATTATGTGCTCTTGATAAAGCATAAGGTACAAAATTGCATTTTCCAGAAACCTGAATGTTCTTTTAACTGTACAGATGGAGGATTAAACTCCACAAAAACAACAATAATTTCTTGTCCAGAAATTTCTCCAGAAAAATAGAAGGACCATGGTCTATGTAGGCGACAGTTTCTTCCACATTGCAATAGATTTTAACTGATGCAGAGCCAACACTAAACTCAATGTCTCTTTCACTAACATTGAATATTTTTGTTGACATATATTTAGTCTCTTGGGAAATAATTAATTTGCTATTTTATTCCCATTTTGTCACCCACACTGATATCGATGACATCAACAGCAACTTGAATGATTTCTCAATGCTGCTAAAACTGATGTGGCTATCAGCACAGTTTTCAAATTGTCAGAAGAGCTCCAATATTCTTTTGTCTATTCAGATATCTACCTCTCCTTTACAAATTAATCAAAGTAGCCATTTCTGTGCTGAAGTTCAAAACAAACTTTCGATAAAATCCATTCGTGCCAATATATCATAAATTTTTTGCATTTGTTCTAGGCAGAGGGAAATCCAAAACAGCCCCTATTTCTATTTTTAAGTTCCACAGTGCAACAAATGCATCGCATCTTTGCTTTGTAAAATTCACTTTTAGTTTACAACCAATTTTACAACCAAATCTTTGCAACTGATCTGCTAATTTTGTCAAGTGGTGTAAATGTGCTTCCCAAGTTTGGCTGAATTCCACCAAGTCGTCAGCATTAACCATGCAGTTAGCAGTCTCTCATTGAATTTACTTATTAATCACTGAAACATTGCTGGTGCATTTTTCATCTCAAATGGCATAAATTTGCATTGATAAAGTCCATCCGATATAATAAAAGTTAACATTTCTCTGGCCTTATCAGTCAATGGAACTTGCCAATATCCTTTAAGCAAGTCAATTTTGGTGACAAATCATGTATGTCAATTTTTTTCAATGTAGTCCTCCAGTCTTTGAATACAATATATCAGTCTGTTTTTGTGACTGTGTTAATTTTACAATAATCATTACAGAATCTATGCAACACATTCAGTTTAGGTATCATCGCACGAAGTGAGCTCCAGCTCCTGTGCCTCAGTTTAATAATGCAATTGCCCAAGATGAACTTTATACTTTCTCTTACCAGACTTTGATTTTTTTTCCTAGATTGAGTCCATAAGAACATTGTTTTATAGTTAACACAATTCTTGAATTAACATCATAAGCGTATTCAAACAAATTAATTCATGTCTTAGTAGCCTTTGTAAGGCACTTTGATAGTTTTTTGGAAGATTAATTATCATCCTATCTAACCTTTTAAGCACCTCTCTAATATCTAATCTGATTTATGAAGAATCAACTTGTGAATTTTCAATTTCTGTTTCATTCTTCAATTGTTCTGATACTTTCATTTCACTTCCTTTTTCTTTCACTGCTGTGGATAAACTGTTTCTCCTGACTATTCTCCTGTCATAATTTTTTAAAAATACATTAACATGACACACACTTTCTATCATCCTATCTGGAGTACGCATAACACAATTCACATCATTGAGTTCCTTAATGGTTTGATAGGATAAATTTGTTTTTTGTGGCTCCCCAGAAACAGGTAACAATTCTAACACACTGTTTCTGGTAAAAACATTTTGAACTACTTAACAGAGCATTTAAGGAAGTGACTCTAAAAATAACAGATGTATTGGTGCTCACCATTCAAGACTCCATAGACTCTGGTACAGTTCCTATGGATTGGAGGGTAGCTAATGTAACATCACCTTTTTTAAAAAAAAAGAGGTAGTGACAAAAAAGGGAATTATAAACCAGTTACCCGACATTAGCAATGGAAAAATGCTAGAGGCCATTATTAAAAAAAATAATTGCAGATTGCTTGGAACACAGTGACAGAATTGGACAGAGACAGCGTGGATTTATGAAAGCCAAATCACGCTTGACAAATCGACTTGAATTTTCTGGGAATATAACTAGTCATGATAAGGAGAGCTAGTGCATATGGTTTACATGAACTTTCAGAAGGCTTTCGATAAGGTCCCAAGTATGAGAAATGCATATAAAATTAAAGTGCATGGTTTTAGTAGTAGTGTACTGACATGCATAGATAACTGACAAACAGGAAACTTAGACTAGAAATAAATGAGATTGTTTCCAAGTGAAAGGCAGTGACTAGTGGGTAACACAGCTATTCACAATATATATAAATGATTTAATAGAGAACTAAATGTAATATCACCAAGTTTGCAGATACCACAAAGCTGAGTGAATGGGTGATCTTTGATTAAGATGCAGGAATGCTTCAGTGAGATTTGGACAAGTTGAGTGAGTGAGCAAACACATGCAAGTTTAATGTGGATAAATGTGAAGTTATTCACATTGGTAGCAAACAGTGGGAGACAGGTTATTAAATAAATGGTGATAAATTGGAAAGGAGAGATGCAGTGACACCTGGGTGTCCGTATATACCAATCACTGAAAGTGAACATGCAGATGTAACAGACAGTGAAGAAGGAAAATTTTATGTTGGTCTTCATTGCAAGAGGATTCAAGTATACGAATAGGGATCTCTTGCTGCAATTGCGTAAAGTCTTACTGAGACAACACTTGGAGTATTGCATGCAGTTTTGGTCTCCTAATCTGAGGAAGGATGTTCTGGTTATACAGGGAGTATGGTGAAGATTTACTAGACTAAATCCTGGGATGGCAGGACTGATGTATGAAGAGAAATTGGATTGATTTGGATTATATTCACCGGACCTCAGAAAAATGAGACGTGATCTCAAAGGAACTGATAAAATTCTAACAGGGCTAGACAGGGTATGGACAGGGTAGATGGAGGAAAGGTGTTCCCGATGACCAGGAATCAAGAACCAGACCTCACAGTCTAAAGATACAGGGTAGGCCTTTTAGGTTTGAGGTGAGGAGAAATTTCTTCACCCAGAGAGTAGAGAGTGTGTGGAATTCTCGGCTAGACAAAGTAGTTGAGGCCAAAACTTTGAACGTTTTTAAGAAGGAGTTGAATATAATTCTTCGGGCTAAAGTGATCAAAGGGTGTGGAAAGAAAATGGTAACAGTACGGAATTGGACAATCATCCATGATCATATTAAATGGCAGAGCAGGCTTGTAGGACTGAATAGCTTGTTGCTGCTCTTAATTTTTACAGTTCTATGTTTCTGTTAAGATGTACTATATTTTGAAAGATCTTAAAACACATAGGAAAACACAATCACTTCTATTCTCCAAAGGCATCATTTTACAGTATTCAAATCCAGAGAAATTCACTTTCTATGTCAAATCTTTAGGTTTGACTTAACTGCTTCTCCCCACGGTTCTGTGAATGCTGAAGTATTTTTACATGAATACTCATAGAACTGAAAGCTTATACTTTCTCAGTCTGTTAATAACCAACATATTTCTGACCAAACACACCTGATAGAGTCATAGAGTCATACAGCATAGAAACAGGCCCTTCGGTCTGACCAGTCCACACCAAAAATAATCCCCAACTAAACTAGTCCCATCTGCCTGCTCCTGGCCCATATCCCTCCAAACCTTGCCTATTCATAAACTTGTCTAATTATTTTTAAATGTTGTAATTGTATCCGCATCCACCACTTGCTCAGGAAGTTCATTCCACATGCAAACTACTCTCTGTGTAAAACATTTGCCCCTCATGTCTTTTGTAAATCTCTCTCTTCTCACCTTAAATATGTGCCTCCCTACTCTTGAAATCCCTCATTCTGGAAAAAGACAGCTACCATTACCTCTATCTACACTCCTCGATATTTTAGAAACTTCCATAAATTCGCTTCTCAACCTCCCACGCTGTAGTGGAAAAAGGTTCCAGCCTGTCCAGCTTTCCTTTATAACTCAAACTTTCCAACCCCGACAACATCCTGGTAAATCTTTTCTGAATCCTCTCCAGCCTTATAATATCCTTTTCATAACTGGGTGACCAGAACTGGACACAATATTCCAAAATAGCCTCACCAATGTTCCGTACAACCTCAACGTACTATCCTAACTCCTATACTCAAAGGACTGAGCAATGAAGGCAAGCGTGCCAAATGCCTTTTTAACCACCATGTCTATATGTGACACAAACTTTGAAGAATTATATACCACACCCCTAGATCCTTCAGTTCTACAACACTACCCAAGGCCCTACCATTAATTGTCTAAGCCCTATCCTTGTTTGTCGTACCAAAATGCAATACCCCGCATTTATCCAGATTGACATCCACCTGTCATTTTTCAGCCCATTGACCCATTTGATCAAGATCCCTTTGTAATCTTAGAAATACTTCTTCACTGTCTACTAGCTGCCAATTTTAGCGTCATCTGCAAACATACTAACCATGCTTTCTATATTCTCATCCAAATCATTTAAATAAATGACAAAAAGGACCCAGAACTGATCCCTGTGGACCGCTGCTGTTGACAGGCTTCCAGTCCGAAAAACAATCCTCCACCACCACCCTCTGTCTCCTGTTATTATGTATCCAAATGGCAAGCCCCCCTGAATCCCATGTGACCTAACTTTTACTAATTAGCCTACCATGCAGAATCTTCAGACTAAGCACTTAACACAAGGTAATTGTTTTCTTTCTGAACTTTCCTATATATTCCTTCATGGAGAAGAAACTAGTCAGGTGTCCTTCAAATCTGTCCTAAAAGATTTTAATCTCTTAGTTTTGTTAAACTAAAACTAAGCTTTATTCTAAACCAAAGCAAGTTAATGCCTTTCAATGTTTACACTTACTGTCAATCTTCCATTATCACACCAGTAGGTTTATAATCAGCTGCTCTCTGACCTGTTCTAACTCTAAAATGCTAATGTACATATAACTCACACACTTTGCGCCACACAATGCTGGCAAGGGATACTTTGTTCTGTGCTACCTTGGAACTGAACTGACTATGATTAAACACATTTCATCCTGTTATTTGGGCATGGATTAAATATTTACAGCTAAATAACATGGAACTGCTTTGAAGTCAACATTAGTATGGTTGATGGTCATGAATATTTTGGTCAGTGAAAAACTCAAATTAAATTCTGTTGAGTAGATTTGTCGATGTTGTAGTTCGCCAGGCTGGTTCGTTGTTTCGCTTACGTTTCATTACCATGCTGGATAACATCATCAGTGCAGCCTCTGATGAAGCGCCGTTGTGTTTTCCCACCTGTTATTTAAACTCTGGAGTCCGTTGAGCTGGATTACCTCACTTCCGGTCTTCCTTCACAGTGGAGTGTATATGGGGTCGAGCTCTACGCGTTTGTTGATGGCTACCTTTGTGGAGTACCAGGTTTCGAGGAATTCTCGTGCCTGTCTCTGCTTTGCTTGTTCTCCACAATTCTCCACCAATTCGATTGGGACAACACCAAGATCCTGGGACAAGCTAAGCAGAGACAAGCATGGGAATTCCTAGAAGCCTGGTTCTCCACGAAGGAAGCCATCAACAAACGCATAGAGCTCGACCCCATATACACTCCACTGCGAAGGAAAACCAGAAGTGAGGTAACCCAGCTCACTGCCTCCAGAGTTTAAATAACAGGCAGGAAAACACAACGGTGCTTCATCGGAGGCTGCACTGATGATGTTATCCAGCATGGTAACGATACATCTGCAAAACAACGAACGAGCTCGGCGAGCCAACCAACTACAATAAATTCTGTTGACTTTTGTGTTGCATTACAGGATATTACTTCCAGTAAGTAATATTAATAACATCTGCTTGTACATTGTTTTCAGTATGGACTTAATCTGCTGTCACATTTTTTGTCCCATTATTAACTCACCAAAAAACAATGTTCATGACAAAAAGACTGACTTTTGACTCAGATAAATCACACCCCAGACATGAGGGAAAAGAAACTGAAACTACTTATTGAAGTTCAAACTCACTCAATATCAGCTTTGTATTCTGTTACGAAAGTGCCTCCAGTCATGTGGGAGAGGAACAATTTTCAAATTAAATGATCTGATGGTAATGTTTATAATAGTCAATGATAGACCAGGGAATGCTACTTAAACGGATGATAGTGGAAAGGCAATGGCAAATATTCAAAGAGTGTATGGATGAACTGCAACAATTCTTTATTCCTGTCTGGCACAAAAGTAAAATGAGAAGGGTGGCCAAACTACCGCTTACAAAGGAGATTACAGAGACTATTCGATCCAAGGAAGAGGCATATAAATTGGCAAAAAAAAAACAAACCTGAGGAATGAGAGCAGTTTAGAATTCAGCAAAGGAATTGATAAAGAAAGTAAAAATAGAGTACAAGAGTAAGCTTGCAGGGAATATAAAAGCTGACTGTTCTATAGGTATGTGAAGAGAAAATGAACGATGAAGACAAATGTAGGTCACTTAGAGTCAGAAACAGGAGAAGTTACAATGGGGAACAAAGAAATGGCTGACCAACTAAATGCCTATTTTGTTTCTGTGTTCACAAAGACCACAAATATCATACTGGTCAGCCTGATGCTGGTCGTGAGGAAATGCTAGAGTCCATTATAAACGATTGCATAGCAGAGCACTTGGAAAACAGTGGCTGGATAAGACAGAGTCAACATGAATTTACAAAAGGGCAATCATGCTTGACAAATCCACTGGAATTCTTTAAGGATGTAATTAATAGAGTTTATGAGGGGAGCCAGTGGATATAGTTTATTACGTCCCAGACAAATTAAAGTGAATGGTTTGGGGGTACTGTATTGAAATGGATAGAAAACTAGTTGGCAGATAGGAAACAAAGAGTAGGAATAAGTTGGGTCTTTTTCTGAATGTCAGGCAATGACTATTAGGTACCACAGGGATTACTGCTAGGATAACAACTATTCATGATATTAATGATTTCAATGAGGGAATTAAATGTGATATTGTCAAATTTGTAGATAGCACAAAGCTGGGTGGGATGGGCGTGCACAGTCGGGTGAGCTGAAGGAAGGATGTAGAGATGCTTCTGGGTGATTTGGAAAAGCTGAGTGAGTGGGCAAATGCAAGTGAAGAATAACATTAGTAAACATAATGTTATCCACTTTAGTAGCAAAACAGAATGGGAGATTATTATTTGAATGGCTACAAAATGGGAGCAGGGAATATGCAATGAGACCTGTGTCTCCTCACACACTAGTCGTGGACTCTTCCATTGGCAGTACCACCAGGAGTGTGTTTGCATTGAGCTGCCTCCCACTGGCATCCACATTTGCTGCTTGATCTCCTGGACAGTGTTCCAACTTGTAAATATACACACACTGTACTAGAGTGCACCCCTGAATTAGCACTGCTGAAGCTATGAGCAGCACAGCCTTGTCCTCTTTCAGTAGACATAGCAGGGCTTTATGGTCCGTTATTATGACAAATCTATGTCCGTAAAGCTATTGGTGGAACTTACGGATTCCAAACATGACCGCCAAGACTTCCTTCTCTATCTGGGCATATTTACGCTCTCCGTTAGCCAAAGTCCTGGATGCATACGCTATTAGGAGTTCTTCGCCATTAGGCCAGCTATGACCTAATACTACTGCAATGCCATCCGGGGAGGCATGACATTTCAATACCAGATCTCACTTGGGATCATAGTGTACCAACAACTTAAAGGTTGATAACTGTTTCTTCACTTCCCTGAAAACTATGACTTGGCTATGCAACCGTTTCCAAGACTGACCCCCTTTTTAAGGGATGATCCAAATGTGCCAGGATGGAGGCCGGGTTATGTATGAACTTTTTGTAATAGTTCACCAGCCCAATGAAAGACCTAAACTCCAGTACTGACATGGGAGCACCTTTGACCAAATTATCTTCCAACGGGTGTAATCCAGTTTTGTCGACTCTGTAGCCCAAGTCGGTCACTTGGAGTGCCATGGCACACTCATTTTTCCCTTCTAAGACTTACACCCACCAAGGAGAAATGTTTAAGTACTATGTTCAAGTTTTCTAATTGCAATTATTGGTCTTCCCTGTTATTAGCACATCATCTAGACAAATGGTGACCTGGCGTAGACCTTGTAAAATGTTCTCCATCGTCCACTGAAAAATTGCACAGGCTGACAGTGCCCCAAATGGCAGTCTCATATATTGGTGCAAACCCTTATGGGTATTAACTGTAGCATATTTCTGGGAATCCTAATCTAACCATAATTGCAAGTATGCATGGCTCATATCCAGCTTTGTGATTGATAGCACCCCCTGCCAGCTTTGCATATGAATCCTCTATGCGAGGGGTTGGGTATTTATCCCGCTGTGAAAAGCAGTTTACTGTTTGTTTAAAATCCCATCAAAGGCGAACTGACCCATCAGGCTTCATTATCGGTGCAACCATTGCTGCCCATTCCACAAACTGGACTGGTTTTATGATTCCTTCACTTTCCAGCTTCCTAATTTCTGCCTCTACTTTTGCCCGTAAGGCAAATGGCGCTGGGCAGGCCTTGAAAAATTGTGGAATTGCTTCCTGGTCAATATGCAAGGTGGCCTTGGCTCCTTCGGTAATCTGTGGACCATCCTGAAAACTTCTGGATATTTCACTGGACTTCACTCAGGCAGCTGTTTTCTCATTGAAAAATGTTGAGTCAATCTATGTGGATCTTTCACAATCAATTTTGACCCATCAATCTTGGGCCCAAGCCTTTTACTTCAATCAGTGATAAATGAACCAGCTGTTTCTTACAAGGGACCAGAACCGAAGTTGTATCCTTAATCTGTAAAGGTTCCCTGGTGTAGGTTTTCACACTGGCTGAGGTCTTGCACAAACTTCAGAGTTGGTGTCCAGAGCGAATTTTCTTAAAGACCGGTTCTGCTATCACTGAAACGGCTGTGCCAGTATTGACCTCCATTAGAACCAGTTGATTATTTAACCAGGCATTTATTTTGATTGGTTCTGATTTGAAAGTTGCTAAGCAATTTATCTGTTCCAAACCAGATGTAGGTGGACTTTCCATGGTGTACACTGTCCTGGATACCAGCTTATAAGTTTCTTGAATCCGCAACAACTGCAACTGCTTGCCGGAGCAGATCCTGAAGAAAACTTTAACCATTTGGTTGAGGTTTGGCTTTGTTTTGGGGTCTTGCTGTGGTCTGACCTAGCGTCCATCTGTTCAGGATATGTCTGAATGAGGCTATGCAATTGATTTCGCTCCAGTGGTGTTCCCCAAATTCAGTCAGCTTGGCAAGGGTATTCATTTCCATAGGAATACCCTGCAACTCAAATTCTCCACTTGCCACAGTTTCCAATGATAAAGCCAGTTCATTGAAACCTTACAGTGTGGATGCAGGTTCTTTGGTCCATTGAGTCCACATTGACCCTCTAAAGAGCATCCCACCTGGACCCACCGTCCTAACCTATCCCCGTAACCCTACATTTCCATGGCTAATCCACCTATCCTAGTCATCCTTAGACACTATGGGCAATTTAGCATGGCCAATTCACTTAACTTGCACATCTTTGGACTGTAGGAGGAAACCAGAGCATGTGAAGGATACAGGGAGACAATGTGAAAATTCCACACAGACAGGCACCCAAGGGTGGAATCAAACCCAGGGCCCTGGCACTGTGATGCAGCAGTACTAACCACGGAGCACCATGCCACCTAGTTGTAGTACCTGTTTGAAGTCCAGTTAGGCTTAAGTTAATAGGCACTTTTACATTGTTACATCATTAATCCAACAAACCAAATGGTCTCTCAGCATCTCATTAACAGTTAAACAAAGCCACATGCCTCTGCCAGTCTTCTGAACCTAGTCAAAATCCTATACAGATTGCCCGGTTCTCAAATTGCCGAGAAAAATCAATAGCATCTCAGAATTAGAGGAGGCTTGGCGTTGTAATATTCTTTACCTGAATCCATCAACTCTTGAAAGGTTTTAGTACCTGGTGCCTCAGGGAAAGCTAGGCTCCGAATAAATGAAAAAGCTGTGGGTCCACAAGCAGTCTGAAGAATTGTTCATTACTTTTCATCTGCCCCAGAAAAAAACAACACATTCTTTCCACATACTGGGTCCAGTCTTCAACGGCAGGATGAAATCAGTCAAGCTTTCCAAATAACAGCATGATGCCAGAAATGCTCACCCTAACTCAAAGGCAACAGTTGCAAATAAATTTCTTCGGGAGTATGTTTTTCTCTCCTCACCACTGAAATAACTCCACAGAGACCGATATCCCTTGACCAGATTAACAGTCTCAATCAGGGAATGCATATTTTATGAGGTCCCTCTGGCTGACCTCATTACAATCACTACAAAACCTCTCATCCCAACTGAAAGTCAACATCGCCCAATGCCCTGAAGTAGCTGCAGATAAGTTCCAGCAAACATCGAACCTCTTAACTAATCTTGCAGCAATTTCAAATTTAGATCATTTTCAAGTACAGCTGGTGAAGATGTAGAGCTGCAAAGAGATTGCTGCATCATATGATAGCTATAGGAGCCACAATAATATGTGGTCAGGTCAGAAAGTTTCAGTGAAACTACTTACAACAAAATTATGAATGTTAATGGGGGTAGTTTAATCTACTCTAACAGGACGATTTGGGTCAGATGGAGGTTTAAAGTATTAAGAGTTAGAAATCAGACACACATCTGCCTGTAATCCACACATTTCCAACTTTAACTGATGTCTGAAAGGATCTGAGAGCCAATCCATTCCAAGAAGGAAGGTTAGTACTTTAAATATGATAATGAGGTTGCAAACAAATTTGTTGTTCAGTTTTTCAACATTAGCAAGAGTGAAGTGGGTACCCTGTACTTTGGAGAACCTGCAGATGCATCCAGATGTGGGCTGCTATTCCAGGAGAAAATGCCTTTACACTCACTTCTCTATTACTAAACATTCAAATCAATCCTCACGTTTTTCAAAAGATCTCCAAATACACAGTATAAAAATTGCTACTCAGTCTTCACAAACCCACTGTCAAGTCATTAATGGAAGGTTAGAGACAAGGTAAAAAGCTGAAATGTCAAAATAATCTCCAATGGATATGTTAATGGTTATTTTGCCTGCTTCTGTCTAGCATGGTAACTCTAAAATCTTACCTTGCAGGTCATCCCTATAGGCAGAAGGAGAGAAAAAAGAAATCCATTGGAAACCTGAGATTTGAGTTGGAAGTAGGTGTCTGTCTGAATTTGATTAAGTGAGTTCAGAAAAATACTGATAAACATTTTTCAGGTACATATTCATCAGGAAGCCTTCCTGCCCCAGTTACCCACACTCTCCAATGGATCCATCCAATGTAGCTTTATAGAGGAAAAGCCACAGATTGTATGCATTATATCCTGTTGACAGAGATACTATCATAGTTAATGCATGCAAGAAAGGAAATAAGCATATTTGATCAGCCTTGAAAATTTTGTATCTGAGATCAGAAGTAAAATCTGTTAAAACACTCATAATGATGCTTCTTGCTGTAGAACATAACAGATATATTGACAACTGAAAGCGCTGATATTTTTTTCTGATGTTTTCTTTTTTATTATTCTTAATGCTATTTTCTCAAAAGTATTGCAAAATTGAAATTGGCTTCAGTGCAAGCCATAAATGCAGGACAATCCATGTGATGATATATTTCTGTGGTTGTAATTTTAGTACAATTTTTTGTTTTAAAATAGGAAAGCAATTATTTTGATTGAAAACAAAACACATTACCACGTAACAAGTGGTTACCGTGCTACAGATTAGCTAATTTCGAGTTCATCAGAAAATAAAGACCAGCATTTCAGCAATGGTTTGGAGTGCCAATCCACCTGGCAATGGCCCTGAGAGTGCCAAACCTCCACAAATCTTGTTGCCAGACCAAGTCTCATGGGTTCTGGCATAATGCTCATTTAGCACAAAATACACTAAGCACTGTAACTGTAATAAGATTGGGCACTTAATGGCTGCTAAGTAAGCAGTTAACAGTCTTTACTGCAATCCCATCATTTGCATCATTGCACTTTGTTCAAGGAACATTGTTGTCTCACTGGGAGAATTTAGGGGGCAGGCTTGGTTCCTGTAAAAGGCTCCAAAACTCACTCAAAGTATACTCTCTTGCCTGCCAGGTAACTTTGTGATTAAAATTATTTCTGTACTAATCTATTTACTGTTTTTGTTTACCTGTTCAGTCATTTTGTTTTGAAAATGCCATATTGAGATGATTGTAACATTTTGGCACATTGTTGCAATACATTTGTAAGTTGAATATTATTACCTTCAAATGTGAAAGCTTTTTTTTAAAAAACATTGAATATGGAATGTGTCCATGAAATATTGATAATGATGAAAGTATTACACAAAACAGGTTTTTTTATGTTACAAGAAGTAAAACTGTTTGGAAAAATATATTTAAGCACAATTTAGAGTGGAAATATTTTGCTTCAGTAATACTTGTTGTGGTTAATTTCAATGTTTGAAACTCTCTGCTTGTATGACATTACTGTATCCCTAAAATATATACTTTTTTCCTTTTTTTTTTAAGCATTTAGCTCAAAGGATCCATCTAGGAGATAGACCAGGCCCTTGGCACAGCTTGGGCTCAGTCTGACCTTGAAAATCTCTGGCTCACCAACATCTAGCAGTAATGAATGGACAGAAGGCAGAGTTACCCAAGGAAGGAAACACAGCTACAATAAACATTGCAGGAATGCTGATTGTGTGACCAATGTTGTTTACAAGGCCAACATATGCTGCAGTTTGTTAAACCTTTTCCTAAAGATGATTTAAAAACTGGTGCAGCTACTGGTTGAGCACTAATAGCCTTTTCAAAACTGTATCATTCCAGGTTACGGTTGGAAATAACTATATAAAATGTAAAATAGATTTGAGCTCAGACAGTTTACTTAGTAGTTGGAGTCTCACACTGCTATTTGGAGTAGGTAAGATGCAACGATGGAGGGCAAAAAGCAGCTTGGTTAAAAATGTCATATTTTGAAGATCATGGAATGTTTTTCTACGTAAACAAAGGCCAAGAGAGGGAGGAAATATGGCATGCCAAATAATATGTGGTATTGAATGTAAATATTTCTGTTATAGGCCAGCGCTGATCCATTTGAAACTATCCTGTAGAAATTTCTTTTGACATTTAACTTATTTTTAAAATGGTTTCTTACAAATGTAGGAAACACAAGAATTGGATTGCAAAAGGAAGAATGCATTAGCAATTTTGGTGCTGAACTGATAGAGGCTACTAAGACTTTTACACCTAAGAAGACTTGGAATTCCCTTCCTTTACTTCTCCACCTCCCGTACCTCTCTTTCCTTTTGAATCTTTTTTTTAACACATCTTGACAAAGCTTTGGTCATATGTCCTAATATCCTCTAACTTGACTCAGTATTAAATTTTGTTTTGTAATGCTCCCATGAAGCAACTTGGGGCACTTTACTAAGTTAAAGACACAATATAAATGCAAGCTTTCACTAAAAATAGGGCCAACAATGAAGAATACAGGAACGCACGCCAGGAGCAGCAATGGCCATACCTCAAAGTATTGATGCAGATCCATTTTATATGTGAGTTGCCCCAAATCTTGCCATAAAGTGGGAATCATGTGATATTAATACAGAGCTTATAGTTCATATTGTCTCCTTTTGTCGCTTCTTCAACTGCTCATTCATCTTTATGAGCTGCGTGGAAGCATCTTTTAAAGACTTCATCATCTCCAAAATGATATTCTCAGGTTTCAAATGATCTTAAGTTAATTGTTCAGCCATATCCACTTAAATATTATTTTTTTCTACACAGCAGAGAGCTGAAATTTTAGCTTTGCTAATTTAGAAGAAAGTGAGGTACTTTGTTTTATTCAACACCAATATTATTTCTTGAATAAATTGCTGCAGTTTCTGTTGGTTCTCTGATACCTGATTCCATGGATTGGATCTAGTGTGAGGTTGTGGCTTGCTAGCGTATATGTAATTGTTAGTTCACCAGCCTCTTATGATAGAGAACTTCTGTGATGTCCAAGCAAACTGATTGTACTTGTTTTCCAGTACCATTGCTCCTGCACATGGAATTGGTGAGTTGTTGTACACTGAAAGTCTGATAATCATTTGTTTCATCATGGCTTCCCATATCCGTGATTATGTTTGTTAAAATTTGCAGGAGCAATATATTGGCACAGGCCCCTGTGCCAATCTTAGTCAATAACAAATAGCCAGGTTTTCTGAGGACAAATTATTTGAATTTTTATGAACACTTTAGATGGTTTGATGAAATTGATGTTTTCCATGAGGTGGAAATTTGAAAATAAATGTCTACGTTTTATTGTCCAATCACATACATCATCAGAATTATGGTTTGATAATCCCATGAATACACCTCTGGCAGACATCAGATGGACTGTCCTGTAGCTTGAATGCACTCCTATGCAGTCTGCTGGGATGGTGTACACTCTTTGTACTTGCATCAGGTTTTGCTTTAGTATACTGCTTCTGTTAATGCCCTTTTCTGCCAGATTCCTTCCTAAAATAATTGAACACATTTTAGAATCATCCTATTTAGAGAAGTCATCACACATCTTTGGAGCAGGTGGGAACTGAACACATGCCTCCTGGTTCAAAGTTAGGGACACTAAGCTTAGCGTTTCCTTGGTGCATGCAGAATGTCACATGTCTTGCTATGCTTTGGTTTTCTAGTGATTGTGTTATCTATTGAGTTTATGACCTGTAAGTTTCATTCAGCTGTGAGGGTCATTTCCTATTAACGTCCATCCTTCATTACCTGTTCAAAACTGTAAATCTTTAGTTTGTCCAACAAATCCTTCTGGAAAGGTGGGTATGGTCAGCAACTCAACAATTCCATTTGTAAGCTCCCCGTCTGCAGAAGCGTGTGCTCAGATTCCACTGCTGCCACCTTATCATGTTGACGATATTACTCTGGAAATCAATCACTTGGGCATTTTCCCTCTTGTTGGGTCTTTCATCACTTGCAACAGACCTGATCTGGAAACTGTGTCTTTTAGGACCTGGCCAGTAGTGGGGGCCACTGAGCCAGTTTTGATGATGGATATTGAAGTTCCCTGCTCAGAGTGCATTCTATGGCCTTTCCACCATCAGTCCTTCTTCTAGTTAAAATTCAACATGCAGAAGTACACATTCCTCATTTTCAGGTGGGAGGTGGAACATGTTAGTCAGCAGGATTATTCCTTGGCCATACTTGAACTAATCACAAAATCACAGACCTTTACAGTGAAGGAGGAGGCCACTTGGCCCATCATGCCTGAACCAGCTTGCTAAATGAGCATCATTACCAAATGCCAACCTCCTGTTTTTTGAGCATACTTCTTACCCATTATTTTTATCCAAATAATCATCCAATGTCCTCTTGAATGCTTCAGTTGAACCTCCCTCCGCCAAACTAATGTCATGAGACTTCATGGGGTCTGAGTTCAATGTTGAAAACTCCCAGGCAATTCCTTCCCAAGTGTATACCACCATTTCTGATGGGCCTGTCCTGCCAGTGGGACAGAACTTTCCCAGGAATAGGGACTTTTTTTTGCATGATACGATTTTCTGGGTGTTGCTTTGTTACATGTTGCTTAATTAATCTGTGGTACATTTTTTCTGAACTTTGGCACAAGCCCTCATATTACTAAGGAGGGCCTTGCAGAGTCAGCAGGGCTGGATTTGCTATTGTCACCCTCGGTCAAAGCCACGTGCACCAATTGGTTTTCTTTCTTCGTCGTGGTTTCATACATTTAGATGTCTTGTTGGGACGTTACATATCAGAGTCAACTACACTTATTCACAATACTATTCCTCTTAGTCCATTCATATGATTAGTCTGAATTTCTCCGATTATTTTCCTACCTGCAGGGCCCAGGAGAGGGAGGGGGGTGATAGGGAATGTAACCCATGCCAAATATTGGGCCCCAACTTATAGGGATTGAAGCGCCTGAGCTTGGCATCATAAATGGAATTCTCATACTGTCTTGCGCTGATTCAGTGTTGAAAGACTGGCTTTTAATAAAACTCAGAACTCTCAGGCTGACTATTTGGACTTACTTTTAAAACTCGTCTTTCAGGTCAGTTCTGCCAACAGTTTCAAAGCTGCTTCCAACCTTTGGGCACTTTTGTGCTTCTGAGTTTTTCTAACAGCCATCCAGGGTCAGTAACAGCTGTTCCTAATGGCTGGTTTATTGCAACTTCTGTGAGAGTGCCTTTGGTTGAAAATTGAATCAAAAAAATGGGAAGCGTAATCCTTGGAATCTTTTTAGAACAAATTGGATGCTGGGGCCGTAGGTGGAGGGTCTAGTAGGTAGGGGGTTCCTTTCAGAATTAGTACCACAAAATTAAATACTGTTGCATTTCTTAAAATTACCTTTTAGAATTGAACTGTCATATAAACAGTAATCTGATGATATGTTGTGGCTTGAGGATCTTAGATCTCATCATAGTAAATTTAAGAAACTAAAGCCAGGAGTGAGGCAAACCAGGCTGTTCACTCACCAGTGTCTATATTAATACTCTTGTAAAGCCTGAGAATGGATGAAATCCCTGTTTGTCACTAAGAGATTTCTCAAAGAAAGTTTTTACAAATCTCTAAACCATCTTTCATCACCCTGTTTAAAATCTAGCAAAAGGAGATCACTTATACCTTGGGGCTAAAATTACTTTACTGTGGGGTGAGGATTCTCCTGATTATTCATTTTAATGTTGGCAAAAATAAAATCCATTTACATCCCAGAGAAACCATATAAACTGTGTTTATCACAAAGGGACCTTACTGTGTAGAAATCCCATTCTATGACTTAAAATACATGATTTCTTTGAGGATACAGTTGTCAGAGTTTTTGCTGTTGGTGTTGCATATTTATTAGTTACATACAATGCCTGTTTGTTCATACTCAAACAGCAATCAAATGTTTAACAAATGTACTATTTGCACATGTATTCAGTACAAATACAACATAATTTAGAAGCTGTGGTTTAGACTGTAAGTGCACAGTGTACAACTTGTATGATGACTTCTAGAGGAAGAGGACTCAATTTAATTTTTGGATTAAGTGGTTGATAAAAGGTTAATATAAGTCAGTCAGTGCTATAATTAATGATGCAATCCTAACATGAGTACAGCATTCAGACAGAATTCTGAGAAGGAAACAGTTAGAGAAGCAACATTCTGTATTAGACTGTAATAATGCATAATGAGCGAACAAACAGTTGCCATTACCCTATCATGACAACATCTAGAGGCATAGGGGTAACATGTTAGGAGAAGTAACATGTGCATATGTGTGTTAATCCTTCTCTGTGTGGTACAGCCTGATCTCCACTCACTTTGGTAATCCTTGCCCTTGGGCAAAGACCATGCTCCACCACACATTAAATGAACCCATAGACTTCTTTTTTCACCACAAATTGATGTTTGGGACCTAGAACATCAGGACATAATAGACAACCTCAGCAGCAAGAGATCTAGACATTGCACTACTATCATTGCCAGGAACTATACACAATAATATTAACATCCCTGCCCTGAGTGAGACCCTGTGAGAAAAATATAGTCAGCTCAAAAGTGGTGAGGACACTCTCTGAAAGGAAAAATATGAGGAAGAATGCAAACTAGCAGGGTTGGTTTGCTGTAAAAATCAAAGTGGTTAACTATTCAATGACTTGCCCTTTGGGATAAATGAGCACCTAATAGCCTTTTGACTCATCCTAAACTAGAAGTCGTTCCCCACAGTCTTCAGTATATGTGCTCCAATTCTAAAAGAAATGGGAAAAAACAAGGAAGAATTCCACTTCAGCCTTGAAAAAATGTTGTCCTGTGTTTCAACAAGGGACAATTCAATAACTCTTAGTGATTTCAATGCCAGGCTTGGGAGGGGTACAAACATTTTTAAAGGCATAATTCATAAGAAAGGCATAGGGGAGGCAAACACCAACAGAGTCATTTTCTTAATGAACTGTCTAGAATATGGGCTTCACAAAACAAATGTCCTATTTCATCAGAAAGACAAAGGCAAGATCTCACGACAACACCCTTGTTCTGAACATTGAGACTAGACTGACTATGTTATGACCAAGCAAGTAACCACAAGGATGTTGTGTTAGCTGCACCATGATCGGTGCTAGCGACTGTTGGAATAACTATCATTTAGTCCGGTCTATTATCTCTGTCAGCCTGGCCCAATGGTGCCAGCGGCAGCAGAAGCCTGGCTTCAGGACAGTCAATATCAATGGACTCAAAGATGCTGTAAAGAAAGACCCAGGCAGTTTCACAATATCAACTGATGAAGGTAAATGAACAGGAACCATAGAATGTCCATGGTGCTTGATCTGCTCCTAAATCCATCACAAACGGCACCTGATAGGAGACTCAGGTATGAGGAAACATGGATACTGTTTGATGAAAATGCTTAGGAGGTTCAGGAACTACTAAGTCACGATCACATGATGTTCCTGAACTGAAAATGTTACCAAAACACAAAGGCAAGACAGCTGATCTACAGACAAATGAAGGCTGAGGTCCAACAAAAAAAGATGTGACCAAAGAACAGATGGATGGAATCTCTTTTGAAACGCTGAAATACAACAAAGAAACAATTTGGAGCAAATACAAATACATGGTCTAACCTTCCTCATCTAGAAAGAGAAAACATGCTAGCAGTTTCTGATGAAAAATGGTGAGATGCCATAATTGTGATTATCTTCAAGAAAAGAGATAATACCAGTTAACGATAATTGCAAAGGGGTCTCCCTGCCTCCCCCCAGAGGAAGATCATGAAAACATTCTCCTAAATCCCAACCTCCCAGCAGCTGAAGTGCTCCTACAAGACTCAGTGTTCTATCCATCAAAAGGCAGAGTGGACATGACCTTCACAGCAAGACAAATCCAAGTAAAGTGCAGAGAGCAGCAGCAAGAATACCAAATGGACTTCTTGACTTGGTGGGGAATCTAAAACATAGGAGACACAGTCTCAGAAAAAGGGGCCAATTGTTTAGGATTGAGATGAAGGGAAATTATTTCACTCAAAGTGTGTGAGCCTTCAGAATTTTCTACTCCAGAAGGTTTTGTATGTGCTGTCACTCAATACATTGAAGGCTGAGATCAGCGGATTTTGGTCTCATATGGAATCAAGGGATATGGGGAGTAGGCAGGAAAGTGAATTTGAAGCCCAAGATCAACCATGATCATATTCAATAGCAGAACAGGCTCAAATAACAGCACTGATAGCCAAGTGATATTATCACTTAACAATTAATCCAGAGACCCAGGTAATGTTTGTGGGAACTGGGTTCAATTCTTGTCATGACAAATGGTCAAAATTGAGTTCAATAGGTTAAATAAACTGGAATGAAGAGTCTAATGATGACCATGAATCCACTGTCAATTATCAGGAAAAAAAAATGTTTCATTAATGTCCTTTAGGGAAGAAAGTGCCTTCCTTACCTGGCCTGGCCTACATGTGACTCCAGACCCACAGCAATGTGGTTGACACATTGCCCTCTGGACAATTAAGGATGACAATAAATACTGACCTGGCTAGTAATACCCACATCCTATGAATGAATAAAACAAAATTAGACCCTAACATTAACCCTCCTCCTGCTTTGTTTTCTTGTGTCATCAGTTGTACTGCACAGACATTCCCAAGGGCTCCAACACTTCCTAGAGGGTGAGACCAATGCAGTTTAATCATTCCCTATTTTTTCTTAGGATTCATTTGATTGTTCAACTTTTGAGATTACTGATAAAATAGAATCTAATTACACTCCTGTATAAAATAATTATATTGAATAAAACTATGCACAGGGAAAGAGAAGATTTTCTACTTCTTCTCCAGAACAAAAAGGTTTTGTGCTGTTTATCTGGGCTATAAACATTGAATCTTTACCTCAAAAAGGAACTTACTGTCACAGTATGTATATGGAACAATAAGCAAAACATGATAATGAGGGCTGGGGCAGGCACCAAAATCAGTGTTATGATCTGCACAGTGTCATAAATAACCAACAGGATATTTTTTCTGTCAAATTAACAATATCGCACATTACTGTTAAAGCAAAAATTTGTCCTCTCTGGTTTGTTTACTGGTCATGGTGGGATCAGCTATAGGGCATTATTTAGCATTGCATTATTGTTGGTCTTAATATTAATGATCTGTGCTGTATACATTGGATGATATTTATAACCAGATGGCAGTACTAGGTGATATCATTTGCCAGGACATTTCTGTGACTGTTAGCTAAATTGATTGATGAATCTTGGAAAGGGTAAAAATAACATGAACAGTGGAGGAGGGAAGTATAAAAGAAGGTGGGCTGACGACGACCAGATACTAAGAAACTGAAGGGGTATCAGGAAGCGTGATTTCTTTCTTTGGCCCTGCTGATATATCTTGAGAATTTTTTTTAAGTGCTCCATTACTGGTACCTGCTCCATATTATTCACATCAATGTGAAAACTGGAGGTCCAAAACAGACTCATGTGAGACATTCCTGGCAGAACTTTTTTATTTCCATTTAACATCACTGCCTCTAGTTTAATGCGAAAGTTATGTGTTAGCTATGGCTTTGTGGTGAGACACTCATCTCTGAGTCAGACAGTTATGGTTTCAAGTACCACTCCTGAGGATTGAGTACAAAGTCCAGGCCGATGTGCAAGTGCTAGGGCATTTTTTTTAAGATAAAATGTTAAATTGAAGTCCTATTCACTTTTCAGGAGGACATAAATGATCCCATGGTACATCATGCAAGAAAGAACATGAGATTTCTTCCTGTTCTTTGCCAATGTTGTATCAACCAAACAATGTCATTAAAACATCATCTCATTGTTGTTTGTGGGACTATTCTGTGTGCAATTTGGCAGTTGCACGTCCTACCTTACAAATCAATTATATTTCAGAAGTATTTCAATTGTTTTGCAGGTTACTTTGGAAACCTTAAGTTCATGAAGAGTGCTATAATAATGCAAGTCTTTAAAAATCCAATTTAAGCCATCTGAATATAAGCTAAAATCTATCCTATGGAATTTAATGCGTTAGTTAATTGCATTAAATGAAGAGTTTTGTCAAACACAACTGGATTTTTCTTGCCAATTAGTCTACCTTTTTCAAGTATTCCACTGTTTGTAATAAATGGGCTATGACCTTTAAGGCCATGTTGACTAGAGTTAACAGACTTGTGCTCATTAAATGATCATTGGTGGTGTCTTATATTATACTTATATGCATTTTTCCCACAATGGATGTCAAGGAAACTGGTTTCTAATTTTCTAATTTATGGCTTATACAATGTCAATTTGGGTCAGTTAGGACTCTCAGCTCTGCTCCAGCTGACTATGGGTTCCAACTCCATTCCATAATTAAATTTATAATCCAGGTTTGCATTTGGGAGAAAAAGTTGTATTGATGCAGCTGCTTTCCTTTTAATTAAACCAATGGATTCTCTGATGGCTCAGATGGGTGTTAAAATCTCCACAGCATTAGTTTATTTTTCAGTGAAACAAAATTCCTATAAACAACAGATCAACAGTGAATGACTTATTATTCATTTCATTGCAATTGAAAGAATTTCCTGTATGTAAATAGCACTATGTTTGCTTATATAACTCTGTAAGTTAGGCACTGTAGAATTTTACTGACAGAATTGTGATGAAGTAATGCAAATTCATTCTAATTTTTTTTTATGTGGGAAGTATAGTTTTTATTCTCCCATGTCACACAATATTCCTGTATCTCTGGAGCTTCTACAAAAACCAACTAGTGAATCACTGTTTCCTTTCTTCGGGAGTGTTTTTTGAAGTAACCAGGCTAGTGTGTGTTAAACTAGCACACATAGCAGTTCTGCATAAATGATAAAGTGATTTGAATATTTTCGTAACTTGCAATTTAATCAACAATGATTCAATTGAGCAGGTTTCACTCTGATTTGGTCTATTCATTGATCTCTCTCAACAAAACTTCCCTATTTGGACAACCAACAACTTCAGTGTTTTTCAAAGCATATCCTCCAAAAAATAATAATATGTTGCAACCTTTTTGATTTGTGAACCCACTGAGAATATTTTTATTGCCACATTTATTCAATTTAGTCCAAAATCACGCAGCTCTTGGAGCTACTACATTCCAGGCCAAAGTCTATCCTGCAAGTAATGAAGATTGGACTGCAGTCTACTATAATGCTTCAACTGATTAAACACCACAAAATTTGTCCTTGCTTATACTAAGGCTTCAAGAGTATTTGTGCAAACTCAAGCATTGTAGCAAGGCATTCCATAAAAGTGAGAAATCTCCAAATACCAGTGGTACTTCAATGTTCACTCCTATTGTAGAAACTAATTGAGTGAGCAATTAAAATTGCCAATTTACTTGCTTTGAAGTCAACTGAATCAAACTTTATTTCCCTTTTGGAATAAAGTGATTCATTTTGTCAGGAACATTAGGGGAAGGAATAGAAACCAAATAGTGTAATTTTAAAGGGGTTCAGAAACAGAACAATCAGGCATAAATGTAACAGAACTAGTTGAGAAGACCCGAAACGTCAGCCTTCCTGCTCCTTTGATGCTGCTTGGCCTGCTGTGTTCATCCAGCTCTACACCTTGTTATCTCTGTTGAAAAGCACAATTTGTCGAGCATTATGGCAGGGAGCAGGTATGTGAGGTGTGGGGTCCTTGATTTGCAGGGAAATTAGAAAATATCAAAACTGGAGTTGTCCATATGGGACACATAGAAGTATAGGTTTCCCAGAGGACTTGCAGAAATCAATAGCAGGGCATCTTTTAATTATTTTTCAGCAGGATTCCAGCCCAATTGCAAGTCTGCTTGATAAATTGTCCAGACAGGAAATCCTGCAGTAAATGACTGCTGCCCAGAACCACATAGCGGAGAGGTAGGGAGAGATCACAGAGAGCAGGCAGATCGAAGTCAGAGGCACAGATTGTGTTTGCGGAAAGACATCATTGTGGAAGCAAATATTGATGTCAGTGAGAAAGTTTATGGAGTGAGGGAAAGGGTAGAGCTGGGATGATTGCAAGGAGAACAACAGAGAATTTAGCAATCATGGGAAAACAGGCTTAGAGTGCACAGAATACTCCCTAACAATTCTTGGCTCGCAAGCAGTGCTGTAAAGGCACTTACTTAATAAGTGCGACCCCTACTGCCTTTTCTTTACCTAATCAAATCTCATGAATCCTGGCCAAAATGAATTAAAAGTAAAAAGCATGTGACAATGGAAGCACGCAGACTCCATAAAAGATTTACCAACCAACCTGTAAACCCAATATGATCAGTCATGCATTCCCTGACCTGTTTCAATTAAAAATGGATGATTGGCATTGTGCTTGAAATGTTCCAAAGGTTATGTTTCCATTCCATCCAAAACGACCAATCCTTCAAGGTTAAAATTACCCACACAGAACGCAAAAGCAAGAAAATTATGTGGAACATTCTAAAGATGTTAATTCATTTGAATTATGGCATTGTTGATAATTCAAAGCACCTCTCTTCAGAAAGAATGTCAAGCAATTAGAAAAAAGTGCAAAAGAATTTTGCTAGAAATGTATCAGGGCTGCAACACAGTCTAATGTGGAAAGGAGAAGGAGAAATTAGAATTTCTCCTTGGAGCAGTTAACGGGGATTAAAATCAGAAAATGCTGGAAATACTCAGCAGGCCATTCAGCTGTGGAACAGAGTTAACCTTTTAGATCAGTGAACTTCCATCAGAATTGATCAGAGAAACTGTTGACTGGATATTATTTGCCCCAACTGAGTGTGTTTGGTCAAGGAAGCACGTACAAGAAGAAGGATGTCTAGTCCACCACCTTCCCACATATGCCCAAGCTCAGCCTCATAATAGAGAAGGTGGATGGTTACAAAAATTGGCAGCTCACCCACCGTGTGCAAATAAATCATTTAGGGTCAATTGTGCATTTTACTGAAAGTCAGCTGAGTTTGTTAAAAACTCAATTGACCTCTATGTTACACTGTCTATGTTATTATGCAGTTGACACGAGCAGTTGGGTGGAAACAGAATTCACTTTTTCCAAAGTGCTTAAAACAACAGGAATGAATGGACAAGTGTCATTGGAGGATGCCCTTTGCCCTTTGGGGTATGCCCCATAAAGTTAACAACCTTCCTTCCTTTTCATTTCTACATTCCTTGAAACCCTTGCCCCACAGCCTGTCACAACTACCCACCCCTCCCGACCGCCACCAAGTTGCCAAAATGCCCTCCGCCCAAAGCCCTTGACATACGTGAATCCTGAATCTGTTCGGCCTCCTGACTGGGCCAGCCTGCATCCCACGGCAGGGCTATAGCATTGCTGGCACTATTGGAGGTGCCAGCCAATCTGATTAGCCAGTGGCCCCTCACAGACAACACTTCAGTGACGTGTGGAGGTCCCACAAGTAGCTTATTTATCTGGCCCATGGTGCTTTAAAACCATGGGGTGGGCTTCTAGCTGGACCATTAATTGACCTCCAACTTTTCTCCCATAAATGAGTGGGATTGCTGCCCACTCTCCCATCCCCATAATTTTCCAACAATTAATTGTCTCAGTTCTCTGCAGCTGCTACCAGATCTGCTGAGTATTTACTCCATTTTCAGTTTTTAGTTCCATTTTCCAGCAGATGCAATGTTTTGCTTTTGTATTAAGATTCAGGAAATATTTCATCAAGGTGCTCAAAATCTTCAAGATTTTGACAAAATAAGAAAAGAGAAATTACTTGTAATGATAGATGGATAAATAACAAGAGAAACAACCATTTAAGATCATTGGCATAAGGAAATGCTAAAAGCAGCCAGTTGTTGTGATTGCATTTGGAGGATTGCATACAATTCTGGTCATACTCCTACAGAAAGGATGTTATTAAACTTTAAAGGGTTCAAAGAAGATTTACAAAGATGTTACCAACCCTGGAAGGTTTCAGTTATAAGGAGAGGCTGAATAGGCTGGGACTTTCTCCCCTGAAGCGTCAGAATTTGAGGTCTATAAAATCCTGAGGGCCATAGATAATTTGAATAGCCAAGGTCTTTTCCTCAGGGTAGGGGAGTCCAAAACCAGAGGGTTTAATTTGAAAGAGGAACAACTTAAATGGGAACTGAGGGCAACATTTTCCTCCAGAGAAGCAGGTACAATTACAACATTTAAAAGATATTTGGACAGAAGCATGGATAGAAAAGGATTAGAGAGATATGGGCCAAATGCAGGCAAATGAGACTAGTTCATTTTAGGAAACCTTGCCAGCATGGATAAGTTGGGTCAAAGCCCTTTCTCCGTGCTGCAAACGTCTATGACTCATTGATTATAAAGAGTGGTGGAACTCAATGATAACTTTCAACAGGGAGTTGATTAACCACTTACAGGTGGAGATTTTGAATGGCTATGGCGACTAAGCAGCAAAATGGGATAAACTGGATTGCTTTTTCAATGTGCTGATGCAGGCACAATGGGTTAGATGACATTTTGTGCTGTATTGTTGTCTAATTCCAGATTAACCTGATAAACCGAACACCAAGAGTTTGAAAACATAAGTGGCCTTTTTATTTGGGTTTCATTGATATTATTAGGATGGAGTCATTAATGTTAACATGGCCTCACAGCACCAGGGACCCAGTTTGTTTCCTTGGTGACAGTGTGTGGAGTTTGTACATTCTCCCCGTGTCTGCATGGGTTTCATCTGGGTGCCCTGGTTTCCTCCCACAGTCTAAAGATGTGCAGGTTAGGTGGATTAGCCATGCTAAATTGCTCACAGTGTCCAGAGATGTGCAAGCTGGGTGAATTAGCCATGGGAAATGCAGAGTTAGAGGGCTAGGGTAGAGGGGTGGGTCTGGGATGATGGTCTTTGGAGATTGGTATTAATTCAAAGGGCAAAATGACCTGTTTCCACACTGTAGGGATTCTATGAAACAGAAGAAAGCAAAACAGATCAGATTAGGTCAAATGGGGTAAATTTTCCATCTTTGAAATTTGATTTAATCATGTGGCTGGGAAAAGCAGACATACTGTTCCATTTTCCAGACCAAGTAAACCTTACAGAGTATAAGGCTAACATTTTCTCTTAAATTACACTGTATTTAATTCTTAATTAACAGTACTTACATTATGCTGGAGCTTTTGAAATTCCAATTCTACAGCCTTCAAAGCAATAGTCAAAGTTCAAATTTTCATGTTTCCATATGCAAAGAAAACTGGCACTGGTTTAAATGATTTTAGCATAAGTTATAAAAATAGAATATGTCAAAGAAAGTCATCAGAGTTAATGTTTTGAGTACAATATGACACTTCAGAATATGTTTGTTTTCTGGAGGTGTTCTAGAATGGTTTCTTCTCTGCCCAAGTATGTAGGTAGAATGTATTTCTGTATTTCACTGTTTAAATGAATGGAATGCTCTCCACAATGAATTAGAATCAGATGCATCAACATATATGTACTAAATTTGTAAGTAAATCTTATAAAGTATAAGTTTTAATTTATTTTTCAGAAAATGATGTGTTGCTTAGCTCTGCATGGAAATTTGGTTCAGTCTCAAATACTCAGTTCTACCTATTTAGTACCTCCTACCAGTTAAAATTGATTTATTTGCTTTCAGATCTGGGTCAATAAATGTTGGAACTGAAAATTCTTTAAACTTCCCTGTTTCTGCTACATACAGTTTTTGGAAATCTGATTTCAGACAGAATGTTTCATTGATTTTAGTTAGATAACACTTTGACTATTCTACTTCTACTAATCCAGCCAAGTCACTTTAGATTAATATAACAGGCACTGGGTTATAGAGGACAAACTTTTTACTTTTTTAGCTATATTGTTTCTTAAGTAAAATCTCAATTTATTTTGTTATTTTTTGAACTTGAAAATAATCAAGGTATATTGGCCTGGAGCTTTTAAGTGCAAAAGAATAAACAAACAAAAATTTCAAATGATTTAATTTTTAATAAAATATTTAATATACATTTTGGAAATTAATGTCAATAAAAGACAAGCAAAAGGGTGGATCTGCTATTTCTCATTCTGCTTTTCAAGTAAATTGAACTGATTTCCTGTGATAATGATCATATTTCAAATCAGGACAAACAGTGCTTTAACAGAATCAATGTGCAGCCCTTGCAACTGGTAGGGATAATAGAATTACAGGCAGACAATACGCTTGTATATTACAGGAAGGAATGAACAAATTAATAGTAATTGTTAAAATGAAAAATTCATCATTTTGTTCATGGTTTTAACATCATAGTTTCAGCACTAAATCTCCTAACTTAATCTTGAGTTGAAAATTAATATATGGATTTCAACAAGTTTTAACCACTTCACTGCTAAACTTATCAATTGTTCACTGTCATTTTAAAGCGTTTTATTAAGTTTAAATGCTCAAAGGTACAAGCCGTAAATATGTTATAATTACTTCATTGGTAGTTTTCTTCCACTTTGCTAACTTTGGATGGCACTTGTCCTCTATATGTCTTTCAGACAGCCAGAGTTTAATGACTATATGTCATCGAACTTACATGGTGAAATCCAACAGATTCGGGAAAATCCTATTTTTTTTTACATCTGCATTTTTGAGATTAAACACTTCTGTTTTGTGATTGCGTTAGAGACCCATGTACAAACAATCCTCTGAGTCACCGATGTAAACAAGTTCAAAGACCAGTAAGGCTGAGGATTCAAGATCACCATTTGACAGTTAAATCTAAACTATTTTAGCTGTTGTGTTGTCCAATGTTTGCATACATAATTTATGGATAAAAATATTTTTAAATCTTAAAAATGCCATTGAATGCTTATGTATTTCATGAAGCTGTGAGTTTCTGCCTTATGTCCATTGTATGATGCATATTTATCTCCTCTGGCCCTGATAAGTGTATGTCATTGCTTATCTCCGATTTATGTTAACCCATTTGACTTTGACACTTTTGAACTATTTCATTAATTTGATCTTGCTGAAACTAGAAGTAACAAAATTCAAAATTAAATTCCAGAAAAAAATTATTTTTTAGGTTCTTTAAACTAAATTAATCCTAAATGGTTGGATTGAGGAATGTTTATATATCTTGTCATGAATCTATTTCTGATTTGCAGGCAGTCTATAAGAGATACTCTTGCTCATTTAACATTTAGGTTATTTAATTTCCAGATTGATTTTTCTTTTCCTTCTCCTTATTGAAAGACACTGGGATGATTTCCCAAAACTATGCAAGGTGTGAATATCAAAGGGTATTATGAAGAGTTTCCCTCAGTGGGCTCCGGTGGAGTTTTCTTGCACAAGTGCTCACATCATTAACAATACACCATCCCTCCATAGCGCAGCTCTCACATTACCTTTTTCTTGCAGTAGTGAAAATGTTCACTTCTGTGGAGACTTTGTGCTGTTTTCACCATATTTAAATCCCAGTCATGCACCACTTCAAATGTTGCAAGCATTATCCAGTTGCAGTGTGGATAGAATAGCCCCAGAGATGGCCAATAGAGGTGGATTGGCATCCTAGGACACTGGAGCAGCTGCAAGGATGTGCAGTCGAGCAGTTTAGAGGGAACATTGTTTGTCTCCCCACCTTACCTCCAGACCTACAGCTTAGTAGTGGCAAATGTCATGACGAAATTTTCCCCCAATCCGCAAAAAATCCATGGAGGGGTGCTGACCATTGATGGCTCACACCTCTCCAGCTCCTTCCAAAGCTCTATTGTCATTCACCCTTACGGGTTCAGTTGCACCCTTCACAATTATCACTCCTCTTCATCTCATTGTTTGGCCTCTGATCTGCAAAATTGACTTTCATGACTTGCCCACAACAGCAGTGGCCCCTGGTAACCCTTCCTTGACTTTCAATGAATAGACCTCAAGGACTGACTGTGGCCCAGCTCCACATCACAACCGCTCCCCCCACCCTGCCCCCCACAACTGATTTGAAATGGCAGCCTTGACTGATGAGTAACCAGACTGGCCTCTGTGTAACTCCCCGACTGACTTACCACTAAACCCCTGACTGGTTACAATGGACATGCAGAACTAACCATAGCCATTCCTTGGATTGTAATGATATAGAACACCTGACCCTGTTTGGCCATGTCCAAATCTCTGGACTGATATCAATGTAATTGACATGCAGTGCCCACTGATTGACAGCTACTCCCATTGACTCAACAGAGGATTGCCTCCCTTAGACTTTCAGAATGACTATTTGGTTGAAGCATATTCAGTGTGATTGCTTCATAAGCTGATGGCACGTAACTGCAGCTTAACATTGACATAGCACTATGCCATATACCAACATTTCTGCTCCCATGACAGATTGTTGTTGACAATCATGATAGACTACCTGGCTTTGTGTCTGTGCTAAAAAGCAATGCAAGACTGAACTTTGGAGACCTTAATTTTTGTGTGAGGTGCCAATGCAGAAAAAGTCAAGACAAGGCAGGGTCAGTGTAAGCACCCGACCGGGTACAAAGTCAGTGAACACTAAAAAGCAAACTAAGAGACCTGAGATATACCTTGTTCTGATGCATGAGGTAGATGCCCATCCCTGTTCACAAAGCAGCCTGGCAGCCGCATTATAATCAAAGGTGTTGGTGAGCTCCAAGTTATGATATTAAAGTGAGTTAAAGATGTGCCAAGATGATGTGGTAAGGCTAGAAGTTGACCGATTCCAGCCTCCATGGACATTTGGTGCAGGCAGTAACTGCTCATGAAGCATGAAGTGGTGGAAAATCCTCGCCTAAAAAGATACTCTAAGATAACGCTGAAGAGCTGTAGTCAACAGTTGCCTGCTCTGACGTTCATGTCTGGAATTGTCACCATTTAGGTTCTCTCTGCTACCTGGGTAAATAAAAGCCTGCATTTAATTGTGGCATGACTTGGTAATAATGAGATGTTAATCATGAAGACATCTCACCACTCACTTGAGAGGTTCTCATCTAACATCCAAATTTTCTGCGCAAAATCTGAATTTTTCTCTTGATGCAAGAATCCCATTTTTTTTCATTCTTGCTGTATTTTGTCAACCGTCACTTCATTACCCATGCCACTGAGGGCTTGGGAACATTCAGCCCATCATAACACAACAGTCCCAAAATCTAACATTTCAGTTTTATTACTCTTGCCTGATTGCCGCACCCCTTTTATGAGTTTGCTGAACTCTTTTTGAAATGATTTGCCAGGGGTAACATTACGTTCAGTTAGTTTCAAGAAAGAAAATGGCAAAAACATGAGATGGAATGCCATGAACAGGTCTGGCAAATTTTCAGATCAATCCAGGGAGAAAAAAATTCAAGGGAGAATTTGAAGTAAAACATCAACAAAAAGGAGCAGAGACAATTTGGCAGTTTCATGCAAAGCAAAGGGATAATGTAACCTGAGATAACAAGGTGTAGAGCTGGATGAACACAGCAGGCTAAGCAGCATCAGAGGAGCAGGAAGGCTGACGTTTTGGGCCTAGACCCTTCTTCAGAAAATGATATGTAACCTGCATTGCAGGGTAGTGAAATGGTGGAGATGCTGAAATGTGTAACCTAGAGGAGCAATCATTTCTAGCTGAAGTATATGTCCAATGTGTATTGTTACAATGTGGAATGTTATCCTTCTATCATAATTTTATTTGTATCAAAGATATGAAACATCTTCCATTTTGGAGATGTTTTATTAAATATCAAGCATGGAGTATTTTAGGAATAAAATTCTTCCATAATAAAAATGGTGGGAAACAATTTTCAATTTATGTTTTTATATTTACAATTTCCCAGAGTTTCCTGAAATCAGAATTTTTCAGTGTTAAATCAGAATTTCTGTAAAATTTTGTGCCAATTCCACGAGACCATCATCTAAACCGTCAAGTCATATTGCTATTATATAATGCTGATTTACAAAGATATTCCATGGACAATGTGAGCCACAGGTATGTACTGGGCAGACAGGAAAGAACATGAAATTGAGACCGAAACCAGATCAGTCATAATTTAATTGAATGGTACAACAGGTTTGGAGGACCAAATGGAACACTTCTGTTCCTAAGTCCAATGTTCCTATGTTTCAGGAATGTACTTTGTAATGGAAGTGAACATCTGCAAAATCTAAGTGACCCACACCTCAAATCATAAACAAATCTCTACATATTCAAAGAAAGAAAATATCTTGAAGAAGTACAAAAATTCAAGTTCCTGCAGTGTACTATATCTGCAGAAGAGTGAAGATAGCAATGGAAAAGGCTGAATTCAGTAACAAGAAATAGTTGCTATCCACAAATAAACAACTGAAAAAAAAACAACTCAAGAAACAATTTGGAAAGACTTTAAGCAGAATGTTATTTTGTATTGGCTGGGACCTCATGGAAAGAAAAGATCAACGTGCCAATTGTTCTAAAATGTGGATTTGTATGAGAATGGAAAGGATCAACTGGGCATATAAAATAAGAAATGATGAAGTGCTGAGGAAAGCAAATGAACAAAGATGTTTGCCGAAGATAATTAGGAAAAGGCAGAAACAACTTGGTGGGACACATTCCAGGGGAAACAGAGAAGGAAAAGGTATAAGGAGGGGGAAGATTTCAAGTGAAAAGAGAAAGGAAGAAATTCTCTTCCTCAAAACGCAGTGAATGCAGAATCTTCAAATTTTTTTTAGGTAGAGACAGATAGATTCTTGATTACCAATGGGATGAAAGATTATGGTGGGCATGCAGTAATGTTGAGTTAAGTTAAAATCAGATCAGGTTGAATGGTGAATCAGGCTCAAAGGTTCAAATGTTGTACACTTGATCCTTGCTCGAATGTTTGTATGTCATATTAGTGCCGAATGGCTAGAAAATCAAAGAAAGCCGTTGGTGACTGAAAGGATTGGCACAGAATAGAGAGACATAGAGAAGACAATGAGCCACAAATCTGTCTTCAGGGAGACCACAAATGATGTTGATGATAATGGCAAAATAGCAGTATCTGCGCACAGACATGAATTAGGTACAGGATAGTGCTCCCCATAATTGGCCCTCTGTAAAAGAGTCACAACCAAGTCCATTTTCTACACTGCTATGCGTAAGATTTGTTGGTATCAAATTTGATTTTTTTATACAGAAAGAGAGACTTAAGAAGGTATAAAACACAATTTGCTATTTTAGTTGAGTTCTGTTTCTGCTGATATCCAATTTTTAGCAATGGTTTCATATTCACTTTTATGCTAAATTTTCATAACACACCACTTGAATAATCAATATAAATTTCTTGTGAACCTGACAAATTATGCCATATTGAATATTTTGGCCCAAATGTTATCCAATCAGATTGTTATTTTATTAGGCCAAATCAAACAAACAGTAAGATAAACTGTCAAAAGATGTGATTTGAAACAGTTTCTGAAATAGCTGATGTGATTTTATTAGGAATTGACTATAACCTTTCTGTTGAATGTTCCTGTACTCTATTGGAGTAATTTTGTTTACTGTTGGTTCTGTTTGTAAATTAGCAGAAATGATCAGTGGTTGATTGATTCTGAATGAATAAAATTGCCCTGAAATCATCAAATTGATACTGGAATTAACATCAGCAGCTCTCATTTGACTGTTAAATGTCACCAAATTTAATTATAAGAGAAACACAGTGAAGGAGTTTCCAAATAAGTAAAGGGCAAATGTATTAACACTGATAAATGGAATATTGTTTAATTGGGCATTACCCTGTAGGTTAATGGTTGGCCTTGCTTGCTGTTCATTTTGAACAATTATTAAAATGATTATGGTAAACAGAGAGAACCAATAGTGTAGTGTGGAAAATATTAAATTTAGTGAATCTGTGATTAAAGGAATATCTTCTTTCATACATGTACACGTATTCTATTTTCGGATACATCTTAAGTGTTGGGGCAGTTGATTGATGTAGTAGTGGAAAGAAGCAGAACTTTCAAACTCCAATGATCTTCAACCACAAACAAAAACAGAAATTGCTGAACAAAAACTTGTTGGATCTGGCAGCATCTGTGGAGAGAAAACAGAGTTAACGTTTTGGGTGCAGTGACCTTTCTTCAGAACTGGAGTTCAGTTCCGGTCTGAAGAAGGGGCACTGGACCTGAAATATTAACTCAGCTTTCACTCTACAGATACTGTCAGACCTGCTAAGTTTTCCAAGAATTTCTGTCTTTTTTTCTGATTTCTAGCATCCACAGCTCATTTGGATTTTTAAAATCATCAGTCACTGGGGTTGGACAAGGCTTACTGATATTCCCACTGCTCCCCACCCTTCACAATGGGCACCATAGAGAGAAAAATGTTGGTTCCAAAATTTCACTCAAGATTTGGCACCCTGGTGCGCATTGTATACATCAGTTGTGATATGTTCTGTCCATAACACAACTGATAGTACAGTAACATCAGTTAGGGTTGTCCATCTATACATACGTCAATCCTAAACAAATTTTCTAATCTGTATAATATAATTCCAATAAATTCAAATAATTCTATGCTTATTGTATTTAGCAGAGTTATTTGCTCTGATTTAATTGTTTATCACCTTAAATAAAGAAATAACTTTCACTTAGCAACATCTTTCATTAAGGCTGCATGCCGCAAATTACTTGCTGATCAAGTTCACTTGAGATGTAGTCACTGTGGTAGCAAATAGAAAATAAATAGCCATCAGTATAGATGTAAAAGACCAGAACATCCATTTTCAGATGTTGATTTCAATATCGTAATAAGCACTGTTCAAGACAACAGGAGAACTCTCCAGTACATTTCAACTTGTGCCATAGGATCATTTATGTCCATCAAAGAGTGCAGATAATACCTCAGTTTATTATCACATTTCCTGATAGCAGCACCACTTAGGGCCAGAAGAGCAATTTATCCTGAAACCTTCCAGCTCAGTAAAAAGAGTGATATGACAGAGCCAAAGCTCACACCTTTTCTGATCTTGTGCCTCAGTAACAATGTTATGAACCAGACCAAACCCTCTCAAAATATATTAAGAATATAGTCTGGAACCAAACCTTTTCTTATTTTAAAGATAAGTGTAAGGTGTTCTGTTTCACATGCAATTTGATTGGTCAAACTAAAAAATCTTGAAGCAAGACGCACTCTATTCATACACTATAGTTAAAAGGCAGCAAAAGAAGAAATTGGAATAACTTCACTCAATTGGGATACTTAAAAGAACAATAGATTATTTAATTAAAAAACAGTTGCAGCTCCCATATAGTAACATCCCACAAACACACCCTTGGCAAAGGCAAATTCAGTAAAATAGATTTGTCTCACATGCAATTCTATCAGTTGGAAGAGAACTCCAGCTTCTAATTGTAACAGAGAGAGGAGTGAAAGTTTCCACATCTAGTTTCAAGACCTCAGCAACTGCTACTAAAGGCTAAAACTAAAAATCCTGTTTCTGTGAGGGCTTGACCTTACCTATTCAGCTTCTATTGTTTCAGGTTTAAACAAAAATACCCAAGGCTTCAGAAGCTGTTTACTTTATTGGCTTAAGCGGAATGATCAGTGCTTCTGTCTCAACCTCTCTTCATTAAAAAAAACACCAGGACAAAATACACCTCTTAAAGCCATAGTATTGTCACAACATTATTAACTGAGTATATTATCACTACACAGGCATATCATTACTGCATGGGAGTTAACTGGCCATTTTCAAATCTCTCCAGGCTTAATTACTATTGTAATAAATTACCTCAGTTACAAGTTGTCAGTGCACCTTCTGTTTGCTTTCACAACCATGCCTCAGAAATGAAAATGTCATCAAACAGTGTAGGTCTTTAATTAAAGTATTCTTACGAGGGTGTACCATGTCAGTGAGATCACATTTCATCTATATTTGCATGGCTTCAGTCAGATCTGGAGCACCAAAGTTGCCAAAGCACATTTAGCACAGAAACGCTGTTTCTAAACACCGAGTTTAAATGAAAGTCATACTTGGCATCTTGATCTTTGGGAGTCTAATATAGGTCTAATAGTTTTGGGGGTTAAGTGAGAGTCACGTCAAGTTTGGTGGAATGATTCTTACTGCGAGAGTGAGAGACTTTTCTCACCATGTCTTGTCAAAACTCACCATATTAATTGCCATTTGAACCCTTGTGCTGAGAAATGCTTCCTATTTCCACCCTATCTTACCATGCAACATTTACAGAGGAATGCACTGCTTGGGGTTGGGGGTGTGGGATGGGGTGGAGTTCGTCATAAAGCCAGTATTGCTTGCAGCTGTATCATTTTCAAAACTCATTGTTCACCTGCAGGAGAGCTGCCATCTGCAAGTTGTCATGCCCATCAGGAGAGATGACAGACAAGGGGCATCTGGCACCACACTTCTCAGGCAGGGACCACAGGAGGTCCTTCCAGGCAGGGTGGCGATGACAAGAGCTGTCCTCATCCTGCAGGACAGCCTAGGGTGTGCACAGAACTCCATGCACAGGAATAACATTGAAATGGGAATTAGACAGGGCTGAGGGTGGGGTAGTGGAGAATGGATGGGGCTTGGTAATAGAATAGACTGGGTAGAGGGAAAGGAAGAAAGAAAACAGATAGGGTAAGAGGGAGAGAGAATGTACAATGCAATGGAAGGAGACAACATGAAGGACTGGGGGTAGAAGAGAGAACAGATGAGGCTCAGGGTGCAGAGACAACAAACAGCGCTGGTGGAGTAAAGTGGATGGAGGAGAGAACAGATTCAGCTGGGGCAGAGTGTAGAGAGTGTAAGGAGGGGGCCATTCTCCCATTCTTTTTGCTATTCCCCCTCCTTACCCTTGACCAGATCTACCTCATCCTCACACACCAACAGGCCCTTCCCCAACTACCTCCTCATTCATTGCCACATCTGTTAATGCACAGGTACAAATCTATGGTGAATAGCCCCCATACTCCAAGCTGTCAGCAAAAACAACCACGTTATGTCCACAGCTTATTTAGGAAACACTTTCATGTTTAAAGTTTATTTCACACCCACTGATACTTAAATAGTTGTAGCATTTCATAAGCCCTTGCATTTCACCTTTCATGAGGTTGTTCCTGCCTTTGTTTCAGCTGTAGATGTGTTGTAGTGCCCAGTGGCATCATTCCTTGTCTGCTAAAGAGATGTAATTGTTAGAAAACTACATTGATCACCAAATACATCATTGGATTGTTTGTCAAGGGGATCACGGGTTACAGGGAGAACGCTGGAGGATGGGGTTGAGAAACTTATCAGCCATGATTGAACGGTGGAGCAGACTCGATGGGCTGAGTGGCCTAATTTCTGCTCCTATGTCTTATTATCTTATGGTCTTATGTGGTGTTCTTCCAGCTTGTGCTGAACTTCATTCGAACACTCTAGCAAGCCAGAGACAGAGATGTTGGCCAGGGAACAGGGTGGTGTGTTAAAGTGGCAGGCAGCTGGAAGCTCAGGGTCTTTTTATTGTGGGCAGCACACAGATGTTCTGCGAAGTGGTCACTTTGTCTACACTTTGTTTCCCCAATGTAGAGGAGATCACATTGTGAGCAGCGAATGCAGTAGACTAGATTCTGGGAAGTGCAGGTGAAGTGCTGCTTCACCTGGAAGGTATGTTTGGGCCCTTAGATACTGAAGATGGAAATAGTAAATAGGCAGGTGTTACACATTCAGTGGTTGCATGGGAAGATGGCATGTGGCTGTGGGGGTGTGTTGGGAGTGAAGGAAGAGTGAACCAGGGTGTCACAGAGGGAACTGTTTTTGCGGAAGGCAGACAAGGAAGGGAAGGGGAATATGTGTCTGGTGGTAGCATCTCTCTGGAGGTGACGGAAATGGTGGCTGTTGATCTTCTGGTTGTGGATGCTGGTGGGATGGTAGGTAAGGACAAGGGGAATCCTATTATTGTTGCGGGAGGGAAGGGAAGGTGTGAGGGCGGAAGTGCAGGAGATTGGTCGGACCCGGTTGAGGATCCTGTTAACAACGGTGCTGAGGAATTCTTGGTTGAGGAAGAAGGTGGACATTTTGAAGGCTCCCTTTTCGAAGTTGGCCTCATCTGAACATATGCAACGGAGGCAGAGGAACTCAGAGAATGTGATGGAGTCTTTACAGGAAGCACAGTGTGAGGATGTATAGTTCAGGTAGCTGTGGGAGTCAGTGGGTTTGTAATGGATATTAATGGCCAGTCTATTCCCCTGAAATGGAAACAGAAACGTTGAGGAAGGGAAGGGAGGAGTCAGAGATAGACCAGGTGAAAGCAAGGCAGGGTGGAAATTGGAAGCAAAATCAATGAACTTTTCCAATTCCAAGCGAGAGAGAGAAACAGCATCAAAGATATCATCGATATACCAGTGAAAGAGTCATGGGTGGGGGCCAATATAAGACTGGAACAAGGAATGTTCGATGCACCTCACAACAAGACAGCCATAACTGGGGTCCATGCGGGTTACCCATGGCCAACCCTCTAACATGAAGAAAATGAGAGGAGTTAAAAGAGAAGTTGTTGAGGGTGAGGATGAGCTTGGCCAAGTGGAAGAGGGTGGTGGTGGGTGGGGACAGTTCAGGCCTTTGCTCGAGGAAGAAGTGGAGAGCCCTAAGACCCTCCTGGTGGGGAATGGATGAGTAAAGGGATTGCATGTCCATGTACAGAGGAGGTGGCTGGAGCCTGCAAACTGGTAAGTTTGAAACTGGCTTAAAGCATCAGAGGAATCACAGATGTAAGTGAGCAGGGACTGGACCAGGGGAAAGAAGACTGATTGAGGTAGGCTCCAATCTATATTTGTAATTCAAATCTTCTCCTGCACAAACCTATTTTTGTTCACAATTATATAAGATGTTAGTTAATGTCAAGGGGTAAAAAAAATTGTTAAAACCTATTTGCTGGCACAGAGTTAGCAAATTTTGATCTACCCATGCCCAATGAGGCAAGCACCACATTGTGTTCGTGCTGCTTCCTCATTTGCATGATTTCAGCATGCAGCTCAGCACAATCCATGCTGCTTGCTGGCTGCATGCTCAACAGGGAACCTGACAGTGTGAGAGTCTGATTTGTGTTTCAGCTATCCTGCAGTTTGGAATGGAAGTTTCTTTGTCTTAAAAAAGAACAGCTGCACTGAATGGACAGGCAGAGGGGCAATCAAGGACAAGGGGAACGGCATGCAATGATTTACAAATGTAGTTTCGAAGACCTTAGCTATGGTGTTCAAGAGGAGGAATTGGACTGAATTTTTCGAGTCCCCAAACAATGTGAGCGATTACAAGTCATTTGGGAAAAAAATGGTGTGATTGGAAAATCAAGTTCCTTGATATTGAGTTAATAGATGTTTGATTCAGCAACTATGTTTAGAATGACAAGATGAGAACCTCTCTGGTGAGTGGTGAGATAGCTGTAAACATGTCAGTTGTACCTAATCTTGCCTCTTTGTTATGCAGTTTCTATTCTTCCACCAGGCTGGTCCTGCAACTCAGTCTACCAAATGTGACCTGCATTGTGTCCCATCCTCATACATATCATAAATGTGCAATGGAAATGAAAAATGGCTGCAAACACGCATGGAGTGAGTAGTAATTCTTTTCTTTCTTGGAGCATGTGCGTTCCACTTCTGAACAAATGTGAGGCCCTTCAAGGCATTCACTTCCACTGAACGGATGAAGATATCAGTAATCATAGCCTCCTGCATGTGAAATGATGCCGTGTCCAACTGGGTGGGATATATATTTTGGTTAACTGGCAATCTTGACCATGTCATTGGTCATTAAAGTAGACATAATCACAAGCGAGCATAAAGGTGTCACCTGTGGGCCACAATTCACAAATACAATGCACGTTCTTATAGGCTGCACAAGGGTACGGAGCTGCTTTCTTCTTATGTTGAACTATAAGTATTTCACAATGTGCTCTTACATACGGTACTGTCTTTCTTGGGTGATGTGAGTGTGGATGGGGACACAAAGTGTCAGCGTTCCTACCACTTTTACAATCTCTTATTGTATCAGTATGCATGGCTAGTGCTACATGTATCAGAACAAGGGCGTCTCTCATGTCAAAGGTTCATGTAGACGCATCACATGGCCCTCATTGTTGAAGACCTCCATGTCCCTCTGTACTAATAACTATGTTAAACCGATCATTTGTGTTTGATGGGAATGCTGACTACTCACATGACTAAGAACTTATTCTGGTTCTGATAACCCCAACACAGGTTCATTGGAATTGTAACCAATGGATCCAGTCACAGCTGAGGTTTTTATCACTGCCATGCTGCAAAGGCACAGTGAAATTGAGGAGGAACAGATATGACAGAAAACCCTGGACCAAGACCCACATCTAGTGCCTGCCCAATGGCCTCCACATTAAGACACTGCAGCAGAAGGTCCCCTCACGATGCAGGGGAGGTACAGGAGGCCAAGAGATTATCATTCTTGATGCCATTTCTTCCAGACGGATGAAGTACATTGCTGTAGCAGACTTGGAATGTCCTGGGATACTGTCCCAGAACAATGCCAGCTGCTGGACCAGGGTCTGCGACATGAAGAGGTGGGTGGCAGTCCTATCACAGCAGTTGTCATGGTGACAGCTGCACTAAATCTTTATGTAACTGGCTGCATCCAAGGATCCACTGGGGACCTCTGTGGGATCTCTATGGGACCTCAACCCAGAAATTTATCCAGGCTATTACGAAAGCATTTGTGTCAGATCACATCGCTTCAGCTGGTTTATCCATTACGAGGCCAGTGTTGCAGACTGAGCAGTAGGCTCTGCCAAGCTTGCTGGCTTCCCCTGGGTACAGAGCACTGTAGACATACACATGACATGCTCAGGGTGCCATATATAGTAAACAGTATTCATCAACAGAAAAGGTTTCCATTTCATCAATGTATAAATCATTTGTGATCATCAATACCACATCTTAGAAGTCTGCAACAGGTAGTAAGGAACTGCCATGATGCCCATATTCTAGAGAACTCTCATGTTCCTGCTTTGTTTCAAGGGCCTGATACCTACAAGGAGAGTTACCATCATTGCCTACCCTCTGTAACCATGGCTGATGACTCTGTTATGCAAATCTCTGACTGAACCCAATCATAGATACAATGGTGACCATTCTTCAAGTAGGGCCATTGTGGAGAAGATGATGGACCTTCTGAAGACGAAGTTCCTCTTTTTGGATCTAGGAAGGCATTGCAGTACGATAGAGAGGGGTATGTTGCATAATCATAGCCTGCTGTGCCTTGCAAAGCTGGAGCAGGCAAAGAGGGGATGTGATAGACATTGAAGAGTTGAGAGAGCTGCAGTAGTTTTCTGAGGAGGAAGAATAGGATGTTAGGCAAGAAGAACATCACCTTAAGCATGATAGAGCAGTGCAGCAAGGTTTTCAACAAACGAAACAAGACTTAATTGATACTCACTTCCAAAGGATAACAGCTGGGTGCAATGATCATTCATTGACTGTAAATTTATTGTTGCTCAAGAGGCAAATTGACAGTTTATGGAATCAAATACAACTTTTCTTTGTTTTTGTTCATTTCTGCTGTTATTAAATAAAAGTCAATGTTTTCAACCATTTAAAGGCTTTCCAGTATGTGATATGATTAGGGAAAAAGTAGAAATCAATTTGAGAATATTCTAAAATGAGGTGTATTGTGGACAGGCAGCCTGTGTAGATTGACTCTCGTAGTTACAATGATAATTGATCAAAAAGGTGATAATTGTAAAATAGCAATACATTTATAACTGTGAACTTATATTTACAATGAAGTGCATGTGCCCTCAGAAGCTGTTTGTTGTAATTTCCTTCCCATTGCATACACTGAAGATCCTGAGAATGGCGAATATTTCTGCCATTGTTGAATACAAAATAAGACAAGAGGGGTGCTTTGGAGGCATGGTGCATTCATTATGAAGTGAGCTGTCAGAATTGCAAGGGAGACCTCATTGGAACACATGGAAAAGAATCCTCCATAAACTCCCAAAAATTGACTCTTTGCTGATTTTTGATAAAATTCAACCCTATGTCTCCATTAAACTGTAACAGCCTTTGTCAAAATTAGGAGCAGGTGACAAACAGGAGAGTTCATGTAGTCTGACTCAAGGATCTGTCACAATGTTGGATAAATTTTCATAAATCCAGCAAAGGTGCATAGTGTCAATGAATGTGTCTTCAAAGATGATTTGACACCCGCCACAACACTCAACTCTCACACTATTTTGAGCACAGGCTTACTACTCACTTCTCAGCAATTCCTTCCACACAGATCTTAATACTGAGTCACTTCACCTCACTCTCACACACCTTCCATTTAGCTTTACATCCACCTCTCACTCCCTCCATGTCTGTAGCTATGGAAGACACATTCCCCACCAAAGACCAACACAGTCACTGTCATTATATTTTGTCTATTGCAGGACATCTTGTCACACAACTGGAGGAGGCAAAGCTGAATCAGACTCACCTCCATCCCCTGATTTGATGGAGGAAGTGTTATGGCACAGCGTGGGCTGGGTGTGAGTCCATAACATCTGGGACAATTGAAAATGTTTGTGATAATAACTAAGCCTTATGCCCTTTCTCAGAGTCCATTTCACTGCCATCCTTCTATGAGTGTTACACTGCTATCCTAATGTCAAGATTTGGATTTGACATTGACTTTGGGGGATACTCCAAAGAGGCCTAGAACAGCTAAAGGATATCCTTTAAGGCCATGCACAGCCTCCCCCTATAAAGTCCTCAGCCTTCCACCAACCATGATGCTGCTACAGAGTAATCAGACAGGCAATGGCATCCATAAGACAGGTGCTGATAAATTACACTAGTGTGGCTAGCTCATCTCTGACTGAACAAATGAATGTTTTGGATAAAGATGTAATGGAAAGGTGGATATTGTTGCAGGATTTTGGCCAAGGAGTTACTGTGAAGGATTTTCCCAGATGGTTGGTGAGATTGGGAACTGTGATGGTCCAGGAAAGGTGTACTCTGGAATGCCATACCTGAGCAGCTGCTCTCCAACAACCCAAAAACCTGTCCAGAGCACCTGTGCAGGTGTTCTAAACAGCTCCTCCCTGTCTCTTTTTCCATCTCCTCCACTCGAAGCAGCCTCTGAATTTCCAAGAGCAATAGCTGCACCTTCATGATTGCAACATTTTGGATAATATCACAATAAAGCTTGGAGACATGCTCCAAGGTGTACCAAGGGCTAACCCTGAGCAGTTGAGGTTCAGCAGTGAATCAGTGATCTGTTTGATGATGGTTTGTGGCTCTATGGGTCCTGTTAAACACACTCTCATGTTATCCTTAAAAGTTCAGCTGGAGGGGTAAAGCGGGTCATCAATCATGTGTACTAAGGACTACAGCCTTTCACCAAAGAAACCATATGTAATATCCAAAACGTGGCAATAACAAACAGTTTCAGAATGTAGGCATTCTGGTTGTATCCAGGATAACAGACAATATATTTTATTGCATTGTTTCATGCCAATTCCATACGAAGGACCATAATGACTCTTGCCATTCCTGTATAACTCTCATTTGACATGAAAGGCTCACAGATCCAAGGCGCGATGAATTCCTAGATCATTGGCAATCCCATGATCCTGTTAAATTCATGTCTCCAAACATTCTGTTTCTGGCTCTTCAGACAGAGCATGATTTAATAGTTTTCCTGGGCAGTTAGAATCTCCCTCACCTCCCATATGCATTGATGGATAGTGTCCTGGGAAATTATGAATGTTTTCCATTCCCACCTGGAAAGATTTGCTCTCATAGAATGATCATGTCTGAGTGCCCTGGTGCCAATATTCAGGTTGTGTTGAAAGGTGTGACAACAGTTCAGTGATCATATCCTTAGTGAATCTGACCGTCCACTGGCATCATTCCCACTCAAATGTGAGAATGACAGATATTATCCGAACTCCAGGAGTGGGGGGTGGGCGCAGGGTTAGGAACTTCAAAAGGTAGCCATCCTTCTCCTCCTTCTTCACACAACTTCTAATGTTGGAGGCCTGGTCTCTATTTATTGGTCATGTTACAGACTTGGTGCCCATGCCATCCCAGCAGCTATACCTTTTACAGAGCTGAGATGAGACAATCCTCTTCTCTCTTTGAATGTGTGCACCACCAGGTCTCCAAAAAACAAATTCCAACTAGTTCCACAAACTTCTGTATCGCAGAAATAAGTTAAAATCAGCTCACCTGTAAGTTGAATGCCTGAGCATTAAAAAGCCACAGGTGTGATGGTGTTCCTCCTGCACTAGAATGGGTGTGATTGATTAACAGTGAACCTGTGCAGTCATTTCACAGAATGTATATGAAAACAGCTGCTTGGCATTACAGTCAGACCTCTCCTTGCACGTGGGAGAGGCTGGAAGAATCCAGCTTAATTTTACACCTTCAGTGATTCCATATTGTCAACATCAGTGCGCCTCTAGATCCACAATGTTCAGGGCAAAACGTTAGGAAGTGAAAGCAAACAAAGGAGAAAGTGTAATTGTTTTACAAACACAGAACTGAGGATGCTGAAGATATATAACAAAAACAGAAATTGTTGGAGAAACCCAGCAGGTCTGGTAGTATCTGTGAACAGAATGTAGAGTCCACATTTCAAGTCCAGTGACCCTTCTTCAAAACTATAACCGTTTTGTCCATCATTTCAATTCATTGTCATGTAAACTCAAATTCGCTGTTCTCCTGAGGGTGCTGCAATAGTTGCTAATTGAATAGCCATGTGAAAAGGGTTCTTGTAGTTGCTAATTGAGCCACAGCACTTCCAATTAGCTTTTCTAATCTGTCGATGTTAGGAGAATAAAAGAATTGATTTGTTGAAACATAGACATATAGAAGTATCAAGACAACTGCACGTCTGTGATGGCAACTGCAATACAAGGTGGATTGTAGATATGAGTCATATCCCATCATTCCATGTATAGCACATTGTGCTCCAATCCATTGTATCACTGTGATTCAGATACAAGCTCAGAAAAATTGGATGAGAGCACGGTTTTCATTTTGTTTGTTGGCAGTAATATCAACTCAAAGGGAATGGCTGGGTGACAGTGTTGAAAAAATAGACATTAAGTCCAGTTTAAGAATATCCCCAATTTGTCAGCGATGTTCACATTATGCAATATCCCTTTCAAATAACGTAGATAGAACAATGTGTCAGATTAAATTTTGTACAAATAAACTTTTGATTGCTACATAATTGTGAGGAATAAATTTGACCATAAATAGCCAAAAGATACTTAATATTTAAAACATGATTCTGCACATTTGCTCCTGCTTGGTGTCTTTAGCATAGTTGAATAAAAACTAAATGAAAGGAGATTTGTTTTGTTTTTATTTTTTTCTGGGCAATTATTTTCAGATTGAATTCTTCTTAGAATCAACTGTTGTCTCTAGCAAATAAGAACAGATCTGCAGAAGGCTTCTTTGCAATAAATTGGCACAATCCATAGTAAGAGCTTAATTACCAAGTATTTTATGTATCAGGCCACAGGGCTTTGTATTGCTGCATATGCTGAACGTGCTGATAACACATTTGCACACATTTAGCTAGGACTTGAATATAAAAATTTATTTGTTTTATCACCCTTGCCCTCACGCATGTATATACACACACACGCGCACACGTACATGCATACATACACACACACACACACACACACACACACACGTTTAGCCTTATCTCAATGCCTTCACAAACTGTTCAACCTTCTGTGACCACAGAACTGGTCCGAGTCAGGATTAGCCCTAGAAAAAGATGTTCAAAATAGTTTGCTTTGAACTACCACAAAGACAGGTTATAAACATAATAACATGTATCCTAGGAGTGTACCCTCAACCAAATGCAGGCTGTTGGTGTGTGTTCAATGATAAGTTTTACTTAATAACAAGTCGCATCAGAGTGAAAGAGTTGGGGGCTTTAATTGCTTCATGTGCAGCCTAATTGCAGACAGGCTGCTTCACGAAACATGCACTGCCAGGGGGAGTGTGACTGCACTTGGCCCTGCCTAATTAATCCTGTGATACAAACCTTCTGGCTTCAATTTTCACTTTTCTGTCTCTTTTTAAAGGTGATAATAAAACTGGAAATTTATGTTGGTTACTGTATGATTCTAACTGTGCCAGATGAACACAAATAAAACCATATGGATGAACAGGATTTCTCCTTGCTTTCTGGCTCTGCTCTCATGTGAGGTTTTGCAAAGGATTTCATACTTGTTGTGTTCTCTGGTAACAAGATGATAGTCAAACGATGTGGAAAAAGGAAGAAAAACTTGACGCTTTTCTGTAACAGCGAACATCCCATATGGAGGAGCGCTGGGTGACAATATTGCACTTTGTTTCAAGTTTAGATAATGTAGAACAGTGACAATGCAGCACTTGTGAAATTATTTGAATAAAATAACTGCAAGCACTCCTTTATAAAATTGAACCGGTATACCTGTGAATCATGGTAATTTACAGGGTGGTGCCCAACAGAGTGTGGTAGTTATGTGTCCGTGAAAGCTTTGGCTTCTAGTGTTCATTAGATTATTGTGTATTTCAGGTTGGCATTACTTTATGTTAACTTTCCAAAGTGAGCATAGAAGTAACAAACTGTAAAACTTGTTGGGCCATCTTTCAGATGGCCAAATTGCAGCTCAGACTAGATCAACCATGCTCAGGTCAGTCTTCTCAGAAAATTTTAAGCTTATTGTTAAGACATGTTAAACAGATTTCAGTTCCAGAAATTTTGATCTGAAGTTTACAAAGAGCCAGAAGGCCATAAGACCTTGAAATATAGGAGCAAAATTAGGCAGGTCTGCTCCACCAGTCGATCATGGCTGATATGTTTCTCAACTCCATTCTCCTGCCTTTTCCCCATAACCCTTGATCCTCTCAATAATTAAGAATGTATTTATCTGTCTTAAATGCACCCCTCAATGACTATGTCTCTGCAGCCTTCTGCACCAATGAATTCCACAGACTCACCACACTCTGCTGAAGAAATTCCTCATTATTTCAGTTCTAAAAGACCATCCCTTCTCTCTGAAGCTGTGCCTTTGGGTTCTAATCTCTTCTACTAGTGAAAACTTCTTCCCCACATCAACTCTATCCAGGCCTTTCATTATCCTGTAAGTTTCAATCAGATCCACACTCATTCTTCTAAACTTCATAAGCTTCATAGTCATCAACCACCCCTCATATGACCATCCCTTCATCCCAGGATCATTCTTGTAAACCTCCTCTGAACTCCCTCCAACACCAGCACATCCTTCCTTAGATATGGGGCCCAAAACTGCTCACAATATTCCAAATACCGTCTGACCAGAGCCTCAAAAAGCCTCAGTAAAATATTTCTGCTTTTGTATTTTAGCCCTCTCAAAATGAATGCTAACGTTGCATTTGCCTTCCTAATTGCTAACTCAACCTGCATGTTAGCCTTAACAGACTCCTGAACTAGGTACTCCCAAGTCCCTTTATGCCTCAGACTTCCAAAGCATTTGCCCATTTCTCAAGTAGCCTATGCCTCTGTTTTTCCGATAAAAGTACATAACCTCACACTTTCCCACATAGTATTCCATCTGCTACTTCTTCACTCACTCTCCTAACTTGTCCAAATCCTTCTGGAGCCACTCTGCTTCCTCAACACTACCTATCTTTGTGTCATCTGCAAACTTAACAACAATGCCTTCAACTCCTTCAGCAGAATCGTTAGTGTATAGCATGATCTATTGTTGTCCCAACACTGACCCCTCTAAAACTCTACTAGTCACAAGCTGCATCCTGAAAAAGACCTCTTTATCCCCCACCTCTGCTTTTTGCCAGACGGCCAATCTTCCGTCCAGGCTAGAACCATGCCCCTCACACCATGGGCTCTCATTTAGCAGCCTCTTGTGTGGTACCTTGTCAAAAGCATCCTAGAAATCCATATAGAACACGTCCACTGACTCTCCTCTGTCTAACTTGCTTGTTACCTTCTCAAAGAATTCTAACAGATTTGTCAGGCATGACCCCTTATCTAAGCCATGCTGACTCAGCCCTATTTTACTATGCACTTCCAAGTATTCAGAAAATCTCATCCTTAATAACAGATTCTAAAATCTTACCAAGAAGAAGAGAGGGTGATGAAAGTTTGGCAGTAACCAGGAAACCATTGAAATGCAGGTAACAAGGCTGACCTGATATCATTAACATCAGTTGACACTTTTTCTTGCTTCATGCTGAAGCCTGCAGCTAGCTAGTTTGAGAGTTTGACTGGTTGGCAGGCAGGAATAATCCACTGGAAAACTAGAAGTGGAGAGTTGAAAGGGATATCTTGTAGAAGAAGAGTTAGAATAACTAATGGATGTGGACAGGGATTTGGTAGGTCATGGAGATGGTGTACGGATTGAGGATGCTCATTGTCATGTGGTGATCATTATAGGTACTTTGCATTTCAGGTCTGTTGTAAGATGAATCTTCTGCACAGCTCAACATAAAGTAAGTTCCATCTGGTAGAAGATATTTTTGACATCATCCTGTTTCCTAATCGTACTACGGAATAGCATGCTATAAATCGAGCTCTGCTATTTCTGGAGTCATACCGAATGTTAAAGTCTTTTTTAAGGTACGCACAGTGCCACAATTTACCTGACTTTCAGACCAAGGTTGATAGAAAGCATGAACCAGGTTTCTGTACTGAACAAAAATGATTTATTATAAATAACTGTGCTGTGTGTTAAGAGACATAAACCACTGGCTTATAACAGTATTAGCTAAAATTGTAATTACCTTTTAAACTCCATCTTTACACATACACACACACACCAAAACACACTCACGCGCCCACACACACACACACACACACACACACA
>NC_063333.1:87005229-87012299 GCF_021869965.1 Rhincodon typus | reverse complement strand
CACACACACACACACACACACACACACATATAAAGATTATTGGTAGAGACAGAAAAACTGGAAAGTTCAGTTCAGTGGTCTTTGCTTCCTGGCTCTAATTTTGAGATGATTTTTCTTCAGCTATCCAGACCCCATGTTGTTCAGATTAATTTCTCTGGAGGCTTCTGCCAGTTTGAAAGAAGTACAGAGTATTCAATTCACTTGCAAAATGTCTCTCATTTATCAATTCCAGAGTCACAGCTGATAGCAACTCTGCAGGAAAGGTGACTGATTTTCTTCAGGTTTCAGATGAGTTTTTAACTGCAGAGAACAGGCAGCTTCTGGGCTGGGAGAAGATCTGCATATTCCTTACTCTCTCTCTCTCCCTATGTCTGTGTAATTTGTCTCCTGCTCCAAGCTGCTCAGCCACCCTACAACAAATCATACAGTTACCAATAAAAGTCTCTTGTCTTTGATAACTGTGATTTGTTCACAGACCAAACAATTTCTTCTTGCCAACAAGAGCTGCATCGTGTACAACTTTGACTCCAAGTTCAACTGAACGTCAACTGCTACATGTTTAAATACTGGTTTACAATGCCCACCATAGGTATAAGGCTACTTGCTTTCACAATTGTAGACACTTTTTCAAATGCTCTTTCTTCAAACAGTTATTTTTTGCTTCATTCCTGGTTTTTAAAAATGAAAAGATAAAAAGATATAATTCTTACATTTGGAACTGTAAGGCCAATCACAGGGTCAGCAGGGTTTTATGGGATAAAGAGAAACCATCCGGCAGTCTCCTGAGAAGAGGCTGTGTATGAAGACAGAGTTGATTGCATGAGATCAAGTTACTTTGGTATGATAGACATTGTCACTGAGACTATGAAGGAGACTTCAACGTTATCTCTTGCTATTCATTCTGAGAACACGTTTTTTTAAAAATATAGTAAAATATACTGTAACTTAATTCCAAATAGTACAGCTCAGTACTAGACTGTGTCATAGAAAGTTTACAGCTTTTTTTGCTGTGTTACTACAAATAACCAATATGCTGAGTTGACAAAAAAAATATAAAAGTGGTTCAAAGAACACCTGTAGTGTATGGAAAATCTGAATCAACATCATCCAAAATACACCAAAACATAAATATGTAGCTGATACCAGGACATTGTTTCGACGCTATCCTCAGATAAAGCTGCCCAATTAAGAGCCAGCTTCAGATCAGCATCATATGGTTTACTCTTGCCCATTAAGAACAGATTGGGTTTGTTTCAGTTGTACTACTTTCAACAGCCATTATTGCACAGAATGATGGTCAACACACTGCACCACCCAGTACATACATTGTGTACAAATGTCAGTTTGGAATTCTGTGACATTTGTGCCATCAATTCATAAATGTTTTATTTTAACACACGGAAGTTGTGAATATAAAAATTATGCTTCCATAATGGTGTCAGCCAATTAAAGCTCTGCAAGTTTCAGTGATGTTTATTTTCCCTCTTGAATAGAGATTTGATTACAATAATCATGAATGCTGAAATTCATCCTTTAAACTCCTTCCAGTTTACATATAATTAATGCAAGACTCATCTGATTCCTGGTTCATTGTTAAATATCTGCATTTTCTATCTTTTGTGTACTCAAACAGCCACATCATACCAACCTCTGGACAAGATCTGATCAATTCATTTTCCAAAAAAAAAAAATTTTGAATGTGCAATGTCTATGTTAAATGACATCTATTGAACAAGTAAACAATCCTAAGCATGAAATTGTTCACTGTAGTTCAGAGTAATATGGACTGAATTTTCCAGGCCCCTGAACAATGTGATCATTGGTGAGGAAGTTGGGAAAATTGTGAGATATTGGCAGTAATGATATTCCCACAGTGAACAGGAAAAAGTTCCTTTTTCCAACCAAGTCTTAAAGAGAGAGGTGAAATTCTCACCAGTGAACGGGAAGATGCTTACTTGCCTGTATTAACATGAATTTTAAATGCATTATTAGTTAATTTCACTTCACTGATGTGCAGTTTCCTATTCTCCCACCTACCAGATACCATCTAGATAGTGGCAATTCCCAACATCACAGTTAGCTGGAGATTCCAGCTCACTTGTTGCTCCTCCAGCCCACCATTTTCAAAAAATGAAGTCAGCACAGGAATTCCAGGAGGTCCCAGCAGTGCCAAGTACCTCTGCCTGTGGCAAGCGAGATGATAGGACAAGCAGGCCACCATAGGAGCATTGTGCGTGGGTAATGAGATGAATTTAGCAAGTGTAAGAAATCTCGCTCAGGCCCAAGTGGAGAAACCATCCATGAAACTTGCCAAAACTGACACTTAGCCAAATACTGATAAAACAGAGCCCATTGAAGTTGACTGTATGTTTGGAGAAAATGTGGGCTCTACACCTATTGTATCATTTAAGAAAACAGGAAAGTATTTTCACTTGTATAATACTTCCTGAAAACAATAATGTCTATTTATGCAGCACCTTGGATATAGTAAAACCCGTAAAGGCATAGACTATGAAGCAAAATTTTATGCTAAGCCATTTAAGAAGAAATTAGGGTAAGTGTCTAAAAGCTTGATGGGAAACCAATGTAGATCATTGAGCACCAGGTGAGAAGCTAGGAGGGAATTTAAAGAAAGATGAAAATTTCAGGGCATGGCAGGGGCAAACCTTTGAAAATGTTTAGTAGAAGAAAGGGAAAGGGAAGAGACTGTTGTTTGGATGTTCTCAATCTGAGCGTGAAACTCTGAGATACTTCCGTTTATTGTTGTGCGTGAGCATGATAGAAACTGGTAAGAGTTTACGAAGACAATTTGCAGGAAAGAACATAAATCAGGAATTAATTCCATGATCATCCTGGAATAGTAGGAACTTAAAGTCTTTTTTCTCTGTCACTGTTATATATTTGTTATATATTCAAATTTACCATTACCACATTTCCCCTAAAACACCATGACTTTATAAATTCACTTGATATGGAGACTGCATTATTTTCTCCAAATATGTTTTCTTCAAACTAGGAAGATTGATAGTTTGTTCAGAAGAAGGTCGCTGTGTTTCGATTGTCTTCCTGACGGTCTGAGGTCTTTGGTTCTTGTTTGTGCCAGTTTCATTATTCAGTTCATCCCAATAAATAATCTGTCAATGTCTCAACCAAACTGTAATGACATTTCAGCAATTCCTTCAATTGGTTCCTCCGGCTACATGTGTGATATGTATGCATCTCCTTCAAATATCATACATTTCTGTTTAAATCCCTGATCCACGCTTGTAACTCTGCTTCCTAGCTCTGAAAGATTCCTCACACAATAGTGTTCATTGTTATGTGTGGCCTGCTGTGTTTGCTCAATACAATACACTGCTTGGTAATTATGTAAGCGTAGGTATAGAATCAATTTCTTAAGCAGATGGGGAGCTGAGTCTTCAGCTTCCCGCTCAGCAGTAGCAGACCAAATTGCGGGGAGGTGGATCTATAATTCAGCAGTGCTGTAGGGAAGTCAGATTGATCCTTTAAGAGGGACATAACCATTGTGAACCCACTAGATTATGTGTTCTGCAGTGAACTTGTTGAATGTTCAAATCCAGAACTGGTTGTGAAGTGCTTGAAATACTCATTCATGTATTGTGGCCTATTGTCCAAAATTACCACATTAAGAATACCACGTGCTGCAAAAATATCATGTTAGCTCAGATAACTGTTTCTGTAGTCATGGCATACAACGTCTTAACTTTAATCCAAACTGTGTTGTTCCTGTTAGGAACGATATTAATGAAGAAATTAGAAATGCAAGTAATGTGGAGAATACAGTAATAATGGGAGACCACAATTTACAAAGTGTGCTAAACAAATCATCATTAATAGTATGAAGAATGAATTCCTGGACTGTGTATGAATTATGTTTCTGGGGCTGTACATTGGGAGCAGCCATCTAAGGATCAGACTACTTTGGATTTAATGTTACGCAGTGAGTAAGGACTAATTAAAAACTTTGTTGTGAAGGAACATTTGTAAATAGTGACTATTGCATGATAGGATTTCACATTAAGTCTGAATGCGAGATAGTCCATTCTGGAAATAGGTTCTTAAATCTGAGGAAATGAAATTACAAAATAGCAAGTTGCTAATGGTGAATTGTGAAAGTTTGAAGTATATTTGAAGGTAGAAGGAAATGGCTGTATGAAATGCTACACTGTCTACAATAGATAAAAATTCTTCGAAGGCATGGACTCACAAAGGGAAAGGCAAATCAGCCATAGTTAATTGAAGAAGTTACATATTGCATTAGAACAAATGAAGTAACTAATAAGGATGTCAGAAAAAGTGGTAAGCTAAGGATTAGAAGTCATTTGGGACCCAAGAAAGGATGATCAAGAAACTGGAAGAAGAATCAGGAGAGATTTACCAGGATGTCGCCGGGTATGGAAGGTTTGAGTTATAAGGGAAGGCTGGATAGGCTGGGAATTTTTTCACTGGAGTGTAGGAGGTTGAGAGGTGACCTGATAGAAGTTTATAAAATAATGAGAGGTATAGATGGTATTTATCTTTTCCCTGAGATGGGGAGTTTCAAGACTAAGGGGCTCATTTTTAATATGAGAGGAGAGAGATTTAAAAAAGACATAAGAGGCAAATTTTTTATGCAGAGGGTCATTCATGAATAGGATGAACTTCCTGAGGAAGTGGTGGATGCAGGTACAATTACAACATTTAAAAGACATTGGGATAGATATATGAATAGGAAAGGTTTGGAGGGATATGGGCCAGGAGCAGGCAGGTGGGAATAGTTTAGTTTGGGATTATGTTCTGCATGGGCTGGTTGAACCAATGAATCTGTTTCCGTGCTGTATGACTGTGTGACTCTTTAACTGAAGAACCCTAAAAATAAATTTAGAAAAGGAAATGAGAATCTGAATGACAAACAAGTGAGAAACTATAACTGCAGCAACAGCAACTGTAAAAGGCTTTTCTTCGAATGTGACAAGGAAAAAAGATTGCAAGGATAAATGTAGACCCACTGTTGCTGAGGACAGAAGAAATTATGATGGAGAACAGGGAAATGGCTGAGAAACTAAACAGTTACTTTGCATCCGTCTTCATGGAAGAAGACATGGAAAATCTCCCAGAAATACTCGATGATTCGAAGGACTTGAGAAACTGAGGAACAAAAATAAATTAGTATCAGTAAAGAAGTAGTACTTGAAACATTAATTGGGTTAAGGTTCAAGAAATCCCCTGGTCTAGATGAACTTCATCTCAGAGATAACGTGGATGTGCCGGTGTTGGACTGGGGTGGACAAAGTAAGAAGTCAAAACTACACCAGGTTACAGTCCAACAGGTTTATTCACCTGATGAAGGAGCAGCACTCTGAAAGCTTATTATTTCTAAAACCTGCTGAACTATAACCTGGTGTCTTGCGACTGCTAATTTCATCTCAGAGAGTTGAAGGAGATGGCTTGAAAGATAATGAATGCATAGGTGGTTACCTTCCTAAATTCTACAGATTCTGGGAAGATACTGTTAGCTGGGGGAAGTTGGGGGGAAGGTGGTTAGAGTTCCAAGTCAGGATAGCTGAGTGACTTGAAGAGGAACTTATAGGTGCTGCTGTTCCTCTGCATCCCACTGCCCTTCAGGACTGGGTCCATAGCTGTTCACATTCTAAATAAATAAATTGGATGTGGGGACAAATTATAATATTTCCAAGTTTGCTTATGAGACCAAATTGAATGGGAATGTCAGTTGTGAGGAGGATGCAAGGTAGCATCATGAAGATGTGGTCAGGCAACATGAATGGATTAGCACGTAGCAAATAGAATATAGCATGTACAATGGGAGGATGCTTGTGGTGTACTGCTCGTGGCCATACATCCGAACTAGTAATGACAGTTTTAAATCTCACCTGCTCCAGAATGTGCAAGCTGAACAAGCTGATTAGCAAATATTTATAATGTGAATAAGTACATATATTTTTTCACTTAGAAAGTCAGAATATTTCTTCAATAGTGAAAGATTGGGAAGTGCGGATATCCTGGTTCATGAGTCACTAAAAGTTAACACAAAGGTGCGGCAAACAATACGTTGACCTTCATCGCAAGAGAACTTGAATACATGATATCTTGCTGTAGTTGTATTGCATTTAATTTTGGTCTCCTTATTTAAGGAGGGATATTCCTGCCAGCGAGGGAACACAATAGACGTTCCTCACATTAATCCCTTGGATGGCAAGATTGTTTTATGAGGAGAGATTGAAGAGATTGTATTCTGTAGCACTTCAAAGAATGAGGAATGACTCCATGGAAATTTACAAAGTCCTTGTCAGCGTGTGGTGCTATGGGAAACTGCCATTGACTAGTTGATCAACCAGGATATAGATGGAAAGTGAAGCAGGCTTGATTGGCTGAATGATTTACTTCCGTTCCTATGTTCCAAAGACTTTCCATTTGAAAATACAAATTATCTTCACACATTACCATAATCTTGTGGGGAATTTGGTGGCAGATAAAGGATCTTTTTGTTCTGGCCTGTGAATGGCTTTACAAATGACAATAATTTTCTCAATGTCTCTGGCATTGTCAAAGTTTGTGTTCTTTTTGATCCATCTAAATCATCCTGCCAGTACTATTTCTGATGCCATAGCTTCTAATGTGATTGGGTGTTTCATCTCCCTTAAAGATTAATAGTCTGCAGAAAAGGCAGTTCTGCCATGCTTTGATGCTGCCCTGGAGGGTTTTCTGTATGCTTCATAGTTGAAATGGAGATTTTCCTGAACTTCAAAGCTTCACTATGACTGCATTCTCCTTGTCTCCTGGAAATAATTCTGTAGAAACAGAAATCATGTTCTTGTCTAAAGTTCCCAATGTTTTTCTGCTTTAAGTTGCTTGGTTTGCAATTTCACTTGTGATTTCATTATTCACTCCTGAAACATGCAATTTTGCTCTTGTAGCCTTCTTTATTGCATTTTTCCAAACCTAACTCACATTATCTGAGTTGCATACTGGAGGCAACCAATTGGAGATGCAATTTGGTGCAGAGCTGGATGAACACAGCAGGCCAAGCAGCATCATAGGAGCAGAAAGGC
>NC_063333.1:86979853-87004829 GCF_021869965.1 Rhincodon typus | reverse complement strand
GCCTTTCTGCTCCTATGATGCTGCTTGGCCTGCTGTGTTCATCCAGCCCTGCACCTTGTTGTCTCGGATTCTCCAGCATCTGCAGTTCCTACTATCTCTGTTACATCACCCAGTTGTGAAAGGAGCCAACCACTGTCACCTCATTTCTGGTCACTTTATCAAGTTTTGTGCGTGGGTTCCTTCAAGGTCAAGGTGGTATAAAAAGGGGTGGCACAGTGGCTCAGTGGTTAGCACTGCTGCCTCACAGTGCCAGGGACTAGGGTTCGATTCCACCCTCAGGAGACTGTCTGTGTGGAGTTTGCACATTCTCCCCGTGTCTGCATGGGTTTCCTCCAGGCGCTCCAATTCCCTCCCACAGTCCAAAGGTGTGCAGGTTAGGTGGATTGGCCATGCTAAATTGCCCATAGTGTTCAGGGATGTGTAGATTAGGTGGGTTATATGGGGATGGGTCTGGGTGGGATGCTCTGAGGGTCAGCGTGGACTTGTTGGGCTGAAGGGCCTGTTTCCACACAGTAGGGATTCTATTCTATGAACATGGATGAGGATAGGATTGTTCTGGTCTAAGCATCCTTTTGAATAAACAAGGGGATATTATTTGCATTACTGCAATATTTACAGATTATTTGAATATGATCTACATTCCAAAGAATTTATTGGGAACATACAAGTTTTAGGTTTGTACCCTACCAACTCCTTCTTTCCTCTGACTATGTTTTTGTTACATTGTGACATTGGATGGTGTTTACTGCAGTTAATTAAATATTCAGCCTTTCAGCTTGTTGTCAGATCAGTGCACATCTTCATTGAATCATAGAATTCTTACAGTGTGCAAGCAAGCCATTCAGCCCATTGAGTTCACTCCGACCCTCCCATCCAGACTCATTCCCCCCTACCCTATCCCTGTAACCCTGCATTCCCATGGCTAATCCAACTAGCCTGCACATTCCTGAACACTATGGACAATTTAGCATGTCCAAGCCACCTAAACTGCAGATCTTTGGACTGTGGAAGGAAACCAGAGAAAACCCACACAGCCACGGGGAGAATAGTTAAACTCCATGTAGTCAATTGCCCAAGGCTGAAATTGAACCCAGTTCCCTGGCATTGTGAGTTCTGAGGAAGTGTCACCTGACCCGAAACGTTAACTCCGATGTTTCCTTCACAGATGCTGCCAGACCTGCTGAGCTTTTCCAGCAACGTCTGTTTTTGTCCCTGGCATTGTGAGATAACAGTGCTGACCACTGTGCCACCGTGCTGCCCCAGCAATATGCTTTCAAGTCCCTTGGCCATATTGAAGCAGAGATGAGGATTGCAATTGGAGATGTAGCCAGATTGAGCAAGTGTAATGCTCATGGAGGTAATTAAACACTTTGAATGATCTAATGTAGGCAACATGACAACCTATATGCATACAGAAAGTTCATGCAACAACAATGGCATAATGATATTTTGCTCTGTTTTGACGTTGTTTGAGGGCTAATTGTTTGTGAGCACAGTGAGAGAAATTTTGTTCTCTTGCTTGAATCTTACTATGGGATTTGTTACATCTTCCAGAGATGGCAGATGGACACTTAGTTTAAAATCTCATCTGAAAGAAGGTACCCTCAAATTTCAACACTCCCTTAGTGCAACACCATGTTGCTAGCCTAGAATATGCTACTGTCACTGAAGTGGGGCTTGAACCCATGACATCCTGGACTCAGAGGCAACCTTGGGTAATACATTCCCTTGAGGTTATCTGCTTTAACAGTGACAGACTTTGTTTGCAAACCTCTTTGCCGGCTCAGCAATTCAAACCCTAAAGCTATGTTTGTTTGTCTTTTCTGAATGTTGTCAAGTATCTTAGGGTTGGCATTACACTATCAATAAATATAAATCATTGGTTAAAAAATTTAAATATGCAGAGAGTTACTTCTTAATCTGATTTTCTTCTGAAATGTTTTGTAAATGCATAAATGAACTCTACTTGTCATACAATCAAATCAATTAATCCATTTAAATTGAATTGTTAAATAACTTCAAAAATAACAATCATAAAAAAAAGCGCAGTACTAATTAGTGTATTGCTAAATTCACAGTGTCTTAACCCTAGTATGATCTTTCAAACTTGACAGAAAACTTCCTGTTCATTGTTGATTGCTTCGCTAGTGCTTTGTGCTATTTCATCATCATTTAAATGTGCTTATGCACGATAGAATTTTAGTTAATTTCACAACTTCCATTTTAAAAAGCTTTCAGCATCAGCTGTTACATATGAATCTTTTTCACCCTATTTAATCATACTATTGTGAAATTAAATTATATTCAGCTTTTAGTACAGTGGGAATTATTTTGTATTTTTCAGTATTATCTTTCTTATTTGATTTGCTTGCACACGAGACACACCTGTATATCTTTCTTTCTTTTTATCCAACAGCCTCCTTTCAAAAAGGAACCTTTGACTGTCAATACCTTTGTAACATTTACAAGTGAGCAGGATCAGCAGTAGTGGTCCACGACGTGGCCCTCAGCATTGATTGCCACTTTTCACAGCAAGTCAATTAAACCCACCTTCGTAGTGATCAATATCTTTCTGCTAAATTCTTCTCCAATTGATGTCATCCTCCATTATCAAAAGAGCTATCATTTTAACTGCAAATCTCTTGTCAGCTCCTTGTCACCTTTCTCTGAAAAATCTAGATACACAACATCAATTACATTACCATAATTCGCAAATTCTTTGACATCCTCAAGAAAATTCAATAGATTTGTTAGACATGATATGCCTTTTATAAACCCATGCTATTCTGGAATTAATGTCATTTTGTTTTTGTTAAATGATGCTGAATTACTTCCTTCATAAAAAACTTCAAAGTCTTTCTTGCTGTAGATGTAAAGTTAATAGCTTATAATTCCTGGATCATATTTCTGACATTTTCAAAAATTTGAATATTATCTTTTTTCCCATGTTCTGTAGTACTACTAAATTTAATGAGCTATAAAAAATTTCAACCATAGCTCCCCCTACTCCTACCCTCATTTCCTTAAGTACTGTTGGATGCATTCCATCTGGTCCTGTTTTCTTATAAATATTCAAGTTCTCTATTATTTCATTACTAATCTCTATTTTCTCAGCTAGAATGCATCTCCTATGAATCCAATGAGCAGAAAATCATACCACCATTTCCTGTAATGCAAATTGCCTCGTAATTCAAAATTCTGTAATTCAATGTTCCTCTTCTATTATTTCTGCATCCTTTGCCTTACAAACATACTTTAATCCTTTTCCTTTTAATTCTTCTAAACAAATCTTACAATTCCATTTCAAAATTTTTGCTTCTTTTTTCCCATTTTGAAGAAATATTCAATGTATATTTAAGCTTAAGTTATGCTTTCCCTTTTAATTGTTCTTGGTTTCTTTATTTAATCATTGTATCTAGATATTGATACTTTAATAGGAATATAATTGCTCTTTCTTCTGACCGTGAAGTTGAATGATATTCATGCAGTGGCACTATGGTTAGCACTGCTGCCTCACAGTGCCAGGGACCCAGGTTTAATTCCAACTTTGAGTGATTGTCTGTGTGGAATTTGCATACTGTACCCATGTCTGCGTGAGTTTCCTCTGAGTGCTCCAGTTGCCTCCCACAGTCCAAAGATGCGAGGTTAAGTGGCTTGGAGATAGCAAGAACTGCAGATGTGGGAGTCAGAGTCCATACAGTGCAGAGCTGGCGGAGGTCAGGTCAGGCAGCATCAGAGGAGCAGGAGAGATGGCATTTCGGGACCCGAAACGTCGACTCTCCTGCTTTTCTGGTGCTGCCTGACCTGCTGTGTTCCTGCAGCTCCACACTGTATTGGCTCTGTAGGATAAATGAATTGGCCATAATTGCCTTGCAGTGTCCAGGGATGAGCAGGTTAGGGTTGTCAAGATAGGGATGGGGGCTGGGTCTGGGTGAGATGCTTTTCGGATGTTCACTGCAAAATCAATGGGCAAAATGGCCTCTTTCTGCATTGTAGGGATTCTACGATTCCATGTCAGACTTGGGGTGCAATTGGTGCTCTGAGAAAAGTTTGCATTCAAAATTCCAATTGTTTTCAGAAGTGTACATTTTGCTCAAGTTTTGAACTGGTTTCATTTGTAAATCATCAAACCTGTAAGCTGTCATCAGCCAGCACAACCAGGTCATATTTTTGAACCAGCTTTTAACTAAAATTGAACATAAAAAGATTCCTTGATATATTCAGGGAGTTTGGCTCAGTTCCATGAATGCAATTTAAGCTACGTTTATCACAAAATGTAACCAATTTTCATCACTGTCTATAGTTCAGGATCTGTGAGCAACCCGAGAATAAATAATTCAAAGTAACTTTAACAAAACTACATCAAGCCATTTGTTCATTGCATTGATAAACAATAGTCAACTTCTTAATAAACTTTTCAAAAATTTTAAAGTGCTTGGTGCCTCGTGTTTAAAAGAAAGAACAAGATTCCTTTCAAAGGCTTGCAAACAAGTGCAAAGAGGAGAATTTATCACATGATTAATTTATCTCGGGGCACAGCTACTTTCATTAGTGAGTACAGCTTCAAACACAGAGGATTTTAAACCAGCACAAACAAATCAAAAACAACATAATTTTCACAGGATATAATTTGCATCTAGAACTCTTCAAATGATTTTGCCTTGGTTTAGCCAATTTTCAGCAAATTACACAACGTACCGGAATCTTACATATTATTTACATAGGATGCAATTTTCCAATTTGTCTGAAGTGTGGGGGTGAGTATGTTAGATGGTGACAAACATCACAACTTAAGAGTTCACCATAGTGTACACCAATTTGCTCATCAAGAGCTTTGGCAAGTTTCTAGCCCCACTGCATTCCTCAACACTGCTGTCCCAGGTCAAAAGAAGCTCGGGGCCATTCAACAATTGATAGTTTTTGTTCCACAGGACCCCCAGACATGACCTACATCTCCTTGGATCCAGCGGCAAGAGGACAAATCATGTATATACTTTTCTGTCCTGTGGGTGTGGTGGGGAGAAATGGGCTTAGAGTCCGGCAACGTCAGGGGATTAGCAGTCTGACACAATCCTCTTGACTCCCATCCATGCCTTGATTATCCCCAGATTAGGGCAATTGGAGGGCTGCTACCCATTCTTCCACCACAATCTATCAGGCAGGTCCCTCTGGTTTCCATTTCCAACTGAGGGAGTGAGTCACCTTTTCTCATATGCTGGAAGGAAGGTAATCATGGAGACAGCAAGGTCAGGAATTTAAGTGTCCATTAATTGCCCTCTTTTAAGAGCCCCAATTGGTGATAGGTTAAGAAGGTTACCCATGGACCTTCTCAGCCAGAGCTTGATTAGCAAAGTGATGTGAAGACAAGCATCTTACCAACATCAACTCCTCCAATCTTTCCTTCTACTTGCTATCTACCTCAGAAGTTCCAGGGAGGGGAATATTATTATCCGCATTGTCAATATGAAATACCCTGAACTTAGATATGGAATGTGCTAGATACTTTATCCCCAGTTTTAACAATGCTACAGTGTCCATATATCATATCTATTTCACTTAATACTCATTCTTATTCTTTCTCTGGTTGAGACTTTCAAATCTTGCTGTGGCCTAGCTATTCATAGCTGATTGTAACAACCAAAGCAAACTTTACTCAAGACCCTGATAAAGGACTGAGAGAGATTTCTTGCCCCTTTAAGCTGAATAGATTTCAAAACTTTTACCCAAAGGTGAAAGATCAGCTTTTAACCATTTGTATCATCCACCATATCTAAAATATCAGTAGAGTGCTTAATTTCTGTAGAATACTACTTTTCCTCAATTTTTCATGATTAAAATATCCCATATACTTTTTGCTATCTCTTTACTACATCATCAATTCATACGGTACAGACTGTGCTTAAATATTTCTCCTTTCTGTCAATGAAGTATGTTGACCAATAAATTGCTGAATTTCCAATCCTCACTGTAACAGATTCTATGTAGAAACAATCCTGTTATTCATTTCTGGTTCTCACCTGTGTGTCTTACCAACTGAGGCATTCTTACAAAGTTCGAAAATCGTATATTCAGCAATGCACCACAACAGATTTGGTCTGAGCTTTCTCCACATCAGTCACTCTAATGATCTATGCGGAAGTTGTCTGGTTTATCTGAAATGAATTATTGTCCATGTTTTTTCTGTATCTGGGCTCACTGTAAATGTGCTACTCTGATAAAAACTCATTTCATGTACGATCTTTACCTTTGGCAAAGAGAAAAAAAGCATCATCCTTCGATGTTTTCATCAATAGAGTGATGATGACACCAGTGACAGACAGAGCAGGAAGATGTTCTAGCTGAAAAGTAAATACTGCAGATGCTGGGAATCTGAAATAAAAGCGGGACTTGCAGCAAATACTCAGTAGGCCTCACAACACCTGCAGAGAGAAAACAGAGTTGACATTTCTGATCTGTGACCTTCCATCAGTCTCAGGGGTTCTGACGAAACGCCACCGAACTGAAATGTTAACTCTTTCCACAGATATTAACAGATCTACTGAGTATTTCCAGCACTTCTATTTTGATTTCAGTTTTACTAACCCATTACGCTGCCCAGGATTTCATCAGCTTTTATCCCTTATCAACTAGATATATTAGGGAAGAATTTGTATTTATCGGAGCTTTCACATCCTCAGAATTTCTTGAACAGTTTCACAGCCAATTACATACTTTACATGAGTGATTACTGCTGTTGTATAACAGATAACTTGCACCCAGAAAGGGATAGCATTGAATATGATTAACCAGTCAAGTTGTGTTTGTTAATATTTGGATAAAGGTTGGCAGCGCCACTGTTAAAGGTCTACTCTTTTTACATTATTGCCAGGGGTTCCCACCTATGCAGGAGGTTCAGACTGCAGTTTAAGATTTCATGTAAAAATGGATCTTCAATAATGCAACACTTTTGCATTGCTATTTTAAAGTCCAGAGTGGATGTAAACACACAACTGCTGATATAGAGGGACAGTACCATCACTAAGTTTGAGTTGTACATGGTCAAAGATGAGCTGCATTTGGACATTCCCAATGGGGAGCTGTGCTGAAAAGGAATGCAGGCTGGAGTTGGTCAACAACCAACAACCTCAGTTGTGTTTCAATGGAGTGTGGTTCCTTGCTGAGAGTATGCGGTAAATGGTTTTACTCTCTATTGTCAAGTTGACTCAATTGATGGAGGTGTGTATTCACATTTCAGAAAAGGTTAATTAGGAATCTTTCTGTGTCTGGTTTTGTGAGAACTTCTTTCTCCATCCTGCTACCTGAAGGCCTTTGGTTCCTATGATGCCAATGATTTGAAGATAATATTTCAAGAAAATCAATCTCATATTTCCACAGGCAGTATTACTTCCTTTTCTAAAAAAAATAAACATCATATGTTTTGTGGAAATTGGCTAATGCTTATCTGTACATCAAATGTAATGATGTGCTATACAAGCTCAAGTTATTTATTTTTAACGAGCCAGAGATCAATCTTGCAAATAGTCCAACTTACCTTCTTTAGATTTTCAATTCAATTTAGCTTGTGCTCCCAGTAAGTATGTAAAAATAATAGCGTTAGCTTAGCGGTAATATCCAGTTAAAGGGAACATTGTATTTAATAGTAAAATCAAGATAAAAGCAATAGCTATTCCCAGTAACTCCTGAAATGTTTGATTTTGTTTATAATGATCGGCAGAATATAACATGTAAAAGCCATTGGGCAAAGAATGTTTCTTTTGTACTTACTGTTGATGAGGCCAATATTCCTGTGTGATGTGCTGATTTTAATGTACCCATTAACACATTCGCATAAGTTACTAACCGCGCTATTTTAACACAAATGTTACAGGTTAACTTCTGTGATAAACTCGTGCAGATAAGAATTTATGCCAACTAGTCAATAGTGTGCTAAAAATAGCTCACAGAGGGAATTAAAACCATATGTGAACAAAATGTGAAAATATGAATCTTCAATCAAATTTCACAAAATAAAGCCAACAAACCATATGACTTGTCTATGAGCCCTCCCTCACAAAACTGATTAATCAAAACACAGATTTCTTTGGTGTGTTTCATGCTGTCATAGTGTACATCAAATAAATGAATCCACACAGTGCGTAAGTCCCCATGCAGTGTACAAAGGTTTTCCCACACTCGTATGTGTATCAATAAACATCAATCATTGCCAAATGTTGGCTTGATTTGAATTAACTTATTTCCTTCATATATATATATATATATATATATATATATATATATATACACACATGCACAATAAAACAAATCAAATGCTGAAACAAGTGAAATGTTATTCCAATGGGTCAGTGATTATGTCTCATGACTAAATCGGGCCATAAAGATTGAGAAGATTCAAGGTTTGAACCCGGTCTATGCTGAATTAGCTGATTTTAGCCAGTGTAGCAGACGGCTTGCTACAATTTGTTTTAAAGCAGTTGGGATAGACAGCATAAAGTTGGCCAGGGACTCCACTTCTGGTTGCAATTTACAGTCCCCCACTGGAAGTGTGCATATGTAAATGCCAGGTGAGTAAAGGAGCAGGCTTGGCTGTGATATTCCTCGTGGTTGACAGCCTGTTGACACTCATTGTCAAGGCTCCTGCATGAATAATGGCTGCTTGGATAAAGTGCTGAAGTGGAGCCAACGACTGGGAAACCATACTCAATTAGTCAGGCAATGACTTTAGCAGAGCAGGGAGGAATAGAAAAAATAAATAGCTAGCAATTGAATAAAATATGGAAATACATGTTATTTTTTAATCTAGATAGTGGCAGCAAGACGGAATGTTCATCTGTAAATTCTCCTCACAATAATCAAATTATTATTTTGGTAGCGTTATCAGCAGATAAATAGTAATGGTGAGTGTGTATTAATATAGTGACTCAATTTTGATAATCATGCTGGGGGAAATGGTGTTCCTATGTTTCAGTGTCCAGATACTATGCCATAGAAATCCAAATATTCTGCATATGATGAATGTGAGTTTGCAAGCTGAGTGCCCAATGAACATCACTCACTTTCTGAGATTGACTTGTGCGTTAAACTGCTCAGCATTTATTACAGTGTATAGCATACGCCTTGCTTTTGTTCTTTGCAAATATGTTAAACATGGTAGAGGTATGACCAAAGTAAAATGGTGGCAAAAGGGAATAATGTAAAAGTTGAAGTTATATTGCTTTGTATACTACTGTAAACCGAATGCATGAAAATTTACCTTCTATTGTTCAAAGCTTCCCAGATATTCAGTTCAAATGCCATGCACAGATCCTCACAGTAGAATAAACCATACAGAGAATGAAAAATGTACTGTGACGCTTACAAACTGAAGGGTTACATTATTTTTCCATTATACAACAATACCACTGTAGCCCTCGATAGATTATAAGGTGTTCCTCTGTAAAACTGAAGTGACAGAACGCATTTGTGGAGGATGACAGGTTCAACTAGCCTCTCTTCAACTCATATATTATTGGAAAATCCCAAACCATACTGCCATCCTTATCCTCATTTGTGTTATTGAGCTTGGATGCTCTCCATCAATCTGAAGCCAACTGATATATCTGACACTTCCTGATATCAGGAAAAGAACCATCTGTCTACAATGAAAAATCTGAACTTTTAGAGCTTGTTTATATTAGTCTGCAATCAAAACATATGAAAGATGTCTGTCCATATATTTCTAATTGAATAGTCATATAAGCTGTGTTATTTACCAATTATTAGTTTAAAATAAAGTTGGCGCATCAGACTAAATAGTCCCAATATTCTTTGAAATAAAGCTTTGTTTTACCTTCTTTAGCATTTTGATGTGAATTATGAACAAAGTCAGTAAAAATTTAAATATTTGTGTCTAAAATTTTCTGCAAACAAGAAATTCAACCTATGTAGATTTATTCTACCAATGTCAAGTTATACTCAGATTTCTTGCAAATTGAAATGAATTCAGACATTAAATAAGGAAAAACCATATAAACTATCATAGGCTTATATACCAGAGGAGACCACTTGACCAACCATATCTGTGCAGCTCTTTGAAATAGCTATCCAATCAGTTCCCTTCTATTACTGTTCCCCATAGTCCTATATGTTTTTTTGTCAGATATTTATCAAATTCCCTTTTAAAATTGTTGTTGAACCTGCTTCCACCAACTTTTCAGATCCTATATTCCAGCTCATAGTAAAATACTAGGTTTAAAAAAAATCCACTCCGCCCCTCATTTCCTGAAGAAGGGATTATCAGAAGGAGGTTTCCCTCTAAAATGCTGGAGTCAACAATTGACAATGATGATGACTGCATTCTAATATCACTTGAAAATATTTTAGCTGGAGATGTATTTAGTTGTCAAATTGATAGGTACTACTGAGCCTTACAGTACTGGCCATTGTAGACCTGTACAGTATCACTTGCTTCAAAATAATGCACAAAAAAAAGTCAATAAAGAAAACACTGCTCAGGAAACTGTTGAACATATCTGTTATAGATATGTTTAGGTCACCATCTGCTGCACTCAGTGCAAGGCTGTTAATTCAAGTTATGTTTCTAAGTGCACATTGGGCTATATCACTGTTAATATTTGAGTATTACTGTTACAATTACTTCCCGGTATGATCACTGAGCTTAAAGTGCTGCCTTTACCTGTATTTGGATGATGTTTGCCAGTTTGTCTTAATATTTATGCAACCAGGGAGCTTTAAGTTCTGTATCAAAAATTTTAACTCATAGCCCCCACTTTTTTGTGTTAGAATTCACACACAGTGAACAATTTGTTGTTACATTAAGTTAACCTGTTTCAGTCCTGCTCTTGTTTTCTTAATCTTTTTCACATTTCCCATTGCAGGTGTAAAGGAACTTACAAAGTTCTTGAGACCAATGGCACTCTATAGATACAACCAAATGACTACTTGGCAAAAACAGGTGTAGGTGAGTTAGTTCATGCTGGCTTGGTCTCCTGTAATTATAATTGTGCTTTGCATATGGTTAAAATTCCAATTTAGACTTAACAATGACATCAGATGGACTCCTTGCAAAAATGTAAGCTAATGACCATAGGGTCTCTTTGAGAAGTGTATTCATTACATAACCTTTCTGTTTTATGTATAAGTCAGTTACTTAATGCAGTTCACAATCCAAGATGATATATTGCAAATCTTCATTGGCTTAACATTGTGTTTGCTTTTGATCTGCATTGTGATTATACACCAGCTGGCACTGACAGACTGAGTGCATCAGAAGCTAAGCTTGTTGCTGAGTATCTGCTGGTGTGTTGCTAGGAAGTAGTGGTGAGTGACTGGTACTCTATTTAGTCAATTATCTTTCTAATGGTACAGAGGCTAGGTATCTTTTGAAAGCTAATCTATAAATCTACAAGCAAAGGCATTGACCATCGGTCGACAATTTGAAGGCTTTTATTCACTAAAATTTTAGTTATTTAGGGAGTAATGTTCTGATGTACAGGAGCTGAAAATTTCTGGTAGCAAATGAGATGCTAACTAGGAATTAATCACCAAGTCACAAGAACATTCAGTACAATAATGCAAACTGCAAGTCCAATGAATAAATCCAAGCATATTTCCATTTCAAGCAAGAAATGAGACTATATGGCACTGATGAGTTATAATTCTTATGTTATATATTTATTAAGTGTCATCTTTTACAAAAGATTGGAAAGATCTCTTTAGCATTTAATAAGTTAAACAAATTGAACCAAAATGTTAGTATGAGTAAAATTAAAGTTACAAGAAAAGTTTATGAGCAAACATTGGGAAAGTAAGGGGAATGAAATGAAAAGTTTGACAAAAGGGAAAAGAGAATAAAAAAAAGATTTGTTTCACAAATTTCCTAAGTTTGAGATAATTTACAAAAGAAAAGCTAATTTTGATTTGGACAGTCCTCATTAATGTACTTGTATTACTTTCAGTATTGCTGTGCATAAAATCCAATGGCCCAGGTAGAGAATAATTTCATTGACACTGCCAAATTTAATGGAAGTCAGTAAAAATAGCATTTCAATCAAAAGTAATGTAATCATATTGGCTGTAACCGGAACATACTCCAGGAAGTAACACCATTTTAGATCAACGATTGGTGTTAAAACAAATTCTTCTAAACTCCTTCAAGAACTCAGTTGCTAAATATACAGACTGCACCAGGGGTCTCGTGGTGCAGTGGCAGTGTCCCTACCTCTGGGCCAGAAGATCCAGGTTTGAGTCCCCTGCCTCAGGATGTGCTGGCTGAAGAGGTGCATGATAATATATTTAAGCTGGTTAATTTCAAAGGCTATGTGGCAAAGGGGTAATGTCCCTTGCAGGTTCAAGTCCTGCTTCTCCCAGAAGTGTGTCATAACATATCCAAACAGTTTAATTAAAATGTCAAGTTCAGGCACATGATCTAGGAATGCTCCAGGTTCAGGTTCTGGTCTGAGCTGAATTAATAGATTTTATTTGAATCATGTAACCTCAGCAATCATGCTCTGGATTCAGAAATCATCTAGAAATTCTATTACTGATTGTTGAACAGGGGCTGCTACTTAGAAACGAGACGTGTGAATCAGTTGAGGACATAAAACTCTCCTCCCACTGTGGTAACCCTGGTTTACTGATTGTCACCATCCATAATGTTGTGCAATATGTATCACACTATCAAGCAAACTAGGAGTAGCAGTAGACCATTCAGCCCCTCAACACCATCCTGTTTTCATTGAGGTCATGACTCATCTGATTATTACTGTCTACACCTGATAACATTTCACCCTCTTACTTACCAAGAATCGTTATACTTCTGCCTTTAAAATAGAAAAAAAACTGCTCCCATTGACCCCAGTAATATTCCCAAATCCTCATAAACCTCTGTGATAAAGAAATATCCTCCTTTCTGTCTTAAAATACTTAGCCTTTTTTTTGAAACAGTGACTCCAAGTTCAAGGTTCTCCCGCAAGAGGAAAATCCTTTCCGCATGCACCTTAGCAACATCCCTTTTGTTTCAGTATTGATGGGTAGTTCACACCTACAGATGATAGATCAATTCAAAGGATTACCCGGCAATCTTTAGTAACATTTTTAAAATGTTACCATTCTGAAGTCTCAACCACAGCAATATTTTTGGAAAAAGATCATAATGGTCATTTCTTTTTTCACAAAGAAATATATCAACCAAGAATTCTTATGCATTTCTGTTTTACCTTTCTTATAAAGTCCAAGCTAGAATTGTCACAATTAAACTTTCAGTCAGTGTTCCAAGTTCTATGAGTGTAAAAACGTCAATGAGGAATGATCAAAGACTTTCTAAATTGCTTCCTTTGAACTGCGAAAGATTGAATAATTTAATAGACACAGCTTGTGCACAGGATTATTTTAATCCTTACAATTTTTTTTTAAGAATTGGTCTAAATAGTTTAAAGCAAAATGACTAAATTTAATAAAGAATCTTCCCACATGAAGTCAAAATAACGCACAACTTAAGGATGTGTTAGAATGTTCTCTGCTTGTTGGGATGCTTGCAGCTGTAACAGCTCTAAAGAAACTCATTGACCTCAATGCCACCAAGAAGAAAAATGTCCATTCACAAGGGTTACAATTCTAAACCTTCCATCACCAGCATGTTGACGTTGCAATGACTACTATCTATAGGACATACAGCAGCAAGCATAAACTTCTTCAAGAGCACTTCCCAAAGCTGAATTCTCTACCTCCCAGAAGACACAGACAGAAGGTTAATGATGACACCATCATCTTGTGCCCATATCCTAAGTATAAATTAAATAAAAATAAAATGCGCCATAAATATATTTTAGTTGACATAGATTTTAATCCATATTGACGAATTTTAAAATGGAGAAAATCAGCACAATGACCCAATGCATTGGAAATACAATGGAAGTTAAATGTGATGTGAGAAGATAGGATCATGCCTGTGTCTTGCAGAAGCTAAACTGTTTAGTTTAGGAGTGTTAACATAGAATATAAAGAAGAGTGACTTAAGTTTATAGAGGATATTAAAGTCTTTCATTGCATCACTAATGCCCTGCCTGACAATCATTTTTGTAACATGCATGGCAGTTTGATGTGCAAGAAGTTTGAAGAGTTTGAGCTAAAGGGTGAGGCTGAATAGGCTGGGGATTCTTTTCCCCTTGGAACATAAGAGACTGAGATGTGACCTTATAGAGGTTTATAAAATCATGAAGGGTACAGATAAGTTGAATAGCCAAGCTCATCCCAGACTGACATCTCCACAGCAACCCAATGAACCTATCTATAATCCCCAGGCTTGTCACAGTTGACCTGCAGGTCTAACAGTGGCCTAATTCCCAAACTCCATGGACATGGCTCACCAGAGTCTGGGAGGACCAAGCACCTGACAGACAGAGGCCAGCCCCTGGAGTGGAATTAGACCAGATCCTAAATGGACTGTGGTGGTGACCCCTACTGGCCATAGTTCTTCTTCATCCCCACAAAGGGTAATTACCACCTAAACTACTGACACATACTGCAGGCATGATTTAATGCAGCACGGTGCCACACAACTATGTCTGCATCCCCTTTGACTGTTCATTCTTCCTCCAATGTGAAAAGCTGCCTTGTCATTATGAAAGCACAGCTTTCTGCAGATCCATGACATACGTGTGTGTTCTTGGATGTAACATGACCTGGCAGAAGCACGCAAGGTTTAGTGTTTGTGAGCTACAAAATATAGCGCTGAAGGGCTGACGTTATGACTGTGAGCTTGTCTGAAAGCAGGCACGATGATGTGGTGAGGCTGGTGGTTTACTAATGCGAGTTGGATGGCTGAAGGATCAAAGAGGAAAGCAGCCATGGAGCACGCAGAGATGGAGCTGTGATGAAGCAATTGTATGATGGCTGGGAGAAGCATTCAGCAAACTGAAGCTGCCAGGTATCTGCTCTGACGTACATGTCAGAAATTTATGCTATTTAGTTTCTTGGAGAAGGAGAGTAGAATTCAAAGTGGCATATCAGTAAGATGAATTGAGGCTTTCATGAGATGCTGTTGGATGAATTAAAACAGTCATCACTCAGTTGTGAGATTTTAAAAGTGCTACATTACAAAACATTTTCTCAGCAATGAGGTTCTAACAGTTTTCATTCTCTCCATATTTGCCAACACTTTTTGCTATTTCTCACATCACACCCAGAAGAGGTAAATTCTATCCCATGAGTTTTCAATTTATATCATTTTATATAATATTAAATCATAAAATATACAAGTATTGATTGTAACTACATCAAGTATCTAGATTTAGAAATTATAGTCGTGCCACACAAGTGCCAGGCAATGACAATCTCTAACAAGAGAGAATCTAAGTATCACTTTTAACATACAATAGCATTACTATCATTGAATCACCTACTACCAACATCCTGGGAGTGTACCATTGACCAGAGACTGAACTAGACCTGCCATATAAATATTGTGGCTGCAAAGGCAGGTCAGAGGCCAGGAATCCTGCAGAGAGTAATTTACCTCCTGACTCCCCAGGGCCTGCTCACCATCTACAAGGCACAAGTCTGGAGCGTGAAGGAACACACCTCACTTGCCTGGATGGTTGCAGCTCCAACAAATCTTAAGAAGCTTGATACAAGCCAGGACAAAGCAGCCCATTTTATTGGCACCACATTCATAATCATCCATTCCTTCCACCTCCAATGTTCAGAAGCAACAATGTGTGCCAAGTACAAGATGCACTGCAGAAATTCCCCGAAGCTTCTTAGACAGCATCTTCCAAACTTACAAGCACTATCGTCTAGAAGGACAAAGGTGGCAGAGTTATGGAAACAACACGACCTGCAAGTTCCCCTCCAAGCCACTCACCATCCTGACTTGGAAATATATCATTGTTTCTTCGCTGTCACTGGATCCGAATCCTTGAAATCTCTTCCCAAAGACATTTCGGGTTCCCTTCACCAAATGAATTGCAGCGGTTCGAGAAGGCAACTCTCCACCACCTTCTCAAGTGTAATTAGGAATGACAATAAACACTGGTCCAGCCAGCAATGTCCACATCTCAATATAAATAATAAAATAAAATATAGTTCCAGCAAAATTGTAATGAAAGTTTCCTTCACAGTGCAAATTTATTTTAGATGAAAAATGATGAGCAGTCCCTCTTGGAGATGACAACATAACAGACATTGTGCTTTAATGATCCGTTAAATTAAAAGGAAATCAAATAACAACTGAAATAGGTAAACAACAAAGTAAATAAACATACAACAATTTTATTGTTCTACACAAAACATTTGATACAGTTCTTGACTAAAAATCATTTTTAAACCAGAACAGTTGGCAAGTAATATATACTTTACATGAGCTTGCATGGTGAAAGAATATATTGAAATGCCATCCTTATTGTTACAAAGCCTACTAATCAACTTCATTTACTTTGAACCCATCATTGATACAAATAGATTTGTTTATTTAAAAACGTGTAGCTTCTGTTCCATGTCCCCTCTCAGATTTGGAAATTATGGCTAAATTGCATTTCGTTACATTCAATCAACCTTTTGTTCAATTAAAACTATTTTTCTGTCAAATAGTTAAAAGATATTATTGCAAATGAAGCATCAGATAGGCAACACATTGTACAGAATAAGTAACACATTTAAGATAGGGATGAGGTCTTAAACAGTCAGCATGAAGCTTAAGCAGTTTATGAAAGTCATCCTAACCTAAGATGCATTTGTCTTTTTGAAGATGTTTATTCCATAGATGATATGGAAACACAATGACTTCACCTATTCTTATTTTACCATTGGGTTCTTTGACAGACAGTGATAACATGTTTTTGTGAGTCTACTGTATAATTAAATAAAGTACCATTTGTTAGAAAAAATATCTAACTCTGATATCGAGGTTTATTCAGTTGAAATAGAAATAATAGCTTCTACTTATTTCAAAGCAATAAGATTAATGTAGTAGAGAAGTGTATTGCTGAGTGGGAGAAATGAGTGCAAGTCACATTCCAGCAAGCTTTTGATTTTATCTGTGCTGTGGAGGGATGTGACATGTAAAGGTAACTTTCAGAAGGAGCAAGAAAAAATAGAGCTGCTGTTTTCGTTACAATGAGGTCACATGTCTTCTGACAGCTAGTCAGTCACACCTTATCAAAAACTTAACATCTGGCCATGAAACATCAGATCCAAGACAACAAGTAGCTCAGAAGTGGGTCACATATCTTTGTAGATTCAGAACCATAAAGTGACCAAGGTAAGGTTGGAATGAACAAACAACATTGTCTTCTTTAACTAAAGCTGATAATCCAGCTGTAGTACTCCTTTGTTACATTCGTATGCTGGTGTGATAAACTGACTCAGTAACCCACTGCAGTAAGAAACAGTCAGCACCCTTCTGCAGGGACATTTAAAAGAAACAACGATTGCATAAAGGTGTTAGCTGATAATTTCTGGGAGATTTTCTTTCTTATTTTCTGGTCAGGATTTTGCTGAGCCAGGGCTGTTTTATTTTTGCCAACTTTCTCGGTTTTTCTATTTACTGCAGTCATAGATGGCCAGTCATCATAGGAGGCTGTCCTCAGAGTGGGTTTTCAAGGAACATGTCTCATACCTCAGCTGCACTGAAGGATAAAATATATGGTACTTACACTTCTCAATATCTCCGGACTATGTCAACCACTTGCAAGTATCACTGCCTGTAATTTCAAGGTGAATGGGGCCCTCAGCTTTTATGCCAAAGGGTTGTTCCAGGCTGAAACAAATGATATCAGTCAAAGCTCCAAGTCTGCTGTTTCCCATTGAATCAGCAAGATTGCCAAGGACACATTTGTTAGCAGGAACATTCCTGTCCCAGTTCCCAGAACAACACGAGATGAGATGTAAAGAGCTTTCACCAACTTTACAGGCTTCCCCCAGGTACAAGATGGTGAATTGTACCCACATTATCTTCTGTGCTTCATCACCAGTCATATGTTTGAATTGAAAAGGATTTGACAGATAGATCCTCATAGATGTCTGTGCCCAGTGTTGTGACAGTACACATGATTTATTTATCCCATGTCATTTCTGTGGCACTTTTATTCCAGCCAAACTACCAGGTCATAATCTGGTTACGCCTTTTGCTTGGAATCAATGCATGACTGGGAGATTAAGCTGAGGAAGCACAAAGTAGGAAAAGCTGCTGGTCTAAACAGGGAAGAAGACAGGAATGGCAAATGGTGTGATTTATTGCACAAGGTGCTCATCAACCTCCATCTTAGAGACAAACAATGTATGAGATTTCTGTGCTTCAGTAAGAACAGACCACACTGAAATCTACTACCTGCTGTGGCCACAACTGACACTTCAGCAGGGCAAGGACTGCATGTCAATGACTGTGAAAGTGACCATATCTCTGAGTCTTTATTGTTGCATCCATGCAGATCATAGCTGGAAACATTTGAATCACAAGTTGCCATTCATGAAGGAAGGTCATTGAGGATCTGTTTATCAAAGAGAGTCGACTGCATTTCATTCCCTGTTGACAGAGTAAAAACATTGTTTTAGAAGGTTCTCAGACTATCCCCATGGTGGAAGTATGTACATCGTTTTGCCAGTGTCACATGTAAACTTTCTTACATAATGCAAGAGAAAGAAATACTATTCTCTTTGCACTGAGCTAATTTGTGATGACACAGACTATCGTACTGGTCAATGCTCAACATCCCAACAGCAGTCAAGATGCGATCAGTCAGTGAGAGTCCACTACACTATCAACATTTGAACCACAATTTTAAACCAACAAGTAACTATTGGGTGACAAGATATACACACTGCAAATATGGCTATAACTCCAGTTCACAACCCATGTAAATGCAGACAGCTTACATACAATAAAAACAAGACTTTACATGAAATGTGAACCAAAGTAAAGCGACTCTGCAGTTCGAACAGTGGGAACATTCTTACATCTGGCAGGAGCTCCAGGTTCAAGTCCTAACTCAGAACTTAAAGGCTGTGTCATAACTTCTAACTTACATCCTCAGTGAGAACAAGATGGTTTCCTCATCAGCCAGAAACATAAGGTAATTGCAGCACAACAACCCATCTTCACATTCAAAAACACCACACATAGGTTCTTACCATAAGCAAGTATCCTTCATTGTAAGGCGGCACTAACAAGCCTGGAATTTGGATTTCCAAAAGCAGAAATACAAGAGAGAAGACATTCTGAAGAAAGTTCACTGGACTCGAAATGTTAACTCTGTTTTCTCTTCATAGGCACTGCCAGACCTGCTGAGTTTCTCCAGCAATTTCAGTTTTTGAATACAGAAGAAAAGGCCAGGCTTCGAAAGGTGAGCTGGCTGGAAAGAAAATAGCCCATGGTCAAAACATTTATAGCTTGAACTTTACAACAGATGACAAGGATGAAGTGGGTTTTCACAAAATGCATATGGCAGGAACATATATCCTGCTGGATGTTCTCAATGAAACTGAATGCAATGACCTCAGACACAATCAATCCTTTGAAGAAGTGATCACTTCTTTCCCTCACGAGTGGTCTTCTCCTCTCTCCTCTTATGTGTAACCTTGTCTTGCAAAACAGGAAGAGTGCCAGTGAATGTGTTGCAGTGTGCTTGTGTGACGTGCCTGACATACGTGAATAGTTGTAATTACGTAGAAGTTGCAAGATGTGGATGTGAAACTTGTAGCATTGCTCAGCATGTGAAGGTGAGATGGCAAATCTGAATATTAGGCATTACACCTTATTGCTAGATTTTGTGGGTGGGATGATATTAAGGGTAAACTACATGGAGCAGTGTGAGTGATTAGTGGTGTAATGGACAGATGATATCATTGGAAGATTCATATTCACTAACCTTGACCATCTATATATGATCATCGAATATTTTACAGACTTCAAGGCCAGACTTACCTTGAAAGCTTCTTATTCCCATTCCTTCCTCAGGTTATGTCTGGGAGTTGACTTGAGCAGTAACATCCCTTTCAGCTCTTTCCAACCTCCTAGTCTTAGGTCTCCAGTATTGCATCAGAAAATCTTGGAGCCCTCTCTCTGGTTCACTGTCCAATGGAGAGTGTTAATCCTTCCCTAAAAGACTTGCACATGGTTCAGTTAGACGCTGAAGCCTGAATGCATCTCATTTCTAAGTGGGATCAGAGTTGGGTGGGAGTGGCACATCTAAGAAGTGCAACCTAGCTATAAGTTGTGCTAGCCATGCATGCACCTGGTTCCAAGGCTGACAGACATCAGCGTACTTCATGTTGGACTACATGACATGGCAAGACCTGGCATATTGTAATCATGCATCGTGATGCCCTCATTCACCAGCTATTGGACTTACTTGAACCTTTTGGCCTGTATGTTTCTGAAATACGTTTATGTTCCAACTACATTGTTCAGCAACATGCTTAAATACAATGAATTTGAAGTCATTAGCGAGGGATGCTACCATCTGAAAGAGTAGTCTTATAGCCCCTGCAAGAATCCACACTGGAACAACTTAAAATTATTTGAAATGGAGTTGCAGAATAATTTTAGCAATGTGAGTTACTACAATGTGGTTGCAGTTCTAAGATATTAAACTGAAAGAGTTGACAGGCATAAAATTCCGTGAGAAAATATGGATTAGCATCTAACATCAAAGATGATCAAGGGGTTGAACTTTGTCAGGATAGCAAAAGCAATGAAAAATATGGTGACCATTTCAGCAAATTTTAAACAAAAATAATAAAAGAGCAAAATTGCAAATATTTTTGTTGTTAACTTCCAGTCCAGCTCTTGATTAACTGTTTTACCTCTAGTCATTACAATGACTGTTGTAATGTTTCCGTAGTAAAATGTTGAGAATGTTATTCATCTCACCTTTGCGGTTACTTTAGTGTGAATCAATAGGATGTGCTCTTAACTAACATTACTGTATGATCAGTATGCAAATAGTGAATCTTACATTATAAAATGATCATACTTGTTGAAATGTTAAACATCAGAGCAGCCTATAATTAATGCATTTTTTTAATAAGCTAAAAATGTAATTTGTCACGTTTAATGGCTGAGTGTGAAAATGTTTTGAGTGCTCAAAAAATTATCAAGCACAGTAGGGACATGAATATGAATGTATTGGAAAATTGTTGGAGCTGTTGCATTTTTGTAATCTCCAGGACTTTTTTTTTCAGGCCTGGTGACAGATGGTACGCCACCTGACTCCAATCAGGCTAATGTAAGATTCATTGTGCTTCACAGGAAGTCTAAAGATCAAGCGACACTGCAGAAGGTGAAGCAGCACCTTGACAGCCAGTATCACTGTGTGACACATCGAAGCAGCCAAGTCTTCGGAACCTCCAAAACAACATTGGAAATTAACCCTCTCAAGCCCGCACCAGGAAACCCACAGCTTGGTTTGTGCTAAATGTCAAAAAGTGTTAAGTCTTTCATTCACTTTCAACGTGAAACTAAAAATGGCAATGTCATACCTACTGTTTCTGAGTATCGGGGAGACAGCAGTGGATTTCATATCATTTCAGAGCCCAAAATACATGAATCCTTACCAAAATTGAGAAACATGTCATTTGGCATCATTTCTTGTCAATAACTTTGATTGAATAAAAATATTTCACAGCAACTACATCATAGTTTGTGCAAAATGCAACAAAGAACACTTTTGTTTCTAACATCACAGTGAGTACGCATATAATCTATGTAACAGTTAAAAGCAAAATTTTATATGAGTATCTAAACAAAAAATATGAGAATTTAAAATTAATGCAGAAAGGAAGACTCTGAAGTTGCTTAATGTCTGAAAGATAAAGATAGTTTAATGGTTTGGACATAAATGTTCAGCAATACTTGCCAGTATATTAGCCATTCTTTCTTTCACAAATATTGATTGATCTGTGATAAATTTCATTCATTTGCAATTTTGTTTCAGATTTCCAGAGCCATAAGTTTTCCATTTATCTTAATTTTGAGTTGTTTATTTTGAGTCATTTTGTGTTAGTCCAGGAAGTGGAATTACTTCTTTTCAAATTTAAGAGAAGCATTGCTGAAATTTATAAGATCAGCAAATTTTATGTTCACAAAAGCAATTTTAATGCATAGATGTTATCCATCATGATCAATGAAGTACACTAAATGTTCCCTTTGTGAAAATACTCATTGGTGTGTCTTGTGAGACAATACACATCGCTTCAAACTTCCTTATGAATGGTAGAATCATAGTAAATGTTACTATCACATTGTTCGCACTTTAATACAGTTTTACATGATTGCACTTATGGACCAATTGTATTCGTATTTATAACAAATGCTAAAAATGATGACCAATTAGAGGTTGAATTATATTATGCCATCAGTATTTTGTCATTTCTGTATTTCTACCGGTGTGACATCAAGACTAATTTTAGAATAGTATGGATATACCGAACACATTAACACTGTCAACTCAAGAAAGTGAAAATGTTGCAGGTAAATTGCAGCTTTTTCTCTTTCTCAGTATTACCTGTGACTCGGGTGGCAGTACTCCTGCTTCTGACAAGACAAGCAGCTCACATTCCACTTCAGAAACTTGACTTCAAGTGTAAGAATACAGAACTTTTGGAAGAGCTGCTTTTCAAGAAAGATGTTGAACTGAGGCCTTGTCTGCTCTCTTGGGTGGATGTAAAAGATCTGATAACACCATTTTGAAGAAGAGTGTGAGATTTATCCTGGATACTCTGGCTAATATTTATCTCACAATCAATATCAGTAAAATAAATTATCTGAGAGATAGTAGGAACTGCAGATGCTGGAGAATCTGAGATAACAAGGTGTAGAGCTGGATGAACACAGCAGGCCAAGCAGCATCAGAGGAGCAGGAAAGCTGACTTTTTTCTGAAGAAGGGTCTAGGCCCGAAACGTGACCTTTCCTGCTCCTCTGATGCTGCTTGGCCTGCTCTACACCTTGTTATCGCAAATAAATTATCTGGCCATTATTACATTGTTGTTTGTGGATGATTGATGTATGTAAAATTGTCTGCTGCATGTCCCAAATGTAACTACATGTCAAATGATTACACTTCAAAAGCAATTCAATGGCTGTAAAGTGCATTGGACAGCCCAAGGTAATAAAGATACCAAATAAATACAAATCCTTCTTTGTTTCTCACCATGCAATCTGCCAGCAGTAAGCAATCAGGGTTCACGTCTGAGTCCAATAGCTCCATGTTTGAACGTTTGCAATCATTTTTGTCCTTTTCTAAAGCTACAAATATATGCTTTGCTAATGTGATCATAGATTTTTTATGCCTCCTCTTCATACTCAAAGTTTTTGCATATCTTAACACAAGTGACCATATCACCCTCCTGCAAAAATTCTCCTTTTAGGAAGATCATGCTCACTTACTTCCATTCTAAGCTAATTAATTGCAGACAGTGGAGATAGTAGAAACTGCAGATGCTGGAGAATCCGAGACAACAAGGTGCAGAGCTGGATGAACACAGCAGGCCAAGAAGTATCAGAGGAGCAAAAAGGCAATGGGTTCTCCTCACTACCCGCAACATTACTTCTCAAGTTCCCCAAAAATCCTTTTCCATGCCTACATGTCATTTCTTGACAACATGATTATTAGACATGGGGTCAAGTTCCAGACCTGCATTAATGACGCTTCTCAACTATTTTTCACTGGCACTGTGTGAAATTTGCCTATCGAATATTCAGTCTTTCAATCAAGCCGTGAGAAGATTGAAGGCATCACCTTCAGCCCTTGTCACAAGCTACACATCCTCAGCACCAATTGCTCTCAGTTTCCTCAGTATTCTATCAGCTGCAGCCAGCCCTTGCCTTGTTGTCTCTTCTTACATTACAGCAGTGACCACATTTCAATAAACTGCTACGTTGGCTGTAAAGCACTTTGAAATGCCTGATGTCTATCGCGAGTGCTATATACATGCAAGTCGGCCTTTCTTTCTCTCTTACTTAAACATCTCATTCAGCAAGGTTTTAGACATCCCTGCCGAAATTTTATTCTTTCAGTAGCTGTCCATTTTTGGCTGATTACACGTCTTTGATGCGTGGTGAAATATTTGTGACTTTTGAAGATGCCTTGCAAATGTAAATTTGTAATGTTACTCAGCTGCAGGACAGCCCGTGTTACATGCGAATAATTGACAGCATTCAATGTAAATATTTGCACTGCTGTCTGGTTAGAAATTGACAACAATGCAAAGAAATCAGACCCACTGTCAATCTCTGCTGAACACTTTGCCCATTTCTAAAATTTACTTAGTGCAGAATTCATACTGGCTCAATAGCAGTCAAAGTTATACCTGAAGCTCATCTAAGTTATTATGATTAGCCAAAAGATGAATGTAGAACAATCTTTGGACTTTTCTGTTTCAGCATGCTACCAGAAACCAGTTAGATTTTGAAGGCTGTCAAATTTAGTGGCCTTACTTTAATTTATTGCGATGAAAGGTATGTAAAATACATAATTATAATTTTTGGAATTTAGATTATTATGAAAAGGGAAGTATGTGGATGTGGGTTAGTGCTATGGAGATGTAAAAGATCAGAAAGTCATACTGAAACTGTGACATAAATGCATGAGACGCAAGCAGATATGTGACTGAAAACAAGAACTTGGAAGCACACTTGGAGTGTTAATGGAATAAGATGTTTGTACTATGGGCTTTTTATAGGGAACATAAAGACATTCAGATATTGGATTTACTTTTAGTTCAGCTGAGAAAACACCAGGGTTTTAGTTGGGAAGAATCGAGGCTTGAATTCAGAAACAGTTCTTGTTTCTTTCCTAGCAGGTGTTGTTTAGCTCAGTCCAATTCAGAGGAAATCAGTCACTACAAAAGCAGTGATAGTAGGAACTGCAGATGCTGGAGAATCCAAGACAACAAGGTGCAGGGCTGGATGAACACAGCAGGCCAAGCAGCATCATAGGAGCAGAGAGGCTGACGTTTCGGGCCCGAAACGTCAGCCTCTCTGCT
>NC_063333.1:86970786-86974853 GCF_021869965.1 Rhincodon typus | reverse complement strand
GATAGAAGAGGGATAGAGGAGAGGATAGGTGGAGAGGAAACAAACAGGTCGAAGAGGCGGGGATGGAGCCAGTAAAGGTGAGTGTAGGTAGGGAGTTAGGAAGGGGATAGGTCAGTCCAGGGAGGACGGACAGGTCAAGGGGGCGGGATGAGGTTGGTCGGTAGGAGATGGAGGTGCGGCTTGAGGTGGGAGGAGGGGATAGGTGGGAGGAAGAACAGGTTAGGGAGGCAGGGACGAGCTGGACTGGTTTTGGGATGCGGTGGGGGGAGGGGAGATTTTGAAACTTGTGAAATCCACATTGATACCATTGGGCTGCAGGGTTCCCAAGCGGAATATGAGTTGCTGTTCCTGCAACCTTCGGGTGGCATCGTTGTGGCACTGCAGGAGGCCCAGGATGGACATGTCGTCTGAGGAATGGGAGGGGGAGTTGAAATGGTTCGCGACTGGGAGGTGCAGTTGTTTGCTGCGAACCGAGCGTAGGTGTTCTGCAAAGCGGTCCCCGAGTCTCCGCTTGGTTTCCCCGATGTAGAGGAAGCCACACCGGGTACAGCGGATGCAGTATACCACATTGGCAGATGTGCAGGTGAACATCTGCTTGATGTGGAAAGTCTTCTTGGGGCCTGGGATGGGGGTGAGGGAGGAGGTATGGGGGCAGGTGTAGCACTTCCTGCGGTTGCAGGGAAAAGTGCCGGGTGTGGTGGAGCTGGAGGGGAGTGTGGAGCGGACAAGGGAGTCACGGAGAGAGTTGTCCCTCCGGAAAGCAGATAAAGGTGGGGAGGGAAAGATGTCTTTGGTGGTGGGGTCGGATTGCAGATGGCAGAAGTGTCGGAGGATGATGCGTTGGATCCGGAGGTTGGTGGGGTGGTACGTGAGGACGAGGGGGATTCTTTTTTGGTTTTTATTGCGTGGACGGGGTGTGAGGGGTGAGGTGCGGGAGATGTGGGAGACACGGTTGAGGGCGTTCTCGACCACCGAGGAGGGGAAGTTACGGTCCTTGAAAAACGAGGACAACTGAGATGTACGGGAGTGGAATGCCTCATCCTGGGAGCAGATGCGGCGGAGGCGAAGGAATTGGGAATAGGGGATAGCATTTTTGCGGAAGGTGGGTGGGAGGAGGAGTATTCTAGGTAGCTGTGGGAGTCGGTGGGCTTGAAATGAATATCGGTTTCTAGGTGGTTGCCCGATATGGAGACAGAGAGGTCCAGGAAGGGGAGAGAGGTGTTAGAGATGGTCCAGGTAAACTTAAGGTTGGGGTGGAAGGTGTTAGTGAAGTGTATGAACTGTTCGAGCTCCTCGTGGGAGCACGAGGCGGCGCCGATACAGTCATCAATGTAACGGAGGAAGAGGTGGGGTTTAGGGCCGGTGTAGGTACGGAAGAGGGATTGTTCCACGTAACCTACAAAGAGGCAGGCGTAGCTTGGGCCTCGAGTTGATTCCTCAATATACTGTTCTAGAAAACAAACTTGCATATATTCTACAAATTCTTCTTCCACAGAATTGGTACTGACTAGAACAACCAGTCTACATGTAGATTGATGTTCTCCTTGATTATTGTATTACCCTTGTCATATTCACCTCTAATTTTCTAATTTACACAATGTTAGATATTAACATTGCTGTTTACTGGCTTATAAATAACTCGCATCAATATTTGCCATTTTTGTAACTTCTTAGCTCAACCCGAATGGATTCCAATGTAAAGTTTGCTCTCACTGATGTACTGATCTCATCACTATAACAATACCCTGCCAACTTTTCCTTTTATCTTATAAATATATTTTTCTTTTCTTTATGTAACCTCCCTCAATGTCCATAATGACAAATATATCACACCCATTTACTTTTCGTTGTGCTAATAATTCAGCTATGTTTTTGCAAATTCTGCTTGCATTCAAACAGTGTTCCTTCATGATAGCATTCATTATAGCTCATGACCTCTGTAAATTGGCAGCCATGATTGCCTAAATAATAAACACAACATTTTAAATGTAGTTAATTGACTATTCAACTTTTTTCCTAATATGAAAAGCAAGAAATTCAAGTCCTTTCTTCACCTTAGGTCTCAGCTGAATTATGCAACTCATCTTGACAGCAAACCACAGCTCCCAGAATGCACCATTTCAGCCTGTGTCACAACACACAATGGAAAAGTCTTCCAGGGTCAAGATATTTGTTCACGCAAAATCCATTTTTTTTAGAGACGCTAAAATTTTCCGATATAAAAGGCAGAAAGCACTAAAGGAAGATTGTGATATTTGTTAGCTTAGAACGTTTAAATTCCCTTTGTCCAGGAAAAAAAATTCCTTTGTCAAACAATTCAAGAGTTCCAACCTGTGAAACAAGCGATGCAAATGGAGATTCCAGGAATAAGTTCCTTTACTTAAAATCAGCAACAGATTGCTAGTAAGTGCCCAATAGCTCTTCCTCCACTAAGCAACTTAATTTATGCTCAAGCAATTATAAAACTTCATTTATACAAGTATCACAGACTGGTCAGTTTGCATACCTCATGAACAGACCAAGTTAAAAGCAAATGTCTTTTTACAACCTTTATACAACTTTATCTCCAGGAGCGAGTCTAGATGCTAGACTGACATGGCCTTATTATGCTGAAAGAGTTCTTTTTAATCGAAATGACCAATAGAATGTTGAATTCTTTATCTATTAATTGATTTATTTATTGTCACATGTACCAAAATACAGTGAAAAGCTTTGTTTATGAGTGGTGCAGGCTGATCATAGTAAGCAAAGGGCGTACAGATCAAAAAGACTTACACAGAGGCATACAGGTTACATTGCACATGGTGTGCACTAGGCGAGATCAACATTAACAATATCAGCATTTTTGAGGCTAGAGAGTCCATTCATCAGTCTGATAATGGCTGGAAAGAAGCTATTCATGAATCTGCTTGTGCATGTGTTCGGGCGTCTGCGTCTTTTGCCTGATGGAAAGGGTTGTAAAAGATCATTACTGGGGTGCGATGGGTCTTTGATGATGTTGGGCATAGAACATAGAACATAGAACAGTACAGCACAGTACAGGACCTTCGGCCCACGATGTTGTGCCGAACTTTTACCCGAAACCTAAGGTCTATCTAACCTCCACCGCTACTTTATACTATCATCGATATACTTCCACCTTTCTGCAGTAGCGAGCCATGTAAATGGAGTGCATGGATGGGAGGTTGGCTTCCATGATGGTCTGGGCTGTGCACACCATCCTCTGTAGTTTGTTATGGTCCTGGGCAGAGCAGTTGCCATACCAGACCATTATGCATCCAGACAGTATGCCTACTATGGTGCATCTGTAAAAGTTGGTGAGGGAACTTATGCATGTGCTAAATTTACTGAGCTGACTGAGGAAGAAGAGGCGTTGTTGTGCCTTCTTGACTGTCGCATCTACGTGGGAAGTCCAGGACAGGTTGTCGGTTATCATCACTCTGAGGAACTTGATGTCCTTCACCCTCTCAACTACAGTTAAAAATGTGGAATAAAAGCCCCCACTCCAGTTCAGTTCCCACTTAATATGAATTGTTTCCCAGATTATCTTATTCACTGTTTCAGATTTAAGAACATTAGGTATTAGTTACAATGTCAGTTTTAATTCCTGCCCAAGATCTTTCTCATTTGCGAGAAACAGCTTACAAGATTTAGTTTACTTTGAATAGAGCTTTTGGCCTTGCAAAACATACTGGTAACATTTTTTTTCAATTTATAGCAAGTCTTTTGTTCACATCATTCTATTATAGGAAGGCTCCCAAACATATGTTGCTGTATTATTTCCAACTGACATCAACCATTGATAAGTGTCAGTCATGATTCAGTTTATAGTACTTCCACATGTGTGTTGAAATGTTCTGAATTCAAGGATCCCCCATCAGGAAGTCATCTCAAAAAGCAAGACTGACAATCCAATACTATACTGAAGCAATGTTGCATTGCCAGAGGTGGGGAGTTATATCTGGCGTCTTGACCGGATTTTATCAGCCAAATCAACATTCTCTCTCTCTCTCTCTCTCTCACACACACACACACACACACACACACACACACACACACACACACAC
>NC_063333.1:86955411-86970776 GCF_021869965.1 Rhincodon typus | reverse complement strand
CACACACACACACACACACACACACACACACACACACACACACACACACACACACACACACAAATCTGGTCATTGTCACATTACTGTTGATTTGTTTTGTGCAAGTTGCATGCCAAATTTCCTATATTACACCAATGATAACACTTCAAAGTTACTAATTGGCAGTACAGCATTACAAAGGAACCAATAGTTTTGAAAAGTGCTACACAAATGCAATGTTTTTGTGCCCATTGTGTTTAATTCATTGGTAATAGGGAAATCAGTTTTCTTTTTTTTTAGCTGTGTGGTTGTTAAGTTTACTTGGGTACAGCATGGACAGTAAAACTGATGAAATGAATTGGACACTTACAGGAAAATGTGAAATAAAAAATGAATGTATTTCTCGACTCCACCACCTCAGATATCCTTAGCAATTAGTGTATACAACCAGTCGATTTGGAAGACAGAGCTCCATCCAGTGTTATTGAGCAACAAATGTTCAGATTCAAGCCTGATGAGCTATACAAGATTTATTGCATTTATCAGACATAAGGTTTTGGTATGAGGGCAGAATATTTTTGTATGTCTCGTACTTCTCTCAATTTCCACAGGGATCCCCCTTCTGGTGGAAACAAAATGAATCTATCAGTACTAATAATTAAGCAGTAGCTGAAATAATTAACAGACCAAACACTGGGGTCCAAGCCAGTCATGGCTCTAATCAAAAGATTAACAACTGACATATGGCCAAACATACCCAAAGGGTCAAGTAATTCCATACACATTTAATTTCTTGTTGCAATGAGAACACTTCAGGGTCTTTGTTCCATTTTTAGATGTTCAACCAAAGCCAATTTGTCTCATGGGAGATTATACAGCCTAGGCATTCAACCTCAATAAGAATTTCACTGGTGCTTTACAAAATGTGTATACGAAGCTTGAAAGTACTCACCCTAAACTGCAAGCTATACTCTTTGGATAATTAGTGCAAACACCCATGACAGTGGTTTGAATCATCACTTGCCTTTTCTGTTAGTAACTATATTTCAGTATATGAAGTGGAAGGATTTTTGCACCTGTGCTAGTATCCAGTTTTATAAAAATATTATTGTGCTCCTGCATTAATGGGCAAAGTCTTCTCCTAGTACCACAGTGCCAATATATTTGATTTACCATGCCATATGCTTGTTCAATTGATGGCCTGGTTATCCCTTCTGCTTGCACATGTAACTTAGCCACACATTTCATAGATCTTATTTGGATGCTGATTGTTATGATCTCTTGTTAGATTGGAATGCTCTACCTGTCTGCCCTTTAGCTGTAACCTCTCCTGATGTCTTTGTTTTCTGCATTAGCACTTTTCATGTCCTGTAGTGTCACGTGCCTTGCATAGATCTTTCGAAGCTGGACCATTTCTGGGTGCATGTATGGGACTACACTACTCGCATTGCTTACTTGTCTGCATTGGCCATTGTGCCAATGATAGACAAATTATGCATAGCTTGTAGACTCCATTATGGGAGTGTTGCAGAGCAGAGGGCATTATCTCAGAGTAAAAAGTCATCCATCTAAGACAACGATGAGGAAGTCTTCTTTTTTTCTTTCAGATGGCAATGAAACTGTGGAATTCTATACTGTAAAAGTCTGTTGAGTTAGATTGATAAGTATATTTGCAGCTGACATAGATTTTTAATCATCAAGGAAATCAAAGGTAATGGGGATAATGCCAGTAAGTGGAGTTGAGGATTATCATATCAGCAATGATCTCATTGAATGGCGTAGCAGACTCAATGGGCTGAATGGTCTATTTCATCTTCTACATCTTATGATCTTACTGTCATAGGGTCTTATTGATTTTGTCTACTTAATAGTATGGTTTTATAATTGTCTCAGCTTTGCAGCAGTGCTTTCTTGATGTATATTTTGGATCAGTCCCAGAGATCATTTTGGAGTACTGCTATTAGTATAGATGTTATCATGAGATGAATTGCTGTAATAAATAGCTCCACCTTCATAAAGTTGCAATCAAATCCCTTGTCTCTCTATTTACTTATTACATCTATCTGTTGTTGCCTAAAAGGTGTAAATCCCAGTTGGCATATTCAGACTTTGAGCTTCACTCAAAATTAACCTTCAAATGTTGATCATAATTTACCTGGAAATTGAGATCATCTTCTGACAGACTTGAAGTGTTCAGTCCATGGAAACCTTCCTTGCCTCTGACACTTTTTGTTTCAATGGTTTCTATATCTGATTTTAAAGTATTGAGATTCAAAAAACACAGCTTAATGCATATTGGATCAAAGCAAATTCAGACAGGAGGTTGATGTCTTCCAATTGAGTGTTAGAAATGTTATGGTCATCCTGTGGCTTTTTGCAGAATTATTCATGCAACCTCAGACAGGGACACCCATTCAAGCTGTTTAGCTCCCTGAGTTTCAGTACCTTTATTGGTCATAGCCTTAGCCAGTCACAGGTTGTTGTTGGCTGTAATGTTAATGTTGTTAAGTTCTGTCTCAGCCTTCCTAGTTCACTAAAGCCAGGCCCACAAACCAATTATTTTAGTGAAAAGGATGCTGCAGGCTTTAACAAGTAAGTTATACAGTGAAAAAATTGCTTTGCAACCTTCATTTAACTCAAAGGAGATGTGGGGCGCACTTACCAATTGACTATCTTTATCTCCCTAGTTCCATAAAGTCTTTTGATCGTTCCTACTCCAAATGACGCACAAGCTGGAGTGAAGTCCTCAAATGAGCATGTAATATGTCGGAATCTTACAGCGCTGCACCAATATTTACACAGCATAAGCTGATACTTGATGGTTCTTCTTCATCAGTTGCTTTTGTAAAAGTGGAAAGATTGAGGCTTGTATACTTCACAGTCAAATCTTCAAAAACCGTACTATCACCATGTTGTGTTCTTATATGTGATGTGGAGAATCAATTATATGTCAAGGATTTGCAAATCAATAATGTGAGTTTTTTTATTAGAAGGTAAGACAGTATACACGTAGTATGAACTGAGAAACTGCATTCATAAGCTGCTGTTTTATTTTGAGTTCAGAATCATACAATTAAAACATAACATCCTCTGCTGAGGTGGTAATAAGTGACAGTAGTTTAAGATATACCTGTAAAGGTACATGCACCTCATATTACTGCCCCAACATAAAAGAATATAATGTCAAATCCATTCAGCAGCACCCATTTTTGTTCCCTCAGTTGGAAGAGCCAGTTTCACTTATACAAGCCGTTCTTTGATAAATTTACAGCCCAAAATGATTTGCCTATTAAACATTTATGTACATGACAATATATCACCTTTTATTGCTTATCATTACTGTGGTGAAAATCTGATTACCTTTTTTAAATTGCACGATAACTTATCCTGGTGCTTCTAATATTATTGGTGCTCAGTCATGATGATGCAGCTTGATAACATTTTTAACTTAATTTAATAACATCTCATTCATCAGAATAGTTTTCCATTGATTAATATGGTTCACCAGATATAAACCCCAGAAAATTTGACCTATTGCATTACAATGATCTTGACCATTCTTAGATGGATGGTTTAATGACAGTTTCCTGAGCCTTAGACCAAGCAGTTGCCATAGTCTAAAGACCATTAACTATAGTCTGCCTTTGTGAAGGTGAAGATACTGATTGGTTACTTGCTGCCCCTTAATTTGAGATCTACTATAGATTCCAGTGATCTCACCACTCATTATATTCATTCAGGAAAAGAGACAGAAAGTAGAATCTTATAGGAGCCTGAACAACATGGATCATTTGTGAGAAATGTGTTAGAATCATAGACAAAGTCTAGTGCGGCTTATCTTGATGACAAGAACATCTAGCTGCATCTGTTAACTATGTCCCAAGAATTGAGGTGAAATTTTCACTAGACAGCAGCTAGTTGCTGATCAAGGGGGATAACTGGCGGTTGACAACCTTATTAACTGCAAATCTCAGCTCAATTTTATGGAGCACACTATCATAACACCTCCTGTGGGAAAATTGAACAACATAAATTCTTGACGTGGAAGTCCAAGAGGAGACCCTGACTTCAGCTCACCACTAGCTGTGAAGAGCCTCCAGTTACATTACCATGCAACTGCATCTTAGGGCACAAGCCATGGGCACAAGCTGCGCTCACATTTTGCCCAGAGATATTGCCATCTGATAACTATCAACCCCTCAGGATTCTTATGGCCCATTCCAATCCACTTGTAGCATGTTTAGGAAGTGAAGACCTGTATTTCAGAGTTCTCTGGCAACAAACATTGAAAGGCTGCTGCAAGGACACAATGCATGCAAGATTGCATGCAAATTGTTTTACTGAATAAGAAGTTTTTGAGAAAGAAGTGATTGGTTGGCAAATGGATTCTGTACTGGCATTACCATGGAGAAAATACCAGTTATTTGGTGACTACCACATTTAGCAGGATTTCTGTAGCTCTCAGTTGTTGAAAAGCAAAAGTGTAAGGCCATTTTTAAGGTTTTGTTTCATGCTGTTAAACTCCTTAACTTGGATATCACAGGTTAGAAATTGAAGACAGAATTGTTTGATCATTCAACTTCTCCCAGCACTTCAGTGGAGTGGTTCTGTGTACTGCCGAAAGTTACTATTACTAAAATTACTAAACATTACTATTTTGTTGACTGCTGAGCAAATATTGTGTATTTGTTCGCTGTTATTTATTTATTGAATCTGTACTGAAAACGTAACACCATCTGAACCTGAATTGGAGTGCACCTCTCTGCTGCAGGAGGACAGACCATGACCTGCAGTGAGAGAAGAATATTGTTTATGTACAGAACAAATTTTAATGAGGTTGTTCTGTACACCCAAGAATCCCTGTGGTATCTGAAATTCTGAAATTGGAATTGTTGGTTTGTTAGCTTTGGCAAGATCTAACAATTTGCAAGTGTCAATATAGAACAGATGTCCAAATATCAACACAACGATGTTCCTTGGTATCCATTTCAGGGATTACATTTTCAATCCGAATTGAAGGTTACAGTTTTAAACATTCTCAGAGTAATCTATTGATAAATTCCAATGTATGAATTTTCTTTTGGATTTTACTGGTAAAAATCTTTTTATTCCAATGCACATTTCCAAATTTGCATTTGCTAAATTAATTATCAGGCCTATAATTTTATTATCTCAATCTAGTTGTCATTTATCCAGGGCATTAATACTTTAATTGGACTGTCTGATTGGTTATCTATGTCTATCCATTTTACCATGACTATTCTCTTAATGAAACAATTAAGCTTTCAATAATTCTATCTTGTTCATAGCTAAAACATTTCTCATATAACTTTACACCTTTGCAATACTTTCTTAAACTTGTGAGTGTTCACTTTATTTGTTATTTTCAACTATATTTATATAACTCCTGGTCCTCACAGCTTACTAGATCTGTTGTTAATTTTAAGTCTGACATTGATAATATTTTGTTCAGCAAATGTATTAAGGGATAAAGATCAAAAGCAGATATATGGAGTTAGGCCATTGATCAGCCATGAGCTCATTGAATGATGGAACAGGCTTGAGGGGCTGAATGACCATTTCCTGTTCCCATGTTCCTATGTCCTGACTCTTCATATCTTTTGAAAGAATTGTGATCAGCACTTGAAGGTTTTAGCCCTCCATATGTCCCATGTGGTTTTCATGCTATTTTTATCCATCTTCTCACAAAGAGTACTCTTTTTTTTAGGATTTGGATACAGGGACAGAGAAAGAACTGTCATACATTTCCAAGTCAAGATGATGTGTAGCTTGGATGGTAACCTGCAGAAAGTGATGCTCTCATTGTCCATCTATGTTTGTCTTCTAGTCTATCTTGTGGACAGTACAGACTGTAGCCATATGAGCGAGTCTTGGAAAGCGAATGTTGAATGAGGTGGGTGGGATATGAGTTAAGTGGGATCCTTTGTCTTGGATTGTGTCGAGTGTCTAGTATTGTTGGAGCTGTAAACATACAGGCAAGTGGAAAGTATTCAACACACTCCTGATTTACATCTTATGGTGACTTATGACCCAGAAGCAGTAACAATAAAGAAAATTTGTAAACACCTTACAAAACTATAAATGTTTATTTTCAAAAGTATTAAAACAGCCTTTTTTGAATTCTATCTTTTTTTAACATACTCCCTTGCTTTCTTTCTTAACAATTGTGTATTTTTTAAGCTGTTTTATGTCTTCCGACTATGAGCACACAGTATGAGACAGCCTTCTAGAGCATGAATCATTAGACATTTCTTGTTGAATGATGGAGGGGGTGAAACATTATATTACCTGAGCTGCAAGGAGTAGAGTCTGGGGAGGGGATGGGTGCAGGAGTTGGATACAGGATCAGTAGATGGCCAAGAAATTCTACAGCATTTAACAACGTCCATAATTTCTCCTCCCAGAAATAAGAGCAGGTTTCCAGTCAAATAGAAGCAGACGACAGGAGACTTCAGGATGTGTTATAGTCCACACACTGAGCAGAAAAAGTATTGTTTCTGTGAAAGTGGAGATCGGTCAGGGTGGGATGTCTTACCCTCCAGTTGCTGGGATGTAGGAAGGGACCCTTGCAGTTTCATTGTGTTGCAGTGTAAAATTTCCATGAAAAAAGCAGTTAAAGGAAAGCTTGATCATTGGAGCAAAGATGATGTATTATCATCTGGGATAGGGTATTGAGTATCCATGGATGGTAGAGGGGTCTTCAGAGCAGTTTCTGTCCTTTGTTGTCTGGTGTAATGGCTGAAAAGTGAGAGTCACAGGAAGTTAGGTATTCAGGACATAATTCTTTCTACAAAAAGTTCATGACTGGAGGAATTGTCTTGTGGTATTAGATGGCAAAGGGTAGGGTGACAGTTAATGGGTTAGTTGGATGTGATAAGGTTGTAGCTGTATAGTCATGGGTAGAGATTGAATTGTCCCATGGGGAGATCATGGAAGATGATCATATTGTTGGCCATGAAGATGGGAGGGCTGAGGGACAGGAGGGACATTAGGAGGATCTGGATAGTTATGATCTCAGGGGATAACACAAGGAAGTCACAGTAAACATGTACAAATTCTGCTGAAATGGGGAGAGGTTCAAGAGTAACATTGGTGAAAGGTATTCAAAAGTGAGAAAGAATTGGAGCAGCTTGGTGAGTAATAGGCAAGGTTATACATATTTATTTTTACAATGAAAGTGAAGTTCAGCTGGATCCACTCCCAATGAAGCAGCATAACCCCAGAATTCATGGCATTATATTCCAATGAGATCCGATGAAGTGATGGAAACACACTACGTTGTAGACTGTATGGATTCTCATGCTGTTTGACTTATGAAGACAGCTGTGGAGGAAGAGAGATAGACTCAATCCATAAGGTGTCATTTTGGCCCATCTCAAAGGCTGGCACCTTTGTAATCCCATCCAGTAGATTATGCCAGACAAGGCAATTTGGGTGAAGAGGTACTATTTCCTGGCCTTTAGTGCCAAGGCAAGATGATAATGGATCTGATACAACCGCCCTGAAGGGAGGAGCTCTGATTTACTTTAAATATCCTGGTCAATGTGCACTCTCTCCTTACGTCGACATATTTGGCTGCAAGGAGCTATCCTTTGACAGCATACATTGTGGCCATCTACATGGTGTGGATGCAGGCTGAGGAAGAGGTGAGAGAGGAAAAAATGATAGGTCGTAGGCTTGACAAGGTTCATCGAGCAGGTTTGTAGGGCAGAACTCAAAGACAATCATGACTGACCACTTCAGTGAACTGTCTCTGCAGATTGCCCAAAATTAACAGTACAAAGGTGCAAAGCAGCCTTCTGGTCATCTTGCAGATAAGGAAGGACCAGTGCTGGGGATGCGTGAGCAGTCTCAGAATGTATAAGCTGTAGACCATTTGCAGAGGCATGAGGTCCAGATAATCAGTGGTTATAGCAATGATTAGTATTGGCCAAAAACAGAATTTACAAACATCACTGCAGCTAGCTCCAACTGACTGCACAACTAAAGGTACATCAGGATGCTTTAAGAGGTGGTGCCCTACATGTGTTAGCTGTTGGACAAGGACCAGGGAAGGTGGTGGTGCTATGGTAATGTAAGTGTTAGTGATTCAGGACCCTAGGATATTGTCCTGGAACATCACTTCAAATCCCACCATGGCAGATGGTGAGGTTTGAGTTCAATTCAATCGTGATTAGAAATCTGGCCTAATAGTAACCATGTAACGATTGTCATAATAGCCGATCTGGTCTACTGTTATCCATTAAACAAAGAAATCTGCCATCCCTACCTGGACTGGCCTGCATGGAACTCCAGAGTCACAGCAATGTGGCTAACTCTTAACTGTCCCCTTCCCCCCTTAGGGAAAGCAAGAAATGCTGTCCTAGCCAACGCCACCCACATGTTGTGAATGCATAAAAACAAAACCCGCGCACAGAAGGGCTAAGTGGCAATCCCATACCAGTTGCTTTGAAGGTAATAGTGGCCTTCAATTGCTTCACATGTAGCTGTAGACCTCTGCCAAATTTCCCAATCAGTCACTGACACGTATAAAAATGGAGCGATTGGTGCTCTGACGTGGAAAAGCTCAGGAATTTATAAACATAGAGTCATAGAATCATACAGCATGGAAACAGGCCCTTTGGTCCAACCAGTCCCTGCAGGCCATAAGCCCAAACTAGACTAGTCCCACCTACCTGCATTTGGCCCATATCACTCCAAAACTTTCCTATTCATGTACATATCTAAATGTCTTTTAAACGCTGTAACTGCTGCTGCATTTACCACTTCCTCTGGTAGTTCATTCCACACACGAACCACTCTCTGTGTAAAAAAAATTGCCTCTCATGTCTTGTTTAAATCTCTCCTCTCACCTTAGCCCCTACTCTTGAAATTCCCCACCCTAGGAAAAAGACATCTGCCATTCACCTTATCTATACCTTTCATTATTTTATAAACCTCTATAAGGTCCAACTCTTAACCTCCTACACTCCAGTGAAAAATGTCCCAGTTTGTCCAGCTTCTCCTTTTAACTCAAACTCTCTATTCCTAGCAACACCCTGATAAAGCTCTTCTGAACCCTCTCCAGCTTAATAATATCCTTCCTGATAACATGGTGACCAGAACTTGACATGGTGCTCCAAAATAGGCTTCATCAATGTCCTGTACAACCTTAACATAACGTCCCAACTCTTCTATTCAAAGGTCTGAGCAATGAAGATTTTGTGAAGCATTTTTGTGATGTTTTCCTTGGAAGCAGTTCTGTGTCCTGTACAGTGTATGAGTCTGTGTGCAATGTTGCTGCCCTCTAAAGTACCTTGCATTGGTGGTATTGAACTCTCTGATTCATAAATCGAGTCACTTAACTTTCCCACTCCAAGGGTGGTTACAGCCATTTTCTTCCTCACTAAGCACGTTCAATTTCCAGCAAGATGGAATGTGACTGAGCTCTCTACAGCCAGTGGCTACCAGCCTCCGCTTCTATGTGACATTGAAGCCCTGAACATCTAAATCGTCCTGAAAGCTCTTCCAGAAAACTTCAGAAGCATCATACCTCCCAGGTCACCACAAATTCCATCTAAATGAGCCCACATCTGCCTAGCTTTTTGCTCAGTCTTTGCATATGAGGTGGCCATGCCAGGTTTGGTCATCACCAGGATCATGAGGAGTTGGCAAATCTTGAATGTCAATATCTATGGGCAAGGATTGTGTACCACTGGTGCTCATGGATCCTGCCCTGAAATAACAAAGAACAAAGAGCAATACAGCACAAGAACAGACCTTTCGGCCCTCCAAGCCTGCACCAACACATTTTGCCCTTCCATACTGAAAGTGTCTTCACATACAGGATACATATCTCTCTATTCCCTTCCTATTCATGTATTAATCCAAGTGCTTCTTGAATGCTGCTATTGTGTCAGGTTCCACCACCTCCTCTGGCAGAGCATTCCAGGCACTCACCACCCTTTGTGTGAACACCTTGCCTCACACATCTCTTTTAAACATCCCCCTTGCACCTTGAACCTGTGTCGCCTAGTAATTGATCCCCTCCATCCTGGGAAAAAGCCTCATACTTTCCACTCTATCCATGCCATTCACAATCTTATAAACTTCTATCAGGTCATCCCTCAACCTCCTGCATTCCAGCGAAAACACACCCAGTCTATCCAACGTTTCTTCATAGCTGAAATCCCCCATACCAGACAACATCCTGGTAAACCTTTTCTATACCCTCTCCAAAGCATCCACATTCTTTTGGTAGAGTGGTGACCAGAACTGTGTGCAATATTCCAAGTGTGGCCTAACTAAAGTTCTATAAAGCTGCATCATAACTTGTCTAACGTTATACTCAGTGCCACTTCCAATGAAGGCAAGCATGCCATAGATCTTATTTACTGCCTTATCTACCTGCGCTGCCACCTTCAGTGATCTGCGGACCTGCACACCCAGATCCCTCTGCCTATCAGTATTCCTGAGGGCTCTGCCATTCACTGCATAATTTGTACCTGTACATGACCTTATAAAATGCATACCTCACATTTGTCCAGATTAAACTCCATCTGCCATTTTTCTGCCCATTCTTCCAACTGATTTATATCTTGCTGTATCCTTTGACATTCCTCCTCACTATCCATAACTCCATCAATCTTTGTATCATTCACAAACTTACTAATTAGACCAGTTACGTTTTCTTCCAAATCATTTTTGCAGATCATGAGTAGCAGAGGTCCCAGCTTTGATCCCTGTGGAACACCACTAGTCACAACCTTCCATTCTGAAAAGCATCCTTCCACTGCTACCCTCTGTCTCCAATAACTATGCCAGTTCTGTATCCATCTTGCCAGCTCACCCCAATACCATGTGACTTCACCTTTTGTACTAGTCTGCCATGAGGGACCTTGTCAATGGCTTTACTGAAGCCCATGTAGACAATATCAACTGGTTTTCCCTCATCAATCAACTTCGTCACCTCCTCAAAAAACTCAGTCAAGTTGGTGAGGCAGGACCTTCCCCATACAAAACCATGTTGTCTATCACAAATAAGTCCATTTGCTTCCAAATGCATTTGATCTTGTCTCTGGGAATCTTTTCCAATAATTTCCCTGCCACTGGCGTGAGACCTAAAAGCCTCTAATTTCCAGGATTATCCCTGCTACCGTTCTTAAACAGTGGGACAACATTGACTATTCTCCAGTCCGCTGGGACCACACCTGTGGCCAAAGAGGATACAAAGATGTCTGTCAATGCTCCAGCAATTTGTTCTCTTGCCTCCCTCTATATCCTGGGATAGATCCCATCAGGACCTTAATACTTTTTAAGACGCACAACACCTCTTCCCTTTTGAGAGCAACTTGGCTTAGAAACTCAACACTCACTTCCCTGAGATCATCCTCCACCAATTCCTTCTCTTTAGTGAATACTGACACAAAGTATTCATTTAAGACCTCACCTACCTCTTCTGGCTCCACACATAGATTCCCTCCTTTGTCCTTGAGTGGACCAACCCTTCCCCTGACTACCCTCTAGCTTTTCATATATGTATAAAAAGCCTTGGGATTCTCCTTAAACCTGTTTTCTAATGACTTTTCATGACCCCTTTAGCCGTTCTAATTCCTTGTTTAAGTTCTTTCCTGCTTTCCTTTTATACTTCAAGGGCTTCATCAGTTCCCATCCTCCTAGACCTTACAGATTGCTTCCTTTTTCTTTCTGACCAAGGTCATAACATCCCTGGTCATCCAAGGTTCATGTGACTTGGCAAACCTACCCTTCCCTTCATTCTTGCAGGAATGTGCCATTCCTGAACTCATATCAACTGCCGTTTGAAATACTCCCGATGCGGATTTACCTTCAAACAGCCGCCTCCAATCAAACTCCAGTTCCTGCCTAATATTGTTGCAGCTCGCTTTCCCCCAGTTTAACACCTTCACCCAAGGACTGTTGTTATCCTCATCCATGAGTATCTTAAAACTCACGGTGTTATGATCATTATTCCCGAAATGCTCCCCCACTGAAACTTCACTCACTTGGCCTGGCTCATTTCCTAAAACCAAGTCCAATATAACCCCTTCCCTGGTTGGACTGTTTACATATTGTGTCAAGAATCCCTCCCTGAATGGTCCTTACAAATTTTGCCCCATCCAAGCCCCTAGCACGTAGCGAGCCCCAGTCAATATAGGGGAAGTTAAAATCACCCACTTAAACAACCCTGCTGTTTTTACATCTTTCCAAAATCTGTCTGCATATTCTCTCCTCTATCTCCCGCTGGCTGTTGGGAGGCCTGTAGCATTACCCCAGCATTGTGATTTCACCTTTCCTATTCCTGACTTCTATCTATATTGCCTCGCTGCATGAGTCCTCTGATATATCCTCCCTCAGTACAGCTATGAGATACTCCTTTACCAGTAATGCAACTCCCCCATCCCTCTTACCTCCCTTTCTATCATACCTGAAACATATAAATCCTGGGACATTCAGCTGCCAATTCTGTCCCCCTTTCAGCCAAGTCTCTGTAATTGCAATAATGTCACAGTTCCAAGTACTAATCAAAGCTCTGAGTTTATCTACCTTGCCTATTATACTTCTTGCATTAAGCACTTCATGCATTTCAGGCCACCTCCCATGTTCTTTTCAGCAGTGTTTCCCTGCCTGTTCTTGTTCTCAGTAATGTTTGCCTTGGTTTCTATGTCTCCCTCAATTTCTGCATCTTCTACCCTACTCCTATGGCTCCCATCTGCCTGCCACCCTATTTTAAAACCTCCCCAGACACTCTACCAAGTATTCCCCCAAGGACATCAATTCCGGTCTTGCCCTGGTGTAACCCATTCAGTTTGTATAGGTCCCACCTGTACATGCTGTTTCAAGCTGAGCAACAAGGAGGGTCTTCACAGCCAGTGGTGAACTGAGATTGGTCAGTACGCGCTGTGACTACCATATCAGGGATTCTTGACAACTAATTTGTTTGGAGTGTTTAGTAAGATAAGACAATATTAACAAAGTGAGATGTACAGTTAATAAAGTGGTTAACAAGTAATAATCCCCCTTGTTTGGCAACTTGACTAGCAGGAAATTTACCTCAACACCTGATAAATGGATAAAAATGTAACAAGTTGTTCTGAATGTTTTCCTCAACCAATTCTGCCACAAGTCTCACCATAGCTCACAAATTCCAGCCCCCTATAAGATTTTGATCTAAATATTCAAAACTTCATCTCAGAGAGAGGCTTGATCAGCAGGGCAATAACAAACTGCTCTTATTTTCATGTTTAAATGCATTTTTATACATACCTACTTTTAATCTTTGTACCTGTATTTTAGCTAATAACAGTATCACCTTCTACTGAGTAATTTTCAGCAAAATTTATTGTGTAATAAACTAATCTTTGAGATTTTTTGTGGCACAATGGTAATATCCCTGCCTATGAGCCAGAAGGCCTGTGTTCAAATATCACCTGCTGAAGAACAGGTTGTTCAAACACATCTAAATTAACCTCTGATTTTTTTTGGAAGTAGAACACTCAAAAGCTATAACAAAAAAGGGCTAATTGAACTATACAAATTTACTGTTCTCAGACCAGTGCACGAATACACCTGATGTGGCCATGGCATACACTTTTGAGTCAAATTATGTTTCAGTTCATAGTTAGAATGTACCTGGCTCTACATGTGTTGTCTGACTTTCTTCCTTTTATATAGATAATTCTTTCACTTGTCATTACAGCAGAGATGTTGTTTGAACTTGGAATAAGTTTTTTATAACATGTTGCTGAGGTTCCATTAATTTTCCAGATTGTGACTGTTTTTAGTATGCTGTCAGGGTGGAGTTCACTGTAAATTAATTCACACCTAAGCCTCCAGAGGTTTTTTGAAGATGCCTATTATTTACAAATTCCATCATATAATTCTTATTTTGGCTTTAGAAATGAGACAATAGTGTTGAACATTGACAATCTGAATTAAAGGACCGGCAGAGTGCTTAATTTCACATCTTGCTTAACACCTATTCTATACTATCTGTTACAATCATTGCAACCATATCTTTGTCTTTATTTTGAAAATGATCTTTTTCAGCATAAAATAAGATTAGTCATTAGTCATCATTCTGCTTCAACATGCAAATGACGACTATTTATGTTAGCATTACTCCATGTTTTATCCAATGTATGAATTTGACACTTTGAAAAATCAGAACATGAATAAGCAGAGTAAAACATAACTTTATGAAAGAGAAATGGTGTTTGATGAATCTATTTGGGATTTTTGAAAATATAACAATGTGATGGATTAGGGAAACCAGGAAACATTTGAATTTCCAAAGAAGAATTTGATAATGTACCACACAAGAAAAAACTACACAAAATTAGGAGTCGTGGTATTGGGGTTAAGACATTTTCATCAATTAAGGTTTAGTTAAAGGAAAGAAAATAGAGAAGAGGTACAACAGAATATTTTAGGGTTAGCACAATGTAATAAGGATTAATCATTGAATCTCAGATGTCTACAATGACTTCAGAAAAGAGATTGAGCAAAGCCAAATGGAGTTTTCCCCAGACAATCAACAATGGTCACAATTAGACTCTTCATTCCAAATATTTTAAATTGTATTCGAATTGGACCATGGCAGGATTTGAACAAACGCCCCTAGAACATTAGCTGGGTCTCTGGATTAATAGTTTAGTGATAATACTATTAGGATTTGCTTCCTTAATGTAGAATGGATGTACTTGTCCTGTTGAAATTGCAGCAAGTCTTCACCAGACTCATTCTGAGATGAAGGATTTCTCTCTGAGGAGAGATTGAGTAGATTGAGCCTGTATTCACTAGCATTTCAATGGATGAGAGTTGATCTCATTGAAACACATAAATTTCTTAAGAAAGTTGACAGGACAGATGCTGAGAAAATGCTATCTCTGATAAGAAATCTAGTAAATGGGATCACCATCTCAAATTAACAACTCATTAGAAGTGAGAAGAAGAGAAATGTCTTCATGTAAAGAATTGTGAATCTCTGACATTCTCCATCCCTGAACTGTGGATGTTCAGTTGTTATCTACACTCAAGACAATGGCCTCTAGGTTTTTGAGTACTAAAGCAGTTAAGGAGCTGATAATAAATTCAAAGCATTGAGGTAGAAGATCAGCAATAATTTATTTGAATGGCAAAACAGACATAAAGGGCCAAATGCCCAACTGCAGCTATTATTTCTTATGTCCTTATGTCGTGCTAATTCATACCAGTATTAATTGAAAGGATTAGAGATTTAGGAACTGCAGATGCTGGAAAATCTGAGATAAGAAGATGTAGAGCTGGATGAACACAGCAGGCCAAGCAGCATCATAGGAGCAGAACGTCAGCCTTCCTGCTCCTCTGATGCTGCTTGGCCTGCTGTG
>NC_063333.1:86915038-86950411 GCF_021869965.1 Rhincodon typus | reverse complement strand
CACCTTGTTGTCTCGGATTCTCCAGCATCTGCAGTTCCTACTATCTCTGATTCAACTTAAACCCTGAAGAAAACCAGTTTGCCCAACCTGTAACAGTTGTTGTAAGCTATGGCTTTTAACTGATAAGTTAGAGACTTTTTTTAAGTGAACTAGATAACTTGTATCTCTTACCAATCAGTGGAAGCATCCAGACAAAGATGACTGAAGCAGTGTGCTAGCCAGTAGAAGCATAAAGATCCTTTAAGCCACAAAACCCAGAACAAAGACTTCTGAACATCCTTTCCAGTTCTCCCCTCTGTTGTAACATTTTTTCCACTCTGTTTGCCCATTAGTCTGTGTAAATGTTAGTTTATAAGGCGATTAGAGATTTAATTAAAAATGTTATATGCTGACAATTTTTACCCATTTACCTGTAGCTAGAGTCTAATTGTTTGTAATGAATAGTAATTCTTGTTCTGTATAGAAGCCTGGTCCATGCTTTCTATTAACTTGGGTCTGAAAGTCAGGTTAACTGGGAAACTTCATATATTTTATAAACCTTTGACATTTGTGATGATTCCTGGAATTGTGGGCCCAATTTCTAACATGCTAGCCCTGTAGGTCATAACATTAGTGACAGGTTTAAATTCATGACCATGTGTCAGAGATTTTCTCAATCAGGATATTAGTTGAATTGGAATATCTATTGGGAATTTCAGGAATTGTATACCTTAGAAATATTTGGAGGAGCAAGGAATCAAACTGGTAAAGTGGTCAGTGAAAATGTGCTAGAATCGCAATACAATGTATTTTTAGTTCCAATAATTATGAGTACAGAAGCTGAATGTGTTTCATTGTTTATTTTTTACATAATTACATGACCGGACAAGACTTTACTGGAAATCACAATTCAAGAATTGTCATCAGTTGGGCTGTAATGTAATGAATAAAGGAGTAGAAATGTATTGCATTAGGACTTGCTGAGTGGATGTGGATTGCAATTCGGTGCGACTGGAAAGAACAACATTAAGGCCATTCTTGTTTACTTTTACGACCAAAATCAATAACCCTTTCCCAGGCAAGGGTAAAAGGACCAGCATATGGTTTGGCAGAGATACCCAATCAATTGCAATATTCAGGGTCTCTCTCACAAAAACAGACAGGAAATGTCATTTCCAATGAGTGATCTGTCCATTTTGATGCACTTGCCTCCATTCACCAGAAGACTTTTGCTTCCCCACCGAGACACTACAAATGATTCTGTGCCCTGATACAAAGACCTCACAGAATTCTTCAATTATATCAATTTTATCAATTGAAGAATAAAGACCAAAACAATGGCTTTGGTAAAGAAGAATGTCCGATCACTTAAATATTATCATCACAAAGGAACGTCCTCATTTTCTCCTATATAAAGCTGTTTAAATCCTTCTTGAACAGGAAAGCAAAACTTCAAATTAGCCTCTTTTCCGAAGGATGGCACTTCTAGATATGCAGCACTTACAATTTTTTTCCGAATTACATGTGTTAATCAGGGACTTTTAGACTAAAATTTAGTTGCCAAATTTGTCACTCCATTGAATTCTCCTTCCTGCATCATGGTAGGAGCACTTTCATGTGTTTTGGTATTTCAAGAAATAACCACCATTACTTTCTACAGGAGAATGAAGCATGGGCAATAAACATCAACTTTGTCAGTGATAGCACAGTCTGAGGGTGAATTAAAGAAAGCATCCAATGTTCCAATCAGTACCATAGTGTGACTAATTTAGTTGTCCTAATCTCCCTGTCTACTGAACTTTTTAACAAGGTCAGGCAACTTCCTAGGACAAAAGTAGAAAGTATAGATGGCTTTCCCCAATAGGTTATTTTCACATTACTCTTGGCAGACAGACTTGAGAACATTAGGGATGGTCTGAGAACAGGCCACCCAAGTGATTAATTGGCTGAAATTCAACAGAAATATTGAAGTAACATACCTCTAAGAGAGTAAAAATCCTGAAAAAAAATTAATGCAAACATTGCTTCTGCTGTGCTGTGAATACCAGCTCTTGTCTGTGAGATTTCTGGTGAAAATTATTTTTGTTTGCTAGTTTGTTTATTACTGATAGATGATTGAATAGTAGTTGAATTGCTTGGACAGTTGCTGGGAAACCACAGCATCACATCATTTCCTGAAATATTCATTCATTTATTATAAATCTTATACTGTATACACCATATGACAATTAGAAAGTCTGAAAGTAGATTACTTTTATTGAAAGTTCTTCAAACAGATTAAACTCTTGCTTTTATTTGGTATACATAACAGAAATAAAAATGAAACCATCTAAAGGCACTTGATATTTTTTGGAAAATTTTACGTATAAAAGTTATAACTTCATGTTTCTGTCTGAACCTATATACAAGTTAGATGATGTAGTGCCGTTGGCAAAAGCCTGTTATCTCGCACCCAATAACTTGGGCAATATGGCCAGTTAAAACCAGCTGGATTCAGTTACCAAATGCCAGGATAATTTTTATTCCAGATTTCCTGTTTAACAAACAGAAGTGTTGGACTGTTTTGGCAATGTGTGAACACACTGAACCAATTTGAATTACACGCCTTACTTATTCACTGGTAGAATGTTTAACTCCTCAACTACATGACTTGTATTACGTTAACCACCAGTAAAACCCAATGTATACAGTTTTAGTCTTCTATACCCAGTGGATATAATTAGAGAGCAATTGAATCTTGCAGGACAGGCAGAGGTCATTTGGCCCATCACATATATGCTGGCTTATTGAGAACTGTCCAGTTTTGTCTCATATCCTAGATTTTTCACCATTAATTAGCAAATGAGTCTTCTCCAAGTACATAACCGATTTCCTGAAGGACCTGCTTATTGCTTCTACATACAATATACATTCAGGTAACATATTCAAAATCATAGAACATAGAACAATACAGCACAGTACATACCCTTCGGCCCATGATGTTGTGCCGACCTATTATCCTACTCTAAGATCAAACTACCCTGCATACCCTACATTTTACTATCATCCATGTGCCTATCCAAGAGTCGCTTAAATGTCCCTAATGTATCTGACTTCACTACCATTGCTGGCAGCGCATTCCAATCACCCACCACATCATAACAAACTTCTGTGTTAAGTAAAAAAAAACTCCACATTTGCCATCTTGTTCGTCACGGATTATTTTAAATCTGTAGTTTTTGATTACTAATGCACTTAGTAAATAGTCTCTTCCAGCTTGTTCTATCAAAATCCTTCATTCTGTTAGATCTCCTCTTAGCTCCTTCTACTCTAAGGAGAATATTCCCAGATTCTATGATCTCTCCATATGACTAAAAATCTTCACAGTAAGTGTCTCTGCATTCTTCCAATGCATCGTTCCAAAGGTGTGGTATCCAGAATTATTCCTAAATACTCCAGCTGATTACTGATTTGCGATTCAGTGCCTCTTGCTGATTTCTTTCCTTTTGTGTTCAGTTACTGTTTACAAATCCAAGTATTATTGTGATCCCCATGGAGACCAAAAACTTTTACAAAGGGATGCACTCCCAAACTATCAATGGTATTAGCTGAAGGACAAGGTTTCGTGCTTCATGACATTTTACTGAAGAAGCAAACCTATAGTAAGCATCACGTACGAAGCAATCAATACATTAAACTGAAACGCAGTTACTTTTGCACAGCCAACAAAGTCAACACATGTTTTCCAATTCTTTTAGCTGTTCTGCTCTTCTGATAGATGTGTAGCTAAATCTAATATTGTTCCCTGATGTCCAGTAAGCTTACATCTCACTGCCTACGCAAAGTCAAAACTGTTACGTTCTTTGAAATTTGATTCACTTCGCTGTGTTCTAGATCCATTTTTTAGCAGCAAGGTCCATGTCAACAATTTCTTGTTCTTTAACTTTTGAAAAAAAACCCATTGTGTGAGTTCTTTTCCTTCACAAAAATCCTTGAAGGAGGCAGTCCAGTTCGGTATCCATCTGCTTAGAAAGCTTTAGGCATCTCATTACTCCTGAGGTAAATGGAGGCTTCTGTGAAGAATCTTCTTCCCTCTGCATAGAACTTCCTCTTTGTGCAGCCTTTCCCCATCTCCCTGGTCATGTTGCAAAATCAAAAGCACCCCAATTAAAGTCAACCTACTTGATTTGTTGTTCAGAGAGGTCATACAACCTTAAAGAAAAACAAAAGTTGCTGCAAAAGCTCAGCAGGTCTGGCAGCATCTGTGAAGATTAATCAAAGTAAACGTTTTGGGTCCAGTGACCCTTCCGCAGAACCAAATCTGAAACGTTAACATTGATTTGTCTTCACAGATGCTGCCAGACCTACAGAGCTTTTCCAGCAACTTCTGTTATCGTTTCTTAATTATAGCATCCACAGTTCTTTCAGTTTTTGTTTCATAAAACCTCTAAGTTCCCTGGGCAGATGCTGCAATATTCATATAATCCAACACAAAATCTCATCTCAACACATTGAGAATTACTTCCTGATTATTGCATACACTTTACAATAGCGGAAGTAGGCTAAAGGACATCAACTATGACTCAGAAGGCCCTGGAAATAACATTAGTGGAGAATCTTCCTTGCACTTGAATGCATGTTTAGTTCTGAATGATTAGGACAAATTTTTAAAGCAAGCATCAAATCTGCTGGAACAGTTCAGGTCATGATCTGTCCATGTCGAGATCTTCACTACATAGATGAAGCATTTTGCATTTGTGTCCTTTCAGAAATCGGGACACAGCACAGTTCCTGGGGTTTCTGTAGTCATCCATGCAGGAGACATGCCCTGACCATGTAAGTTCAATTTTCTGGATGGGGGATCTACATGCTGTTGAGTTCAGCACAATGCAGGATATTATTGTTTGTAATTTTGCCCAGTCATCAAATTCTGAAGATGGATTTGGTGTTTTTGTAAACTGTTCCAGAAGGTTGAGGTGGTTCCTTAAGCAGATTCAGGATTTTGTGCCGTGCAGTTGAGGTGTAAGAACAATGGCACAACAGAGTTTAGTTTTAGACGTCAGTTTAAGATCATACTGGCACTGGATACAATCATGAAGTCAGCTGTAGGTGGTACAAGATTTTTGAATGTGTGCAGTTCTTCATCTCTCGTGACAGCCCAGAGACTTCACCGCAAATGTACAAAAATTTTTCTATCTTCTTAAGACTGCTATGATCAACGGTTATGGATGTCGCTCCACAGCATCTCTGCATATTGATAGTTGAAATGTAATCTCCCATTTTGGAGATGTTAATTTGATGAAATAAATGATTTTTGTCCATCTGCAGTTGATTTATATTTAACTCTCGAAGGTGCTGGGTATTGTTTTATGAAACCTGATGTATACAGCTGGAAACACCTTACATTTATAATCTTTTGTAATTTCAGTCTGGCATTGCATTATGTGTGTGCACACCAGACCTTGCTGCACTCTATCTCTGAACGTGTTACCCAAGATATGAAAAGTGCAGAAGATCAGCTGCGTGTAAGAGCTGACTTTAGAATAAATTGTTTAAAATTGCCGTTCTTTGGGTAAATGCTAGAGTAATCAATAAATCAGTATTTATCAGCAGATGCAACAAAAAAAAAGATTGAATGAGACTTTTCCAAAGCTGAGCTGTCAGAATGGATGATGGAGTTGGTGATTGCGTCATTACTTATGAAAGTATTGCGAAAAGACCTCTTAGGAAAACAAAAGTTGCAGCATTGATTCAGTGCTAGCAGATGGCAGAACTGCAAAGCCATTGTAACCAGACAACAGCACCTGCAAGCAATAGCTGCAGCAAACAGTATAGATACTGCAGCCAGATAACTGTGTGTAAGTGTAATCTAACACACCCACTGCAAGCTGTTCTGTGTTCCAAAATCTGTGCAAGGAATGCAGTACGAACGGATGCTGGGCCTGACTATGCAAAAACTGTTCCAATGACGCAGTCAGAAGTTAGGAAAGGAAATAGATGACAAGCATAGCAGTATGACAATAGGAGCTACAAATTCATTAGAGAGATGCATAAATGAAAGAAACACAAAGTTCACAGAAAGACAAACACCAGGCAAGACCAAGAGTGGAACAATGTCCAACCAGAGGACACACAGACATTTCATATTGTGAATCTGACACTCTTAAAATTCATTCATCGGATGAATGGGCCAGCAATTATTTCTCATTCTTGGTTGCCAGTAAGAAAGTAACAGTGAGTCACTTTCTTGAGCAACTGCACACTGTTTGGAGTCGGGATCCACACAATGCTGTTGGAGAGGGATGCCTGGATTTTGACCCAGCAACACAGAAGGAACATAATGCATTTCCATGTCAGGATGTGAGTGGCTTGGACAAGAACTTGCAGGTGCTCATATTTCTCTGTATCGGTAGCACTTGTGCTTCTGGATGGCAGTCATTGTAGGTTTGGAAGGCATTTTCTAAAGAGTTTTGATGAATTTCTGCAGTGCATCTTTTAGATGACGCACATTGCTGTCATTGAGCATTGACAGGCATGGTGGCTCAGTGGTTAGCACTGGTGCCTCACAGTGCCAGGGAGCTGGGTTCAATTCCAGCCTCAGGTGACTATCTGTGTGGAGCTTGCACATTCTCCCTGTGTCTATGTGGGTTTCCTCTGGGTGCTCTTGTTTCCCTCCACAATCCAAAGATGTGCAGGTTAGGTGGATTGACCATGCTAAATTGTCCAAGGATGTGTAGGTTAGGTGGATTAGCCATGGGAAATATAGAGTTGGGTGGGGGGGGAGAGTCTGAGTGGGATGCTCTTTGGAGAGTCAGTGTGGACTGTTGGGCTGAATAGCCTGTTTCTGCACTGTAGGGATGCTATAAGGATGTTGATGGTAGTAAAGGGAGTGAATATGGTGCCATTCAAGTGGGCTGCTTTTTCTTGAGTTGTGTCAAGCTTCTTGAGTGTTGATGGAGCTGTGCTCATCCAGCCAAATAGCGAGTATTCAATCACACTCCCTACTTGCTGCATGTAGAAGGTGGTCAAACTTTGGGATATAAGGGGATGCAGTATTTGCTGCAGGATTCCTCTGATCTTCTTTTGCAGCCACAGTATTTATGTAGCTAGGTCAGTTTAATTTCAAATCAATAGCAAGCTCCCGGATATGGGATAGTAGGGGTTTCAGTGATGGTAATACTATTGAATGCAAAGAAATAATGGTTAGATTCTCTCTTGTTTGAAATGGTCATTGTTTGGCATTTGGGAAAATTAATTTGTCACTTGACAGTCCAAACCTGGATACTGTCCAGATCTTGTTGTATTTGGGATCTCTTCAGTATCTAAGGAGATGTAATGGTGCCAAACATTGTTCAATCGTCATGAACATCCCCACTTCTGACCTCATTATGGAGGAAAGATCATTGATGAAGCAGCTGAAGATAGTTGGGCCTAGGACAACATGCTGAGGAGTCCTGCAGAGATGTCGTGGAGTTGAGATGACTAACCGCCAATAACTACAATCATTTTCCTATGTGCCAAGTACGATTCCAACCAGTAGATAATTTCCCCCTGAATCCCATTGGCTCCAGTTTAGCTAGGGCTACTTTTTTCATAGTTAATCAAATGCTGCTTTGATGCTAAGAGCAGTCACTCTTCTTCCCATCTTTAAACCAAGGCAGTAATAAGGTCAGGTGAGTGGCCTGGGTAGAACCCAAACTGGGCATCACTGAGCAGGTTATTGCTGAGTAGATGCTGCTTGACAGCACAGTCAATGACACCTTCCATCACTTTACTGATGATCGAGGGTAGACTGGTGGGGTGAAATTGGCAGAGTTGGATTTGTCATGCTTTTTAAGTACAGGATATACCTAGGCAATTTTCCATATTGCTTGGTTGATGCCAGTGTTTTAGCTGTACTGGAAGTACTTTCTTAGAGGAGTGGCAAGTTCATGCGCAGAAGTCTTCAGTACTTTTGCCAGAATGTTATCAGGACTCATAGCCGTCCAATGCCTCCAAATATTTCTTGATATCACGTGGAGTGAATTGGATTTGCCAAAGACTGGCATCTGTGATACTGGGAACTTCTGGAGGAGGCCAAGATGTATCATCCACTCTGCACTTCTGGCTGAAGGTTGTTGCAAATGCTTCTGCTTTAATTTTCACATTGACGTACTGGATGTCCCCATTGTTGAGGGTAGAGATATATGTGGAGCCTCCCCTTCCAGTGAGTTGCTTATACGTTCACCACCATTCATGACTAGATGTGACAGGAGTGCAGAGCTTAGATCTAACCCATTGATTGTGAAATCACTGAGCCCTTTATGCTATTTATGCTGTATGGCACACAGGTAGTCTTGTTTTGAAGCTTCATCATGTTACCACACCATTTTTAGTTATGCCAGGTGCTGCTCCTCTCATGCCCTCCCTGCACTCTTCAGAGTTATATGCTGGGTTTTGAGACTGCAGATTGTATTGGAGGAAAACTCTGCTTCTGCTGATGGCCAATAAAATTGTGGAATGCCTACAGTATGGAAGCAGACCATTCAGCCCATCAAATTCACATTGACCCTCTGAAGAGCATCCTACCTAGAACCATCCCCCTACCCTATCCTTGTAACCCTACATTTCCCATGGCTAATCTACCTCGCTTGCACATCCCTGGGCATTATGGGCAATTTAGTATGGCCAATCCACCTAACCTGCACCTCTTTGGACTGTGAAAAGAAACCAGAACAAACCCATGCAGACACAGGAAAGATGTGCAAACTCCACACAGACAGTCACCCAAGGACCCTGACAATGTGAGGCAGCAGTGCTAACTACTGAGCCACCATGGTGCCCTAGAGGCTTATGGATGCCCAGTCTTGCTAGATGTTACACAATGAAGAGATCCTGAATGGAACAACGGGACTTAATCTCCACAAGGGCTATGCAGAGTCCGCACTTACCATATTGTCATCAAGACATGTAATTGCAGCAGGCAAGCTGGTGATAAAGAAATTGTGTTTTTTTTTCCCCCTTTTGTTAAATGCATCCCCACCTGTCCCAAGCTCAGTCTAACAGGTATGCTCTTTACGACTTGACCAGCTCACTGCTGAACCACTCTTTACGATAGATTTGAAAGTCCTCAGTCCCCAGTGCAGTCTGTGCTCTTGCCACCCTCAGTGCCATCACTCCTCCAACAGCAGTTTGACACTTTAAGCGGTTTGCTAGCCCATTTCAGCGACCAGTTAAGATTCAACCAGTTTCCTGTGGGTCTGGAATCACATGTTGACCAGACTAGGGAAGGATTTCCTTGACATTAGTGTACCAGATGGGTTTTTATGACGATTGTTTCGTGGTCATCATTAGAATTTTATTTCCAAACTTCATTTTTAATTTAATTCCAGTTCTCCAGGGCACTACTTGGGTCTCCATATAATTAATCTAATGAGAATACCACTACCATTTGCCATAATCAACACAATTTACACAGAGAAAACTGGCAAACAGAAACTTAAAACCAAGACTGACATAGACACTATTTCAAATATCCTATCAGTCTGAACTCTGCAGGACATGTATCAGGATCGTTGGAACTCAGTGGTATAAACAACAGCCACTAAATTAATTGTTTACAAGGGGTTACCCTTTCATTGGTACATGAGAAATGTAACGTAGCTATGGCATTTTGATGTGGAAATCACAAATATTGTGCCTGGTAGACATGAGCAGACCAGCAGTGGCAGGATTACCAGTGTGTACAGTCTCAACATTCTGACCACCCATGAGAGCACAAAATGGCAGCAGAAGAGACCAAGAATTCTTGCATTGAGTTATTCCAGAAGTTGCAATAATTGGGGTCAGACAGGTTGAATGCCGAAGGATGTTTCAAGGGAAATGTCGTATTGCACCTCAGAGAGATTGCAATTTCATTAGTTGTCCCTTGTTGCAAATACAGCGATCACATAAAGTTTAGGTGCAGCTGCATGACTTGAAATGCAATGGGATTACTACACAGATTGACATCATTCAATTATGTGAAGGAAAAACAGTGCAATCAAAACATGTTTAAACCCAAGATATCTAAACCTTTCCCCAAAGAGATGCTGCGCAAGATTCCAACATTTGAGGAATTGAATCCCAAATATACAGTAGCTACATTTTTGTCCAAGTTGGATGCCAAACGTGAATACTGCTTGGTATTGTAGCCAATGAATGTCAGGAAGTCACAACCTTCGGAACACCACTTGAAAAATATTGTTCCAGATACTGTCTATTGGTTTCTCTATCAGTCAATTTTGTTCCTGCAACATATGAACAGAGTTAGATAAAATGTGCCTGGATGTAAATGCATTCTTGATGATATCGCTGTTATAGGAAAAACCAAAGAAGAGCATCAGCAGAACTTTCATTTACTGATGGTAGTAGCTCACTGTGAAGGTTTCATTTACAACAGCAGGAAGTGTCAGATGAATTTAAGTCAGGTAATTCTTCTGGCTGTATACAGTCAGATTGTGCCTCTGCCACAACTCAGGAAAAATCAACAATGTCAGACAAATGCCACCCAGAAGACAAAGAAGACAGATAGAAATGTCTTAGATTCTTCAACTTTTGGTACGGTACCTTCTGAACATTTCCAACACAGTATCATCACTGAGAGAGCTCCTTAAGGAAGCAGTGCATATCTATGTCTAGAGGGCAAACAATACGTATTTGAGTTTCTCAAATTGCCTTGGTCCTTTGCAGTTCACCTACTAGCGCAACATGTCCACAGTTGACACCATCTTCTTGGCCCTAAACTCATCCCTGGAACACATGGATAACAAGGATAACCAAAACGCTAGTTCTGAGGAAGGGTCACTTGACACGAAACACTAATTCTGATTTCTCTCCGCAGTTCTGCCAGACATGCTGACCTTTACCAGCAATTTCTGCTTTTGTTTCTGATTTACAGCATCTGCAGATTTTTTGGTTTTTATCTTCATCAGGCTCCTACTTATTGACTGCCGTTCTGCATTGAACACCACAATTCCAAACAAACTCATCTCTAAACTCTGAGACCTAGGCCTTGGCTCCTTCCTCTGTAACTGGATGCTCAAATTCTTGGCCCATAGACCACAGTCAACAAGAATAGGCAACAACACCTCCTCCACCATAATCATCACCATCAGTGCCCCACAAGGTTGCACACACCAAGCCCCAACTATCCTCCTTATGCAGTCATGACTGTGTAGTCAAATTCCACCCCAACTCCATTTACAAGTTTGCTGACGACACCACCATTGTAGGTCAGATCTCAAACAACAATGAGACAGAATACAGGAAAGAGATTGAGTGCTTAGCACCATGGTGTAAAAATAACAATCTCTTCATCAACATCAGCAAAATGAAGGAGCTGGTCATTGACTTCAGGAAGCAGAGTGGAGGGCACACCCCTGTCTGCATCAATAGTTCTGAGGTGGAGATGATCGAGGTGTCAAGTTACTGGGAGTGATCATCACCAACAATCTGTTCTGGTCAACGGTCAATAAAGCACAACAACATCTCTACTTCCTCAGGAGGCTAAGGAAATTCAGCATGTCCACAAGGTCTCCTATCAAATTTGATAGATGCACCATAGAAAGCACTATAATTTGAGGATAGTAGGGAGAACTCCACTGCTCTTTTCCAAAATAGTGCAGCAGGGCCTTTCACATCTATCTGACAGAGTACTCTCAGCACTGTATAAGAGTACTGGCCTTGACTGTTGGTTCAACTCCTGCAGCAGGACCTGAACAAATAACTTCATGACTCAAAGACAGGAGCACTCCAATTGTGCCATAGCTGATACCTGCATACCATGCACATTATTATCATTATACATGTATATTTCTCCTGTGTCTCTCAATAATGATATCATCAATTTACTTTACGGTGCATTGAGGTATTTTACAAAAGGATGGACATGAACATCAAGCAAAATGAAAAGGATTAACCAAAATCTTGTGGACAGGCAGCTTTTGAGGAACAATATTGTTGGTAGCTGGTTATAGTATTACATTATAGAAGGCAGAAAGTCTCCTGCATATAACTTAACATGGCTTCTTTCTGCTCTTGATTGTGTGCAGTGTTGAACTGTGAAAAGTTGATTTAACTAACAGCAACTAATGCCACAAACCTATTTTCATTCAATCTGATGTTCTGACAAGAGCAATCCACTGTTTTTGTCAGATCTACAGAAATGCAATATTTGTAACTGAAGACTTTGATAACTGAATTTTAAATCTCTGGGAAGTTTGTCAGGCCTTCCTTTCATTATTGACAGAACTTCATTCAACAGCTCCCAGAAATGGAGTGACAATAAACACATAAGGAACTGAAGGCTGTCTTTCTGTATCAATCAACTTACTGAATTCAACATCTGGTCAGTCTAATTAAAAAAATATATAATTGCACTGCATGAAACTATTTCTTGCAGAATATACATGAATGTAAGTTAACCTGTGTACATCGGAAATAAGAAATATCCATTTACAAGTAATTAACAATAACGTTACCAATAAGTTAATTTTTGCTACATAAGTGTAATGGAAAGGTAACTGTGATCAGTAACGTACTGTAATAACTAGCAAGACAAAATTTCCAATCAAGTTCTTTCAGTTACATATGATTCCTGCTGCTACTCTCACGAACTATTATATCCTCTGGATGAGCACATCATATGCTTTAAATCATGGCAAAATACTTTAAATCTCTACATTGAAGAACCAGAGATTTTCATTAATGAAATAAATAATGGAAAGGTTTTGTGTTTATCAGTAAGGTACTGGATAAGTTTCACTTGGGATAATTTTGATACTGTGTCACAGTGAAAAATGAATGATAGATAATCGGTGGTGTGTTTAACATCTCCATGAATTTTATCTGCATTGATTTTAAAGTCCACAAAGTCAAATTTACTCCTATTTTGCGTAAATACAACATTGGAGTTTTGTTTCAAACATATCAATAAAAGGACGGGAAGCCCAATGGGTTAATACACAGAGGTTGATTGCACACTTCTGTTGGGCATTGATATTTCCTAGAAGAACCTGTGTGTATGCAGTCTATGTTCCTTTCCTGTTAAAATTAATAGGAAGTAAATCACAAGCTCTGCACCTGCACTGCATACTTAGGATGCAGAATCTGCCCTGCAAGTTTTTTTCAATTTTGGTATCTGGATTCAAACTCAGGAAAGAAAAATATGTGCAAATGCCTAGATTTTGTTGTAAACATCAGTTGGTGGTTCATGATTCATGGTCTCCTGGAATCTGACCTAAACCAGCATCTGAATGAAAACTGCTAAGTGAAGATTATTCAACCAATTACACAAGCACGTGGCAAATCTCCTGATAATAATTAATCTCAGCAGTCTCTCATTTAAAATGTAAGAGTTTGCTAATGAAGTTCAGCTTAAACTGTGTAAATCCAGCCTTTGAAACACTGGACTAGACTGCTTTCTGGATAAAAGTCTGTGATTGCATACATTCACTGCTGGGACTCCTTATGTTAAGCATGATTTATATCACTTTACTTTGTCCTTGCATCCTGCTTTGTACATGCTGTTCTAATAAAACAATGATTAGTATTCTTGGAATTGCTCTTTAGCTATGGAATGAGTGATTCTGTCACCTCAACAACTTCTATTCATGTAGGAACCACTGAACACTTCTGAAATATGAGGAAGAGCTGCTGTCAAGAGATTGTAAATGTTATAGAGGGAGACCCAAAATCAGATTTGAAGAGAGTGTTGCTGAGGCACCCTTTCAATGGATGAAAGTTTAACAACTAATAATAGTTTAAATAGAATTCAAAAGAGATAGAACACATTGACAGATGAGTTTTGGATACTCAACCAGTTGATGAATAGTAAACTACATTTGAAGTAGCAGAGGTTCACACTGGTGGAGTTGAACCACAAAGCATTGGAACTTGATGCAAAGATCTTTGAAGTTGGTGTACTAAAGGACAAAGGTAAAGAGCAGGCCGTGTTCTGCCCAAAAGGAAACATAGGCAACAAATCTCTACCTACATTGTTATCTTTAAAAGATAGAGGTCAATGAGGAGGTCAATTAAGAAGTTTGTCCTGATTTTATTAAGGTGTGGATTGGGGTTTCTGTTGAGGAAAGACAGAGTTTGGGCACAATTAGCAATGTTTGAGAGGTTGATAACTAATCAATATTGCTTAGGACAGCTCCTGATTACATCACATCATGCATTCAGGTAATATAGTGATTCCTAACCACCACTTGTTCTTGATTACATTTACAAGTCTGTCATGCATTTTCTTTTTTTATACTAGTGACTGAAATAATGTTGACAATAGAAATGCAGGTGATAGCAAGTGATGGCACATACAGCAAATGCTCTTGTGACATTGTCATGTCTAATTAGAAATCAACACCAAGACTTGTACAAGTCCAAGAAATGTGCTTTAAATAACTCCATCAAGATTGTGCTCAATGTATAAAAAAGAAAATGAAAAATAAAAAGAAACATTGCTAGAATATGTTCTATCAAACTACATATGTCAAGAGTTCCTTAGGAATTGAACAGTTTATTATGCTATTACAGTTTTCTTCATTAAGCAAAATAAAATCATAAAGCAATACAAGAAATCCATGAACCCTTCAAATTGCTCAAAGCCTTAGCTGAGGAAAATTAAACAACAATGAGATTTACATTATTAATCCAAATGCTACTTTGTGGCCATATAAAACCAAAACATACATGATAAATACAAAATTACAAAAATTTAGAAAATTTCTCAGAAACAGCAGAAAAAATACTGTCCATCATTTACAGATGTCCCTCGATATTGTCTCTTTTTTTTGCTACATTAGATTTCCAGATGGCTATCTTCAGGCAGATGTAGTAATTTGCTTTTGCCTCCGTCTTGTTTCGAGGACTCTTCAACACAATGCCTGGTTCACCTGGCACAAACGTGAAGATGAAGTGATGGCACCACAACATATTGTCTAACGACAGGGAGAAGCTTTAAGATCAATGCTTTAATATCTCATGTAGAATCTACATCGTTAAGTGTTGCAATAACAAAAAAAATGCTTGTGACACGTAAAAGGATTCAGTACAGTACATGTACAAATACATGCAGGGAAGGTTTCATTGTCAGGACATTGTTGAAATTTCCAATGTTGACTCTCGGAATTTTTGGTTATTATTTGTGGATTTTAGAAGAAAAACTATTTTAAAATATTTGACCCTGGTATGAAATGCAAGAAATTCTAACAGACAACTGATTAAAAAATATTGAGTGAGGAAAGAAAACAATACCTCATGGGAGTGACTATTCATTATTTAGATCCTGATTAGATCTTTAAATTATTGTTGAGTCCTATCTGAACTGTAGATTAGGGCTGAATGCATTGGCTATGATGAACTAATCCAAAGACCCATTTCCATTATTCCAAGTAACTTTTGTCAGGTGTGAGCTGAGCTACAATAAATTCTAGCTCCACATGTCAACAAACTATTTGACTTCACCAGTTAACACTACCAAACCCAATTTTATCCTCGACTGATGTCTAAGCAACTGTTGCAGTGCCCACCACTGATAACTAACAGCAGGAATCTCAACATAGGATCAAACCTCGAATGCCTCTGGTCTGCTGGGTTGTATTCCAGATGTGCAAAACTGAGCAGAATCCACAATTAATTTTAGAACTCTTATTACCTTTCTATGTTCAGCAAAGTAAAAAATCCCAATGTTAGCATTACAGAAATCAGACACTCCTAAATAAGTCACAGCAGGTGGAAGTTTACACTGTGCCAGAGTCAAGGCAGGGTTAATGAAGAAGTTGGTGGGTGTCAGACTTAGTGGGGGCTTCCGATGGAAGAGGAAGTAACTGCCTCCATCCTTGCCCATTATCAGCCTATACAGTGAAAGCTGGCAGACTTCCCACTTGGCCCTACCCTTCCTCAAGGGCAGAAGGCAGATCCATAAATAGCCATTAATTGGCATTTAAATACTTCAAGCAGCCCTTAGGAAGGCTGGTCACCCAACACTTCCTCGATGCATGTAAAATGTCAAGGAAGGTGCCTATGGCATCATACCCAATTTTACACTACCTGCCCTCCTGCCAGAGAAACATGACATTCAGCCTAATATGTGTGATGATGCTAAACAAGGCCCCAGGATCAATCCCAACAATGCATGTTTACCTCCATATTCAAAACCACAACTCCTTGTGTGTGAACTATTACAAAACAGGTTACTTTTTTTTTGCCTTGGATTGCACATCACAGATTGAACATGGAACTTACATTTCTGGATAACTCTGCCACAAGCTTTATGTGGTAAAAATGAAAAGAGCTATTGAGAATACTACTGAACCACAAGGGAACAATTAGAATCAGTTACCAAAGTCTGAACTCCACCTATACTTGTTCCATGTGAACCAGGCATGATTGCACTTGACGCGAATTACTAGAAATACAATTCAAGAAGAGAATCATAAAGAGCAAGCCAACAGATCTGTCCACATATTAATATCCCAAAGTCATGAAAATTCAGATTAAAGTTGACCATTAACCCTTTTATATATATTCTATATATGACAAGAATGAATGCAAGTGGTTTGTCAATTACAACATCAAATTAGTGCCATTTCACTTGAGGACATGTTGGTTGGTCCCAGCTATAAATTAATGTTACTCAATCCCACGATGGAATTGCAATATGATTTTACTGTAATTATAGCATTCCCCCAGCAGAAAAGTGTCGGATAGGTAAGGAAATTTGTGTCCATTTTTATACTTAGGTATACCTTCAGCACTGTATATCACTTCATGCAAGATTTAAAATCACAGACTCTTGCTCTTGCCAAATTACTTAATGGTAATTTTCAATCAGGAATTGGATATATACTTGAAAAGGAGAAGTGTGCAAGGCTATGGATGATAAGCTGGAGAGGGGAACTTTCAAAGAAGCAGCAAGGTCCTTTCTTGTGCTGTATATCTCAATGATTCCTCAAACTGACTGCCCCAAAATAAAAAGAAAATGATCATAACCAAGCAATGCTGCTGTGAGGTGCACATTCAAAATCTATACAGCTGAACAGTTCAGGCAAAAGTCACTGTTCCAGTCTACTTTCAACATATGGGCAGTGACTGAAGGGTTTTTAAAACTAATTTGTCTTCTCTCTTTTCAGATGATGATGACCCTCTTTCACTTAATGATTTCTCACACAAAGTTTTGTTGATTATTTGAAATTGCTACTGTATTAGCAGTTATAGGAAATCACGCATGGAAAACCTTTCAGTCATTGCTGGAGGCACTGAACTCTGAAGCCCCAGTGAAATGACCATTCCCTTCAGCTGCTCTCCTTCCCCAGAATGGTATAGAAGTAGACTGGGGTGAAGTGGGGATGAAAACAGAGCAAAACAACAAAAATATTACTGTTCACCGATGAACAGGTGAGGAATGGATCAGAAGCTTCAAAAATGCAATGTATCATTCATCTCCATTGTTTTCCTTCCTATTATTAAACTGTGTTATTCAAATGTGGTGATGTTCTTAAGGTTTCCGTTTGATGATTGTTTATTTGATGATTGCTCTGGGGTAAGCAAAGGTTTTGACAATATTCAAATTCATCTTATTCACCTGGACAAATCAGAGATTTGGAGTATTTTTTTCAAGAGGCCAGAATACATTTGCAAAATACAGTAACAATATGACAAGGATTAAAAGCTACACAAATGTCCTAGTTTTGATTTCCAGAAACCTATTAAATATTTTAATATGAAAAGGAGCATAGCAATTGCTAAACATATATGCCCGTCAAATATTTTTAGGTTTCCAAAATAATGCAGAATAATCAGCTTTCTAATGAGAAGGGAAAAATATAGGTTTCTTCTCACAGCCACAGGATCATTTATTGACTGAAGGAAACATTAAGCTTCAAGAAAACGAAGAGAAACTTCTTCCACATTCAGTGATTAGAACAGCAACAGAAATTCATTATAGGAATGTCTGTAACTTTGACATCATGGTATTCTGCCAGAAATGACATAGAATGCAATTAATGCCAAATCTGGCATGTGCACTGTCCCTTCATATGTACAGGTTCTGCTGTCTACATATAGCACCAGTACACCAGCGTAGCTTTCAGGTAGCTACTCCAATTGTTTTAGAGAAAAATCTTAATCAGGAAAAAGGCAGTCACACACTGGAGTTACAATCCTGATCTGATGAAAACTCATCTGCTTTTGAGAGTCTTTTCCTCGCACAGTTACTTGCTGAGAACAACATTAAAATTATGTTGAGTGATTAGACCAGGAAATTTTGATGTGTTCATATCAAAATCCTTTGTCTAAATGTTAACCTGTTCAAAATAAATGGGTTTATACCTCTGCACAAATGTTCAAATATCAATCCTACTCAGTGTAGCTCATGAGTTCCAAGAGCTATTCAAAGGTAACTTGCCCTTTTTACCAGGTTGTATTCTAAGTCATACATATCTTGTCATGGCTACTTCAGTGTCTGGATTTGAAAACTGAAGTGGGTTTAAATAAAAAAAATTGCCATTGACAGGTTACATTAGATAGATTTCCAATGATGTCAGTCTTTCACATAAAAATTTCCTTTTACAAGTTGCAGGTGAAGAATTTTTTACCAATTCCTAAAGCGTACAGTTGCTTATAGTATATCTACAGCATAAGCTATATCCTAAGCAGTAAATGTTTCATGTTGTCTATTCATTGTCCTGAAATACTACCTGGACTGAGAGCAATACTTCAAATGTCTTCAATAAACCCTCATTTAAAAGAATTTACAGAAAAGGAGACTGCAGCAGAAGCTTCAGCATATTCTAGTATTCATATATTTTTAACAAATATGACACAGCAGTAAAATGCTTGACTGTATATTAATGTGTACCTGACAAAAAAGTACTATGTACCTACTCAGATATAGATTTTTAAAGAGTGCTGGCTGTGTTAACACAGCAATATTAGATATGCGATTTCTTTTATTACTGATATCAGCAGATTTCTTGAAACTTTGACTTAGTAAGTTTTTTAGCTGATATGAAACAAAAATCCATATGATAGCATCAATCAAACCATTTAAATGTACTGCAATTCCCAACCCTCCCATCCCTCCTTACCCACCAAAGAAAAGCATGTAAGCTAAAATGAAAACCACTGCCCTCTCCCCAACACCAACCATTCCCACTCCCCACCCACCCTACCCTGAAAAAAACATGTAGAACTCGAATGAGTCTTTTCATAAAGTGCACTGTCCCTGGTGGTGGACCATGGGGTTAATGCGACAGAAACCGTGGACCCACTGCTTGATGTCAGAGATGCTGAAGAGATGAAGTAAATCCTGGGTCATGGTCTACAGAGGAAAATAATAGAGAAAAGAAAACAAACACGGAGTGACTGCCCCAAATTGGTTGCATCAGTACACATAGGCTTCATTGTATGGATGGGGATTGCAACAGCCACTCTCTTGTATATAGGCCATGTTCTCATCAAAATGGGAGAGAGGGACTGTGTCCTCTTCGTTGATATGGCGCTCAATATCAGTTTTCAGCACTGGCCTCTGGTTGTCTGGGAAAGCCATCGAGAAAAGCGCTTCTGGATCACAGACAAATTTATACACATATCTTTCTCCCGCGACCTGCAGAAAGGAGAGAAACAGTTTCGCATAATCTTCAAAACAAACCAAAAGCATCATTAGTCTAATGTAGCCAAAGGTTACATTTCTAGCCAGTCTTAAATCTAGAATTTAAAACTTTAAGGTTAAAAGGTTAAAATGCAAAAACCAATCACAAGAAAGATTTTACTGATGAGTTAATTTTCCTACGAAGTTATTTGAGCTTTTTGTCAGTAACTGTAGGATAGGACAATATTTATTAAACCAGATACGTTAATGATCTGGATCTCTACTGGCTGAAGAATATCTAAACGTACAGTGAACATCAACTCGAGACAATAAACATGACCCTATGCACTTACTTAAAGGGAAGGGAAAATAAAAACATTTCATTGTTCCCTTCATTTATATTGTGAGCAAAAAGCATAATTAAAATTTGCTGATTCATCAGAGATACTAATTGATACATTGCAATTTTTCCTGTATTGTTATAAATCTTACAAGAGTGTTATGTCTAGAGGTTAAGGCCCAAATTATGTTCCCAGGTCACTTGCACAGAGGCGGGAGAAACTCTTGGTTTAAATATGGTTATCCACATTTCCCACTTTGCATTCCGGAGGGCGGGAGAGTACAAACTGATTGGAAGTCAGGATGGAATAGCTGCAAAGAGATGAGAAGGCTGCTGGGTTCTGAGGCAGGCAGCACAGACAGCCTGCTTTGGAGCTCCAACACTGCCTACCAAGTAAAATAATAGGATAAAACAGAACATAGTCCTCCAGCCCTCATACCTGCGCTCCAGCCACGTCAATCATCCCATGATTCGTCTTTTTTTGGTTATTCATACACAGGATTAGGCCATCACCAGCTAGACCAGCATTTATTTCCCAGACGGGACAGTTAAGAATCAATCACATTGCTGTGGATTTGGAGTCACATGTAGACCATACCAGGTAAAGACAGCAAGGGACATTAGCAAACAAGTTGGGATTTTCTGACAATCGACAATGGAGTTGTGGTCATCACTGGACTTTTAATTCCAGATTTTCATTGAATTCAAATTCCATCATCTGCCATGGCGGGATTTGAACCCTGGTCCCCAGAATATTAGCTGGGTCTCTGGATTAACAGTCCAGTAACAATTCTACTCGGGCATCATTCCCCCTTGATTCCTCATAACCCCACATCAACTTCGTGCCAATTCATATTAATCCATGGTTCCAAGTACTAAATATCAGCCCTCATTCAAAAGGAAATGACAGCTCTGGGCAGTTCTCGATATGTGTGACAAGTCTTGCAGGTTTCACACTTCTTAAATAGCTTCTTCTTTCCAAGGGGTTTGTGCACCTTTCTGGCACAATTTTCTATATTGTCAACGAGCCCAACTTCTCTAACCTCCTCACCCCAAAAATAGTACCTCAATTTCCCATCTCCCAAAAAGTACCTGACCCCAAATGGAAACTGGACTAACAAAGGTGTTTTAGGATATTGTCCATATTATCCATATGTTACCTCCCCAAAGGGATACACTGGAATCCAAACAGAAGCATAAAGAGCCCATTTACCAACAATCAGCACTCTCCTATCAAACATTATAAAGGTTAACTTTCCTCTTGAACTGTTACTTCTTGCAAATTGTCCTGATGAGTGCAAGATTACAAATTTTGCCACAATGGACAGGCTCTCTAGGCTCTTTATCATAGTGTAAAGTATCCAAATTTAGCAGTGCTGTCCTCGAACACAATACTTCCTAATTTTGTGAAGATGGGAATGAAGTTAAGCCTGGTTTTGTGCATACATGTTTTATGGAGGCAGCTAGCCACTTAAACACCAGTCTCCACTACTGAAGTGGGATTCTGGTTGCCGTATAGTTTGGAACCCATATGCAAATTAAACCTGTGAAGAACAAGTTAATACAGCTAGATGCAGGAAGGAGATGGTTTCAAGTCAGATAGACTAACCAACTTAGCAATCTAACGATTCCAGAAGATTTGTCCTGGCATGGCTGAAAGCTGAAGGAGAAGAAAAATTAGAGCAGACAAAGCTGCTGGTGGTAGATTTGGGGAACTCTTCAAAAATGGAAAGCACCTGCAGATGGCCATGCGAAAATATTACTCAGCCACATGGGGATATGGGAACCTATTTCAATCTAAGAGAAGCTGAGGAATTTTTGCTACAGGGATTGTAATTCCGTGGGATGTGTGGTGGGTGATAAGTGTAAAATGAGAACGTTCTGCTCTATCATTCTAAGTATAAGATGCCTACAAAAAGAAAATAGTGGTGGTCAATAGTATATTTAATAATTTGTTACAGGAAAAGATTTAAAACATGAAATCTTTCTTGCTACTCTTTCAGTTACTAATTGGAAGTCTGAACATCATTTTTAAAGTTATTTATCTCTGTGGATCTCTCTCTCTCTCACACACAAACACACACACACACACATTCACACAACACACCATGTCAGCTGCCTTACTGGATGAAACCTATACGAATAACATTGATTGACTGTGGAAATACAATACATTGCTAATCTTCCAGCACTGGATGCTAGTTTGGAAAAATAAAACAGTAACGGCAGTACACTTATCCAATACTTAATTTTCCAAGAACTAGGATTTAGATTTCCAAGAACTGGATTTTAAATGGCCAACTTTCCTTTCGCCTCTAAGACTTCAGAATAATAGGCTAGTGTTTTGTTTACTGTCGAGATCGTAAGAGAAATATGTTTGCATAGCTAATAGTGGGGCATAAAATCCCTGTAACTGACATCACATTGTAAATTAATAATTAACTTTACCCAGAAATATCAAACAGTTGTTTAGGAAATAAGTGTATCAGAAGCAATAATTGTTCAGGATGTTTATAAATCCAAATTTTTGGACTGAAGTTGAGGAAACTTTGATCTACGTTTTACATGTACTGAATTTGAGATGTAAAAAACTTCTGTTGACAGTAGTTGGTCAAATAAAATTGATCTATTGTCCAGGATTGACACCTCTCACTTAACAAGCAGTGAAAGAAAGGCAACGATGAAGTTCTCTTCATTTATCATCTGTATTTCATTTACTGATTTCTATGAGATCTTATTCTGCTATTCAGAAGATTATAGTGCATGGTTTTGCAGTCAATATCTCAGTCCTACTATTAGAAACATCAAAATTATTGTTCAACAATTTTCTAGAGTCTAACCCAGATAACCATGCTGATGTAAATACCCCCAAGCTTTCATAGTATGTTTGGTCATTCCACAGAGGCAGGCAGACAATTGGGTTGGCCAAGGCCCCAACTAACAGAGATTTGACAACTTCGCCAGCATTTTGGCATTGACAGACAGGTCTTCATATGTACAGGCCTTTAGCTTTACCAGAAATGGTCTCCCTGCAGTAGGCTAGGGTGATATAGGAGCCACAGCTTCCATGCCCAAGGACAGGCTGTGGGTAAGAAAAGACACACTTGCAGCCCGATTGAGAGAATTAACAGCTTGCATTTTCATCATTTTTGATTTTGATTTTGATTCACACTTCTGAGGGCACCCTCATGTTGAGGGGAACATGTGATCCACACCTTGCTTCGGCAGTACCTACCTCTCCCATTGGGCCTGCCAGGACGCCGGAGCTGCCAACCATGTGACTGATCAAGCAGCATTGAGAGCAACCACAGAGATGGCTAGTTATAAAGTCACCTTCTGGAAAATTGTGCTATCGATCCTGCTACTAGCAAGAGCCAATTCCAAATTTGTTGCTGATATAGTGGATCCAAAGCAGTAAACTCCAATCCCCTGTTAACTTTAACTTCCTTTGCAAGTTTCTTTTGTACCTCCTTTCTGTCACTCTTACTATCAGCCTTGTCAATCTATGTTCTTTGTACTTCTCCAATTTGTTAGGATCCGTTCTAATGATTAGATTCTTGTATGCACTTTCTTTTAGTTGAATGTTGGATATCATCTCTTTCAATGTCCATCATGTTGTTACCTGTAAAGCTCTTATGTTCGGGGTTCAAACTGATCCTGATTCACATGATGTTGTTTTCATACACTTCCACCTGAACTGCTGAGGTTTTATGTATTTACAGATTTATGTAGTTTAAACTGGACAACAGGAAGATGTCAGAGCACTAGGTACAAACCATGTTCCAACTAGATTGGATTCAGGACCTGCCTCCTTGCCCTACTTGTGGTGGATGTCATTGGGCCGTGGGGTGAACCAACTCACAGCCAGAGAATTCAAGATGCCGAACAGGAGAAAGGGGACAATCTCTGCCTCATCCACTGAAGTCAGCTCCACCTAAATCTACAATCTCAGAAGATTTTATCAGTTTCTCCCTTTCAAATGCTACTTTGAACTGAATCATACTATAATCACTATTACATTAATGGTTGCATACTGGATTTAGTAATGAGTGATAAGCCAGATTTTGGTAATGGCCTAACAAAGAGTATATGGATACGAAATTGCACAAGAGGTGGATCAATGCTTTAAGGGGCTCGGCATATATCTTATTGGATAGATTATAGAGGTTTGTTTTCAAAGTATTTCACTTTGAATAGTTTCCCAACAATACGGATATTCTTTAAAACAATAAATATCTATTCTCTATGGATTGACAGTCAGTTGTGTTTCAATAAGAATCCTTTTTACTTCTCTATACAGATCAGTGTGAAAGCTTCTCTGGTTGGGGAAACTTCTAGAAATAATTATTCAGGATTGGATTAATAGTCTCACGGAAAAATAAATTAATTCAGATTTAATAAGAGAAAATCCTGCCTAATTAACCAAGTGGATTTTTTTCCTTAAGGAGGGTGAAGAAGGTCACAATTAACATTAACTCTGTTTTCTCTCCACAGGTACTGCCAGACCTGCAGAGTTTCTCTAGTCATTTCTGGAGTTTTTTTGTTTCAGATTTCCAGCATCCACAGTTCTTTGTCTTAATTTCGGGCACAGCTTTAAAAGTGCTTTGCAAAAGAAGCCAAAGCGAGGTGAGAAAAAGCTTTCACACCCTGAGTAAATAGGGTCCAGAACACACTGCTTTAAATAGTGGTTGAGGGAGGTTCGGTTGAGGCATTCAACAGAAAACTAGATAATTATTTAAATGGAAACGATTTGCAAGATTAAGGGGAAAAGCAGGAGATTGGCACTAAGTCAACATGCTCAGAGCTGACGTACACACAACGCATCAAATCATCTCCGTCTGCACTATAACACTCCTGTGATTCTGTACTCACCCTTTCCAAAATATCTATAATTTTTACATTGAAGAACCATAGATATAATATCTTATAAGTAGGCATATAAAATATTTATAAAGAGAAGTCTCTCTTCCGGATTTGGCACTTTATCAAAGAGGAGCACTTATCAGCGAGAGGGCGGAAAAATATTAAATTGGAAACTTAGAAGCTTTCTCCTTTAATTGTTGGCTCACAGTCATCCACTCATGCTCGGGTAACGTGCTACACCAACATCTCTCTTTCTTACTGAGGCAGGTACCCCGAAACGACTAAAAATAACAAGATTGCTAATCTAAAAAGTGCAAGTGCACTGGATTCAAAATATCAGAAGGGGCAAAGGGCACAACCACATACCAGAAGTGTTACTCCATTGCAGATTAAGCTAAGATATTTTGAGATTTTACTGTGCAATGTCAACAGGTGTTGGCAGAATATTTAAGTGTTTAGTTTGGAGATCACAAATGACTCTGGTCTCCAAAATACAGGCCAAGTTAAAACAAAACTCAGGAGATGGAAACCTGAACAATATAATTCTCTTACATCAGCCATCACAGCAAATATCTAACAGCTCAAACTTCTTTGTTCTGTACAATGTTGTCCAGTTGAACTTGGGCCAAGCCAGGAATGAATGGAGAAGCAATCATTATTTAGATGAGGCATTTTGGAGAATTATTTGACTAAGTGTAAGACCTGAGGATTAAAAGAATGCAAATGTAGAGCTCCAAGAAAGGCATTGGATATTTCTTAAAAGCAATGGGAATCCATTTTATGGCATCGAAATGTGCTATATGCTGGGAATCTTCCCCCACTTCAATCAGCATGATCTATAATTGTATCTCATCAAGATGTTATTCAACCAACATTTGAAGAAATTATAAATAAGATGACTCGTGCTTGTTTCTTACTTTCTGCATGATGCCCTTCTCATAGTAATAGCGCAGTGAGCGGCTCAGCTTGTCGTAATTCATAGCAGGACGATTCTTCTGGATTCCCCAACGTCGCGCTACCTAATTCAGAAAACATTGCCATTAATATAACATTATGATGTACACATTTCAACAGTAGTTCCATGAAATGTAAAGGTAATATTTCAGGCCAATATCCTCATGCTTTATGGTCCAAAGTCACTTTTCCAATGAACCTGAGGCCCCAGCACAAAATCATTTACATTCTGGCACTAACTCAGTAATTTCATCGAGACAGATTAAAGATTTGAAAAATGTAATCACTGACATTGGCTGACATACTCGTCAAGAATTGATCCAGCTTGCAGGAAGAGCATTTAAAACAAACACAACATTTTTTTTTATTAATTTGTGGTATGTGGCCATCACTGGTTGTCCAGCATTTATTGCCCATCCCCAGCTGCTTCCTGAACCGCTGCAATCCACCTGCTGTGGCTTGACCTACAATGCCCTTCGGGAGGGAATTGCAGGATTTTGACCCAGTGACAGTGAAGGAACGGTGATATATTTCCAAGTCAGGATGGTGAGCGGCTTGAAGGGGAAATTGAACGTGGTGGTGTTCCCATACATCTGCTGTCCTTGTCCTTCAAATGGAAGTGGTCATGGGTGTGGAAAGTGCTGTTGGAGGATCTTTGGTGAATTTCTGCGGTGCACCTTGTAGGTGGTACACACTGCTGCTACACATTGCACTGAATGCAATTCCCTCGATAATGGACTTGAAGCGATCAGTACAAGCAACCCGGAAAATAAATGATTGTCTACATTTCACACTAAACTCAAATAACCCATAAATTTCAGAGAAACTATGAAAAACAAAATATAAATTATACTTTGAATCAGGCAGTTACATTCAAACAAAGCAAGCCCATCTACCAATCACTGGCCTCTGGTAATTATACGAGTTCAAGTGTTCCATGCCCTTCATGGCCTCCCTAATATCCTTAAAATGCTCCTTAAAATCCAGCTCTTTGATCACGGTTTTAGTTGCCCCTCCTAATATTTTTGACTCAGTTTAGCCAAATATTTTCTCTAATCACACCTCTAAAAATCACTTTAGGCAGTTTTCTTCATTAGAGATGCTACATAAATGCAAGTTGTTGCATTTGTTGCAATCCCCAATTGTCTGTTGCTTTTGCTCTTTTATTTTTCCTCTGGTGTTGGGTACTGAGGTCTAATGCAGCAAATACACTGTAAGGAAAATGATAAAACAAAAAAACCTGTTGCAAGGTTGAGGCAACTTTCAGCTGGATGTGAGTTTTAAATAACCCTTTCACACTGATAATTAAATCTGCATTGCAGAAGCTATATTTTCATTAAAAAGAAATCAAGTTACTGATTGCAAACTAAGATTTGACATTCACGATAAAAGACATAGTTAATTTCTATCATTTTCACATTTATCATTAATGTTCCTTCCCTTTTTTTTTGTCTTTCATTTTTGTGCTCTTCCTTACTCCTCTTCCAGTTGTTTAATATCTGTTCATGTTTTCTGAGTTTATTTCCTATATCTCATCAATTTTGTGCATTTCCTTCTTTCTCACAAGTATAGTGTTAGGTTTCCCACATAGTGGAAATGATTCACAAAGAGAAAAAAAAAGTTGTTTGTATCAAAATTAAGACTCAAATTTTATGGGACATCAGAAATGACTAGAACTAATCTAGTTTTCTGAGGCTGCTCTTCTATTCCTCTGGATGTAAACTAACATTAACAGCGCCCTGCTCGGAGATGTGAGTATAGGTGAGTGAAATGGGAGACCATTTTGATGCCTCCTTCAATCAAAAGCAAGAATTAGCTGACCCAATATGCAGTTTTACAACTTTGCTCCTAGTCCTGCCTCATAAATGCTTCTATATGACTGGGAAAATTCAACATTTGGTGTATAAAATCCATTTTCCTTGACTTCAAATTGAAAACAATTTGCACAGTAACACACAGGGGCAAATGCAGTTTGAAAAACAAACTACATTCACAGTACAGTTCACAGTACTAGTACAAAGAGCAAAAGAACAAAGTACAGTACAGCACGGGAACAGGCCTTCTGGCCCATGAAGCCTGCACCGACACATTGACACCTCTCTTAAAAAAAACTTTTGCCTCTACATGGTCCACATCCCTCTATTCCCTGCATATTCATGTATCTGTCAAGATGCATGATGCTGTTGTTTCTGCTTTTATCACCTCCTCTGGCAGCGTGTTCCAACCACTTACCACCCTCTGTGCGAAAAACCTGTCTCTCACACCTCCTTAAAACTTTCCCCCTTTTACCTCAACCAATTTCCACCAGCAACTGACATTTCTACTCTGGGAGGGGACTCTGACTACCCATTCTATCTGCGCCTCTCATAATTTTCTAAACCTTTACCAGGTCACCCCTTCGACATTCAAGTGAAAACAAACCAGTTTTTTTCCAATGCCTCCGCATTGCTGAGACCCTCTGGAACAGGCAATATCCTGCTAAACCGTTTCTACACCCTCTCCAAAGCCTCCACATCCTTCTGGTAGTGTGGTGGCCAGAACTGTGCAAAATATTTCAAATGTGGCCTTGATAAAGTTCAGCTGCAATATGACTTGCCAATGTTTATATTCTGTGCCCTGACCAATGAAGGCAAGCATGCCATATGCCTTCTGGTCACCTTATCCACTTGCGTTGTCACTTTCAGGGAACTGTGGACCTGTACAGTTAAATCCCTCTGTATGTTAATGCTACCAAGGGTTCTGCCATTTACTGTTTACTTCCCTCCTGCATTAAACCTTCCAAAATGCATCACTCTGCATTTGTCCAAATTAAACTCCATCTTCCATTTCTCCGTTCAAGTCTCCAGCCTATCTATATCCTGGTGTATCCTCCAGTAATCCTCCTCACAATTCACAACATCCGCAATCTTTGCATCACCTGCAAACTTATCAGACCACCTACATTCACTATATCTTATACATATAACAATAGGGGTCCCAGCATTGATCCCTGTGGAACACCACTGACCACAGTTCTCTCTTTTATGACTAAGCTGGTTCTGTATCCATCTTAGCAGCTCACCACAGATCCCATGTGACTTCACCTTCTGCATCAGCCTACCATGAGGGTCCCTTCAAAGGCCTTGCTAAAGTCCATACAGACAATATCGACAAACACATGACTGCCACTTCCACCAATGTCAATGACCATGTGACTGCTGATGTCAGTGATGATCGCGTTACTTCTGCTTCCGCCCACGTGACCACATCAGTGCACACACCCACTCCTGATGAAGTCTCCAACCCCACTCTTGGTTCCAGCTCTACAACCAGCCCCAGCCTCAAGCCCTGCCAGGTATTCATCATTCCTCTGAACCTCTCCCTCACTGAGGCGAAAGCTCAGTCCTCAACAAAGGGCTCACCTTCATTCCCCTGCACCCACACGTAAACAAATTCCGCGCATGCCATGATGTCGAGCTCTTTTTCCGCTGCCGCTGCCTCCGCGCCTATTTCTTTGAACAGAAATCCAACACGCCCTCTAACAACCCCTTCCACCTCCAGCAAACTCCATCCTTCTGGACACCCTCTCCTGGCTTCCTACTCTCCCTCGACCTCTTCATTTCAAACTGCCACTGTGACACCAATCGCTTGGATCTCTCCATCCTGCTCTCTTATTCCAACCTTTCCCCATCGGAACGTGCAGTCCTCCGCTCCCTTCACTCCAACCCCAACTTCACTATTAAACCCGCCGCAAGGCCAGACACCAACTCTCTGACATCTCCTCCTACCGTCCCCTTGATCATGACCCCACATCTGATCACCAAGCCATAATCTCCAAGACCACCAACAACCTCATCACTTTGGGAGATCTCCCATCCACAGCAGCTGACCTGATAGTTTTCCAATCTGAGACCGCCCGTTTCCATCTCCTACCCAAAATCTATAAACTCGACTGCCCTGGTTGACCTGTTATCTATGCCTGCTCCTGCCCCACCGAGCTCATCTCCTCCTACCTCGACTCCATTCTTTACCCTTTGCTTCAGGAACTCCCTACTTACATTAGGACGCAACCCATCCCCTCCACCTTTTCCAAAACTTTCAATTCCCCATCTCTCAACAGCTCATCTTCACCATGGATGTACAGTCCCTGTACAGCTGTATCGCCCACACAGATAGCTCAAAAACCCTCTGCTTCTTCCTCTCTCAAAGGACCAATGAGTTCCCTTCTGCTGATACTCTCATTTGCTTGGCTGAACTGGTCCTTACTCTCAACAATTTCTCCTTTGATTCGTCCCACTTCCTACAAACCAAAGGGGTGGCTATGGGCACTCACATGGGCCTGATCTATGCTTGCCTTTTTGTAGAATTTGTAGAACAGTACCTCTTCTGCAACTACACTGAAACAATCCCTTACCTCTTTCTCAGCTCTATTGTTGACTGCATCAGTGCGGCCTCGTGCTCCTGCGAGGAGTTCGAGCAGTTCATCAACTTCGGCAACACCTTCCACCCCACCCTCAAATTCATCTGGACTATTTCTAACACCTCCCTCCCCTTCCTGCACTTCTCCGTCTCCATCTCCAGAAACCAAATGACCACTAACATCATGTAAACCCACTGACTCCCACAGATACCTCAACTACACCTCCTCTCACCCACCCTCCTGCAAAAATGCTATCCCATACTCCCAATTCCTCCACCTTCATCGAATCTGCTCCCAGGATGAAGTTTTACTCCAAGACATCCCAGATATCCTCTTACTTAAGGGATCATAATTTCCCCTCCTCTGTAAGTAAGCATGTTCTCAAATGCATCTCCTCCATTTCCCACACTTCTGACCGCAAACCCCCTCCCCCCAGCAGCAATAAGGATAGAGTTCCCTTAGTCCTCACGTAGAAGCCCAACAAACTCCGGATCCAAATCATCATCCTCCGAACATTTCAGCCACCTACAATCAGACCCCACCACCAAAAATATATTTCCTTTCCCACCCCTGTCTGCTTTCCGCAGGGACTGCTCATTTTGCGACTCCCTCATAAGCTCTACACTGCCCACCAGCTTCTCCAGCACAGCCAGTGCCTCTCCCTACAACCTCAAAAGGTGCAACACCTATCCCTACACCTCCCCCTCACCTCTGTCCAAGGCCCTAAACAATCCTTCTAGATCCAGTTGAGATTCACCTGCACTTCATCCAACCTGATCTATTGTATCTGTTGCTCCTGATTTGTTCTCCTCTATATCAAGATGTCCAAACGCAGACTCAGGGACTGGTTCACCGAGCTTCTGAACTCTGCACACATCAACCAACCCAACCTTCCAGTTGCCATCATTTTAAATCCCTCTCCAACGCCCCTGATGACATGTCCATCCTTGGCCTCCTCCACTGTCAGAGTGAGCCCAAATGTAAATGGGAGGAACAACACCTGATATTTCGCCTTGGATGCTTACAACACTGGCCTTAACATTGACTTCACCGGCCTCAAAATCCCTCCACTCTCAGCCTTATCCAAAGTCCAGCCCTCCCCCTCCCGACCTGACCTAACCTGTCCATCTTGCTACTCACTTATCCACTCCACCCTTCTCATGGACCAATCACAATAGCCCCATACCTGCATCCACCTATCACCATCTCTCCTACTCTTCCCCAGCTCCATTCCCTTGATTTCTTTCTGGGCTTCTCTCCCCTTCCCAAATCCTGACAAAGGGTTTCGGCCTGAAAAGTTGACTTTCCTGCTCCTCGGATGCTGTCTGACCTGCTGTGCTTTTCCAGCCTCACACCTACAGACTATGGCTTCCAGTACCTGCAGTCCTTATTGTCTCCCAGACAACATCCACCACTCTGCCCTCATCAATCATCTTTGTCACTTCCTCAAAAATCAACCAAATCTGACAGACATAAACTCCCCTGGCCAAAGCCATGCTGCTTGTCACTAATAAGTACATATTCTTTTCAAATGTGAGTAAATCTTGTCTCTTAGAATCTGTTCCAACAATTTCCCTTCCAGTGGCGTACAGGTCATGAGTCTGTAATCTCCTGAATTATCCCTGTTGCCCACCTTAAACAACGGAACAATGTTGGCTATTCTCCAATCCTCTGGGAACTCTCCTGTGACTAAAGAGGACACAAAGATTTTGTACAAGACCTCAGCAATTTCTTCCCTTGCCTCCCTCAGAATTCTGGGATAGATCCTATCAGGTCCCAGGGACTTGTCTATCTTAATGCTTTTCAAAACACCCAACACCACCTCCTTTTTTATATCGACATGACCTAGAATATCAACACATCCCTCTCTAGACATATCATCCACCATCCCCTTCTCCTTTATGAATACTGATGCAAAGTATTAAGGACCTCAGTTAAGGATCTGATTGAGGTTTACAACAGAATAGTAAAGGACCTCACTCACATCCTCCGACTCCAATTTCCTCCTATATCTATGAGTGGACCTACGCTTTTCCTTTCTTTCCCCTTGCTCTTTATATATGTTTTAATAACCTTGGGATTTTCCTTAATCCTGTTTACCAAGGTCATTTCATGGTTCCTTTTCGCCCTTCTGACTCCTTGTTTAAGTTATTTTCTGCTGTCTTTATATACCTTGAGAGTTCTGCTTGTCTTCTGTTTCTTAAACCTGTTGTATGCTTCTTTTTTCTTTCTGATTAACCTCAGATTTTCTCTTGTCATCCAAGGTTACCAAATATTGCCATCCATATCCTTCATTTTCACAAGAACATACTGGTCCTGAACTCTAATCAACTAGCCTTTAAGAGATTCCCACTTGGTAGGTGTGGATTTACCCTCAAACAGCCATCCCCAATCTACATTCCCCAATTCCTGCCTAATATTGTCACAGTTAGCCTTCCCCCAATTTAATACTTTCACCCGAGGACTACCCTTATCCTTATCCAAAAGCATTTTAAAAATTATGAAATTATAATCACTGCTCCCAAAATGCTTCCCCACTGAAACTGTGATCACCTAGCTGGGCTCATTTCCCAATACCAAGTCACATATGGCCCCTTCCCATGTTGGACTATTTACATATTGCTTCTGAATGAACCTAACAAACTCCTCTCCATCCAAGCCCCTGGCACTAAGGGAGTCCCAATCAATATGTTAGAAGTTAAAATCTCCCACCACAACAATCCTGTTGTTTTCCTATTTTTCCACAATCTGTCCACATATCTGTTCTATCTGTTGTGAGGCCTGTAGCACAATCCCATCAAAGTGATTGCACTACTCCTATTCATGAGCTCTACCCATATGGCCTTACTGACCTCACTCCAAGATGTCCTCCCTCAGTACAGCTGAGTCCTGACGAAGGGTTTCAGCCTGAAACATTGCTTCCCTGCTCCTCGGATGCTGTCTGACCCGCTGTGTTTTCCCAGCTCCACATTTATTGACTCTAACTTCCAGCATCTGCAGTCCTTACATTTCTAGCTGTGATATTCTCCCTTATCAGTTACGCAACTCCCCCACCTTGTTTACATCCCTGTCTGAAACATCTAAATCCTGGAACAGTATGCTGCTAATCCTGTCCCTCTCACAGCCAAGTCTCTGCAATTGCTATAATATCGCAGTAATATGCAGTAACCCAAACTCTAAGTTCATCTGTTTTACTGTCATACTCCTTGTTTTAAACAAATACACTTCAGGCTGCCAGTCCCACCATGTTCAATAACACCTCCCTGTCAACTGACATAAGCCATTCAATCCAATGGTCCATGTTTGTGCTTAGATTCTACACAACCTTCCTTCCATTCTACTTCATCCAACTCTGCCATCATATTCTTTTACGTCTTTCATTCCCCTGCATTTATCTAACTCCCCCTTATTTGCATCTTTGCTATTCATCTAAACTACTCCAATATGGTAGCAAATCCCACCTTCCAACCATTTTCTGGGTGAATACATTTCCTTTGAATTTCTCATTGGATTTATTAGCTATTATTTTATAACAGCAAGGACTGGATTATTGTGGCAGAGGCACGAAGCATAAGTCAGGCAACTGCCTACTGCAGCCAATCCATCTCTTTTGTTTGCTGCATTTTCATTTCTGCGAGATGAGAGTGTGGAAGAGTCATGTCCATGTCCATAGGGAAATCTGAGGGGACAAGGAGCTGGTAATGGCTAAGCTGCCAGAGCTGATGTCGGCCTTGTTTAGAAATTTACAGAACAGAAGAAGGCCGTATGGCCCATTGAGTTCATGCAGTCATAAACAACAAGTAACTACTCCCAATTCCATTTTCCAGCACTTGGCCCCCAGTGATATCTGCCCATACAAACTTCTAAACTTACTAATTTGGAGCAGCAATAAGCCATGGGACCCTCGAGCCTGCACTGCCATTCATTAAGATCATGGTTAATCTGTTTGAATGTCAAATTCTATATTTCCACCTACCCCAATAACCCTAGATTTTTGTTAGGCAAGAGAATCAATCAAACTCAATCTTAGAAATATTAAAAAAAAACACCTTTACACCGCCTCCTGAGATAGAGTTCCTATGTTGCAGAAATCTTAGAAAACAACCCTCTTCATCTATATCCTAAAATGGCAACTACCTTTTTTAAACAGTCACTCCCATCCCCAGTTCTGAACTCACCTCAAGAAGGAAACATCCTTTCCACACACACCTTGTTAAAACCATTCAGGTTTACACATTTCAATGAAATCACGCCTCACTCTTCGACAGTGAAAACAGGCCCAGCCTAGTCCTCCCCAATTATCCTCATAAGACAACTCACTTCGTCCAGTTATTAATCTAGTAAACCTCTTCTGAACTGTCTGCTTCACATTTACATTGTTCCTAAAAAAATAACACACAAAACTGCATACAATATTTGAGATGTAGTTTCACTAAGGCCCTATACATGTGAAAAAAACATCAGTATTTTATAATAAAAGGGTAACATGATGGAGAACCTCACAGACGGTGCCTGATCTGCTAAGTTTCTATAGCACTTCCTGATTTTTATTTCACATCCTCAGCATCAATAGTATTTTGATTTGATTTGAATTCTCACTTTATGTTCAATAATAAAGGGTAGTATTCCATTAGCCTTCTAGGTAATTTGCTGTACCTGCATGCAAACTTTTTGTGATTCATGCTAGAGAACATCTAGATTTCTCTGCACTGTGGAATTCTGCAGTCATTCTCCATTTAAGCAATAATTCTGATTTTTAATTTTTCCTGCCAAAGTGAACAACTTCTTTCCATATTGTACTTCATCTACCAAAACTTTGTTCACTCACTCAACCTATCTATATTCATCTGCACCTTCCTTATTGCCACTTCACAACAAACTTTCCTACCTATGTCTCATTTGCAAGTTTATATGCCCAGACTCTTCTCCCTCATCTTAGTCATTGGTACAAATTACAAAAAGCCAAGGTCCCAGCACAGACACCCAGCAGAAATCCAACTGTCACATTCTACTATTCAGAAAAGAAACCTATTTATTCATACAGAGACAACAAGGTGCAGGGCTGGATGAACACAGCAGGCCAAGCAGCATCATAGGAGCAGAGAGGCTGACGTTTCGGGCCTAGACCCTTCATCAGAAAAGGGGGAGGGGAAGGGGGTTCTGAAATAAATAGGGAGAGAGTGGGAGGCGGATAGAAGATGGATAGAGGAGAGGATAGGTGGAGAGGAAACAGACAGGTCGAAGAGG
>NC_063333.1:86849381-86910038 GCF_021869965.1 Rhincodon typus | reverse complement strand
AGACCTGAAACGTCAGCTTTCCTGCTCCTCTGATGCTGCCTGGCCTGCTGCGTTCATCCAGCTCTACACCTTGTTATCTATGGAAGAAAGCTATGTAGCCATGTTACTAAACAGCCTGCCACAGTGCTACATATATTCAAATGGCTAAAGACGAAGGAAATTGGTGTCATCCAAAACAGGCTGATAAAACAATCTTAAGAGTGACATTGAGCTTGGGCCAAGGTCACAAATTGGGTGGTAGCAGACTGGGTATCTGTTGTCTAGTTTTCTTTTCTGTTAACTTCAGTACGGAAGACTGAAGATATCGATATATGAGCACAATATTAACAGCAAAAGACCTGAATGAATAGCTGGTTTTAAGGGCAGGGATTTTTGTTGCCTATTTTTGTTCTTCACTTCCTTGTTTTCTTTCTTACACACGTGGATATTCTGTGGTGACTCCCACAGTAAGTCAGAAGATTCAGATTCTATCAGAGCAGAAATTTGCACCATTATTTTTTGCAGGGTTTCTCAGTCATTTATCTTTAGAAATTTGGTGGATAATTTGTGGAAATCGCAACAAAAGAATAGACAAACCCAAAGGAAATTTAATCTCCCATCTTGTGGTTTTTTTTCTAATTTCACTCTGTGTGGAAGTTCTGGGAACAAACAAATCTTGAGGTGATTGTTTTTCTTTTGCAAAGCAATACTATGTGTCATCGGAAAGCTATTCATATGTGATTTGTTGATGATGTATGGAGATGATATTTAAACCAATTTGCAATATGTGTCACATATTGTTTCCAAATGCAATACTTTCAACTGTGACTCTTTGAAAAATGGTAGGTGTTTAAAGGTAAATAATTTTTCTGCTATATTGCCAAAGACTTTTCATGATCACAGATATACCTTAGTCATAGAATCATAGAAGTAGTAACAAGAAGTCAAACAATCTTACAACCTATGGGTCATTCCCAACAAGTTTCTAAAGCCTTTCCTGAGAAATAGATTTCTAAAACAATGGGGGATGACAGCAGGATAGATTTGTACCTTTGGGAACAGCACTGTAAATGTGATTATTACTTCTTCTCTTTGAAAACTGCCAACACCTATTCCTCAAAAAAAATCCTTGACTCTGCTAACTACTACCAATATCTAAACCCATTTTCTTCTCTAAATCTCTCTTTGTGTTGTCACTTCCCACTTCTACAGTTAATTCTCCTGTAATTCCACTTGAGTCTCAACAGTCAGGTTTCCTTCCTTCCCGTAGCATGGAAACATCGCTAACCAAAAAACAGTTGACAACTTTCTTTACTTTTCATAACACAGCTGGCAGCCAACTCTGCAGTCGTTGAAATTCACTTCTGTGGAATCAAATCAATCCACTCCTCTGTTACACTTTCCTCTTTTAAGACCATCTTTAAAATTTGTTAGTCTAACATTTTGCTCATCTAAATGTTTAGCCCATCTAAACGTTTCTTTGGCTCAACTTTCAGTTTGTCTTTCTCTTCAGGATGCACCTGAGAGCATTTTTTCTGTAATAAAAGTGCAGTTTAGTGCTCTGCGTTTCCCCATAGGCTTTGGGACACCTACAGTGAGATTAAATGCAAGTGTCAAGCCCGCAGTTTGCCTACTGCAGCAGCTTGCTAAATGGTTGCCTCAGCATTCATTGCCAAAGTAAAGATTTCAAATGGGCCAAGGAAGTAGGAGATTCAATAGGAATGTATGTAGCAATGTTAGAAAGCAGCTGCATCTGGATGGGAGCACCTGTTGGTCTTCTTAAAACATAGCGATCAAAAAGGTCTTTTCTCTTCAATGATGAAAAAGATGATGAATAATGTGAGGGACCTCAGGGTGGAGATTTGATCCCTCTAGAAGAGTACCTTTGGCCAATTCTGGTCACCTGTGAGCATGACGACCCCTAACTCTGTCAAGTATTTCAGCCACTCAAGGCCTGCTAACTTACTGGCAAAGAGCTGTCTCCACAGCATTGCCAGACTCCCAAAATATTGAAGGATCATAATATCCCAGGAAAATTATAATGCAAGGGAAATAAGACAATTGACTGGGGTCTTAACTGGCTTCATTGCTTACTCACTTCCATGGTAAGGGCCACTTTAGAAAATCACCTGCAAAGCATTGGGAGCTATTCCATTTAGAATTCCCCTTGCTTTTCCCAGCAGCACTGCCTTAAACCCTTCTCTACAGCGCTAGGAAATTTAAATAGCTGTTGTTGTTGTCATGGAGACAGTAAGGACTGCAGACGCTGGAAGCTAGAGTCAATAAATGTGGAGCTGGAAAAGCACAGCAGGTCAGTCAGCTAGGTGAAAAATACAATATAGCATTTATCAGAAGCATCTGAATGATATCAAACCAAAATTCATAAATTGAGAACTTTTGTTCAATGTCATTCCGAATAATTGATCATTGGAAACTCTCTGCATGATAGTGGAATAAGTGTAGAAGAACATGGGAAATGGCTGACCTGAATGCAGAATTCATCTGAAAATAAATTGTCTCTAACTCTTAATATCATATGATTAAAATATTTTAACTGCATTTGCCGATGACAGATTGTTGTTCTTCTTTAAATATAGTCCTCAGAACAAAGCAAAAGTTGCTTGTTATTGGAACGGCACAGTGGCTCAGTGGTTAGCACTGCTGCCTCACAGCACCAGGGACCCAGGTTCGATTCCACCCTCGGGCGACTGTCCGTGTGGAGTTTGCACATTCTCCCCGTGTCTTTGTGGGTTTTCTCCGGGTGCTCTGGTTTCCTTCCAAAATCCAAAGATGTGCAGGTTAAGTGGATTGGCTGTGCTAAATTCCCCATAGTGTTCAGAGATGTGTAGATTGGGTGAGTTATAGGGATGGGTCTGGGTGGGATGCTCTGAGGGTGGACTTGTTGGGCCAAAGGGCCTGTTTCCACACCGTAGGCATTCTATGAGATGAGCTAGTTCTCTGAATCTACAAGATTCAATCTCAAAGCTTTCAGAAGAAATTTGCGAGGCAAACTACTACACTAGGTATACCTACGGAAAATAAAAACTGTAATTAGTACTTTGGAATTCCAATCACCCTAATCGAAACAGTGAACAGCAACCACTGTTCTAACCCCACCATCTCTACAAGCTTGTTTCAGAGATAGTAGGAACTGCAGATGCTGGAGAACCTGAGATAACAAGGTGTAGAGCTGGATGAACACAGCAGGCCGAGGAGCAGGAAGGCTGACGTTTCGGGCCTAGACCCTTCTTCAGAAACCTGTCTGTAATTGTGGTGGAAGATCAGTAGAAATTATCAGACATCGATCCCAATCTTCCACCATTTACTCTAGAAGGAAATTTGGGCCATCTCCAGTCAATATATTTTGCAATTTGAGAACTCCTTTGGCATTTCAAAGGCTTTGGAAATTTTGCCCCAATACAGACCAATTTGACTATATGTGCTCATCTCAAATTCTTAATCCCACTTATGGTGGGGTAAAGTTTTTTTTTAAGAAGTAGATTCACTTACTGTCAAACTTTTCAGGCACAACACAGGTGTCATCATAAAAATGTCTGGGACCCTTTTCATACATGCAACCTGTGGGAACAGAAAAGAAAGGGAGAATTACTACAGGCTGATTCCACTGCAGATACAAATGAATTTAAATTTAGAAAAGACATCAGGGTAGATCTATGAAGATAAAGGACAGTTAAAGTTTCAGATTCAGTGACTCTTCTTCAGAACCTGAAATGCTAACTCTACTTTCTCTCCACTGATGCTGCCAGACCTCCTGGGTTTCTTCAGCAATTCCAGTGTTTGCTTCAAATTTCCAGTATCCACAGTTCTTTGTTTTACTATCAGAATAGATTTCCCAGCTAGAATCTGGCTGGCAGTTTGGCCTAGTCTATAACAGGAAAAGGGCCACATTTGCACTGGGATACAACTGAAAGTTGAGCACCATAGTGCAGTCTCTTGGTCGTGTTAATAACCTGCCCCCTCCAGTTTACGTGCGTCATGATGAGCTCCAATCTATCAGAACGGCAGAGGGAGAGACTTTCTTTTCATTTATTCATTGGATGTAGATGTCGCTGGCCAGACGAGCATTTATTACCCAAAAGTTAGTTAAGAGTAAACCACATGGCCGTGGATCTGAAGTTACATATAGGCCAGACCACATTCAGAATGACAGATTTCCTTCCCTGAAGCAAATTGGATTTTTCTGATGCCAACTAACCATCTTTTTATCCTAGATGTTATTGAATCCAAATTTCACCATCTGCTATGGTGGGATTCAAACTTGTGTCCCCAGAACACCACCTCCCCTTGAAACTAGAGTGGAATCATGCCTGTCTGGATCAGTGTAACCTAAGAGAACATATCCTCCAATGTTTTTTTCCACTCTTTTCCACCAATTCAGGAATTTTAACCTGGTGCACAATAAAGCATTCAATAGTCAGACAGTCCAAGAAAAAAAGCATCAGTCACAAGCATTGTTCCTTGTGAGAAGTGCCTTATGACAAAATCCACCATTGCACAGATTCATGTTCCCAAAACAATAGACCAGAGTGAAAATTTTTTGGAGTCAGGTAGTTTATGACACTGACTGGCAAAGCCTTGTACGGCCATATGGGTTCCAACTATAATGGATTCATAACTTCGAAATTCAGCCAGATGGTAATGATTCCATGCCCTTTTCAGTCCCAAGGAAAGAGATGTCGGTGTTTTTTTTCTGGCAAGCATAACAGGTATTGTTGCCAAGCGGTTATGAACCAAATGATCAACCCAGAAACCATGCATTCAAATCTCACCAAAGCAAGTTAAGAAAATAAACTCAAAACTGGCCTTGAAAGCTGTTGTATATTTATTACCTCAACTGGTCGAACTGTTACCTTTTAGAGAAGGTAATCTACTGCTCTAGTCTAGGCTGCAATTCCAGGTACCTCCATTATGTGATTGATTCTTATCGACTGCCAAGTGGACAAATGCTGCTCTGCCAGTCAGCCACCATCTAAAGCCTTGTTTTAAAAGCCATTTGCTCTTTTCCAGAAAAGAAGAGGCATTTTTTTTTTTAAATGGGGCCACATCTGTTCTGCTACAGACTGAAAATATCCCAAACACAGAAACTTCCTGCCATGATGTTCCAGTCAGCAAAAGAAAGCACAGTCTTACACTTCAATGTCAGGCAGCGAGCGTCTATAGTAAGGTGGAAATTGATATAATAGGAGTCCTCACCATAGCTCATCATGTTGCATGATTTGCTGCAACCGACATCTGTGATGGTGGGGATCCATAAACCACTTGGTCGTCTGGCGAGAACTGACTCATCGTAAACAAGGTGTCATTTATTGTATGACAGCAACAACGTACAAGTTCTATTAACAAAGTAGAATTTTGGCTTGATATTAGATATCCCTGCTAAGTGTATTTTTAGCAGGGTGTTAAAGGTGGGGGAGGCATGTACTGTAGGTTAGGGGTTCCAGCCAACCACCTTCCCTTATAGCCTTGAGTTGACTCTCAATTTGGAGACTGGATGGGCAACAAAACCGGCAGCCCACTCGCCGTATGTAGATAAATAAATTGCAGTCCACAGAGCTTGTTCACAGCTCAAACTAACCCCAATAATTCTTTGTCCATTCCATAATATGGTTGACAATAGGCAGGCAGATAAAAATGGGCAATCTGCTTTGTTATAAATGGCAGGATGGAACACAGCTCTATCTATGCCCATTTGGGCGGAACCCCACCAAAGATAGGAGCCTGCATTCTTACCATCAAAATAGATCAAAATCATTCACCCATCCTGCTTCACTCTCTGAGGTAATAAAGACCCTCCCCCACTCCCCGACTTACTTGGATCTGGGATCCACTGAGCTTCCTTTGTGGGCTCCCCTGCAGTCCCAGTAATGCCCAATACAGAGCTGTGACATTGCTAGAACTGGGGTTACGTCCCACTACTGAGGGCTGAAAGTCCTACTCTGCACTGCTTTAGCCGTGCACTGCTTCAGGCTTGTTCTCCTTCTGTTGGCTGACCACTGACCTTTTTTATCACCAAGGAAAGGCAAGTCTATCTGCCCAGCATTTCTGTCCATTATTGCAGAGATGATAAGGAAGGTCTGGCCGGGAAGCCTTACTCTTTCAAAGTCCTGAGCTGCTGTCCCCACAAGCCTATATGACATCATTATTATGGGTGCTACTTAAGGCAGTCCTCAGCACAAATCCATTCAGGCCCTGATATCCTCGTTCACCCTCACCCCCAAAACTTTATTTTCATGATTGTACACATAATTACATTTAACACAGACCTATCTCCCGCAAATTTCTGATCTCGTGAATTCAGGCAGCCTGGAGCTTTTGCTATCTCACAGAATGCACTCGGACTGGAATACTGTTCAATGAGGATTGTTGACTTTGATTCTGTCCCAGACAGAAAATCCTTTGAAACTTGTGGACCTTCTGCCTGGTTCTGGCACTGCACCTGGTGATCCAAACACGCACAGTGTCTCTGTTCCAGGACATCCTCCAAAAGTGAAGCTGGTATAATGATACATTCATCATACACAAGTAAGTCTACGTTGTGATGTGTTCATTGTCACCTATTGGGTCGTTGGTCTGTCCATTATGGAAAAGTAGTGAAATGGAAAATTGAAGCAAGAATTGGCCATTCAGCCCACTGATCCGGCTCTGCTATTCATGGCTGATCCCCTATCCAAATGTCGTACTCCAGCTCTCTCTGCTATACCCATGACATAATTTGTCTGAAAATCAATCCATTTCTGTTTAAAATATATTCATTGACTTGCCTTCCACTGGCTTATGTGATGAAGAATTTACAGATTCATCCTTCTATGAATCAAGAAATTCCTCCCTATCCCAGTCCAAACTGGCCTACCCAGTGTCTTGAGATTATGACACCTTGTTCTAGATATCTCAGTCAGGGGAAAATATCATTCTTGGATCTAGTCTGTCCAACTCATCAGAAATTCATGTGTTTCCATAAGATCCCCTGTCATTCTTCCAAACTCTGGTGAATACAGGTCCAGCTGACCTAATGTCCTCAGATATGACAATCCTGCCATCTCAGGAATCAGTCTGGTGAACCTTTGCTGCACTCTCTATGGCAATAATAGCCTTTCTTAGGTAAGGAGATCAAAACTGCACACAATACTCCAGATAAGGTCTCACAAATGCTCTACACTCCTGTTCTCAGATCCACTTGCAATGGAAGCCAACATAACATTTGCCTTCAACACAACTGTAATGAATGGTGACACATGGCTGTCATCCTTACCTGGTCTGGCCTACATGTGACTCCAGACCCACAGCCATGTGGTTGACTCTTAACTGCCCTTGAGCAATTAGGGATGGGCAATAAGTGCTGCCCAGCCAGCGATGCCCTCATCCTGTGAATGAATAAAGAACAAAAACATACTTGGCTAGTCTTATGTTCCTGTCATATTTGGTGGAGCTGATTGTGGCTCACAGACCTCTGTTTCCTATTGACAGCATAACAAATTTCTTCTGCCACCATAACTCATCTCAGTGGGCTCTGTGTTCTGTTTGGCACATTTTCTAATTGGCACAGTCCTAATTTGGCACGTTTTCTGAAAGTGACATATTGTTTTGCAGACAAAGCATTTTTTTTAAATAGCCAGGCACAGCTGTACCTATGAGGATGCATTGCTCCACAGCACTGAAAATAGTATCAAGGGTCTGTCCTACTTGCTGCACTAGCTTCCTATGTGTGTCTTTCAAACTTTTGTACCTGCAGAACTGAATAGATTCTGATCTCCTGTGAAATAGTTGATCATCTTTTATTAAGATTGATCAGTACTGTTTCCAGATTTTTCCTTCACTCAATATCCGAATAGCTTGCTCTGTATTCAAAACTTCTTTCGATCATGCTAAATCTGAAAAAGCTTCATCAGCAATTTGAACAGCAATTCAGGCTCCTAAAAATTCTGACTTTCAAATCACCATTGTTGCATTTTCCATTAATAGGTAGTGATAATTAATGAAATTACCTACGGATTCTCCTGAACTCTAAGAGTATTTATTGTTTTTTTTTATAATTTTACTTGTTCTGAGATTAACATAATTGTTAAAGGCTTTTTTTCCAGAAGGTGTCAAGCTTTTTGAATGTTTTTGGAATTAGGCAACTGGAGAGCATTCTATCACACTTCTGGTTTGCGCCTAGCACGTGGTGAATACATATCTGGATGGCAGAAACTGGGTTACTTGGTGTAGAATTCCTAGCGTCTAACCTATTCTTGTTGTCACAGTATTTAAATAGTTGGCTCAGTTCAGCTTCTGATCAACGGTAACCCACAGGATGTTGATAGTGGGAGATCCAATAATGGTAATGCCATTGCATTCAAGGAGTGATAGATTCTCTCTTGTTAGAGGTGGCCATCGCCTGACACTTGTGTGGCAAAAATGTTACTTGATATTTATTAGCCCAAGCCTAGATATTGACCAGGTCTTGCCACATATGGATATGGACTGTTTCAGTATTTCAGGTATCAAAATGGTGCTGACCACTGTGCAAACATCCCCTGTTTTGACCTCATAGTGGCAGTAATGTCACTGATGAAGCAAGTGAAGATGGTTAGGCCTCCTGTACAGTAGCCTCGAGGTTGAGATGACTGACCTCCAACAGTCATAGCTGTCTCCCCATTGTGTAGATATGACCGCAACCAGTGGAGAGAGACCCTCTTGATTCCCATTGACTCCAGTTTCACTAAGGCTCTTTGATTGCATATGCAAACAAATGTCACACTGGTGTTGAGGGCAGTCATTTTCACCTAACTTCTGGAGTTCAGCTCTTTTTTCCATGTTTGGATCAAGGCTGTAATGAGGTCAGGAGTGCAGGAACTCAAACTGGGCACCAGTGAGCAGTGAATGCCACTTGAGAGCACTGTTGGTTACTGCATCTATCACTTTGCTGATGATCAAGAAGAAACTGATACGGTGGTAATTTACCAGCTGTATTTGTCTTGCCTTTTGGGCATGGAATATACCTGGACAATTTACAATGAACATTGTGTTATGGTCACTCCTAATGATACTGCCATGGAGGGTCACATCTGCAACAGGGAAGATTGGTGAGGACAAGATCACATAGGTTTTTCACTCCTGTTAGTTCCCTCATCACATGCCACAGCTTTTCCCTTCAGATTCATCCAGCTCCATGAGTAGTGTACGACAGAGCCCTCTTTGTGATGGACAGTAGTCATTATGCAGGAGGCTTAATTCACCAGCTGAGGGGGAAGGCAATATGATCTGTAGGTGGTAATCAGTAAGAGATTTCCTTGTCCATGTCAAATCTGATACCTTGAGATGTCATGGAGCCTGGAGTCAATGTTATAAAGTCATAGAGTCATACAGCATGGAAATAGATCCTTTGATCCAACTCATCCATGTCGGCCAGATATCCCAATCTGACCTAGTCCCATTTGCCAGCATTTGGCCCATTTCCCTCTAAACCCTACCTAATTATGTACCCATTCAGATACCTTTTAAATGTTGCTATTTCACCCACCTCCACCACTTCCTCTAGCAGCTCGTTCCATACATGCACCACCCTCGGTGTGTAAAAGTTACCCCTCAGGTCCCTTTTAAATCTTGCCCCTCTCAACTTAAATCTATGCCCTCTGGTTTTGGACTCCCCTACCCTAGAAAAAAGACCTTGGCTATTCACCCTCTCCATACCCCTCATGATTTTATTAACTTCTGTAAGATCACTCCTCGGCCTCCGATGCCCCAGCCTATTCAGCCTCTCCCTGTAACCCAAACCACCCACCCCCAGCAAGATCGTGTAACCCTTTTCTGCATCCTCCTAAGTTTAAGAATATCCCTCCTACAGAAAGGCAACGAGAATTGTGTGCAGTATTCTAAAAGTGGTCTCACCAACGTCCTGTACAGCCGCAACATGACATCCTAACTCCTCTACTCAATGTTCTGACCAATGAAGACAAGCATACCAAATGCTTTATTCACCACCCTGTCTACATGCGACTCCACTTTCAAGGAACTACGCACCTGCACCCCTAGGTCACTTTGTTCGGTAGTGCTCTGCAAGGCCCTACCATTATCAACATAAGTCCTGCCCTGGTTTGCCTTACCAAAATGCAACACCTTGCATTTATCTAAACTCCACCTGCCACTCTTCAGCCCATTGGCCCACCTGATCAAGGTCCCGTTGTACGCTGACATAATCTTCTTCACTGTCCACTACACCACCTATTGTCGTATCAGCCGCAAACTTACTGACCATACCTCCTATATTCACGTCCAAATCATTTATATAAATGATGAAAAGCAATGGACTCAGAACCAATTCCTGTGGCACACCACCGGTCACAGGCCTCCAGTCATAAAAGCAACCTTCTACCAACATGTTCTCTTTTCTATCTTCAAGCCAATTTTGTATTGAATTGGCTAGCTCCCACTGGATTCCATGCAATCTAACCTTACTAACCAGTCTACCATGCAGAACCTTGTCAAATGCTTTACTGAAATCCATATAGACAACATCTACTGCTCTGTCTTATCAATCCTCTTTGTCACCTCTTCAAAAAACTCAATTTCCCACCCACAAAGCCATGTTGATTATTCCTAATAAGTCCTTGCCTTTCCAAATGCATGTAAATCCTGTCCCTAGAATCCCCTCCAACAACTTACCCACCACTGACATTTTTTTCTATTCATTCATGGGATTTAGGCATCACTGGCTGGGCCAGAATTTATTGTCCATTTCTAATTACCCAGAAGGCAGTTAAGAGTCAACCACATTGCTGTGGGTCTGGAGTGACATGAAGGTCAGACCAGGTGAGTCTGGCAGTTTCCCTCCCTAAAGGCCGTTAGGCAACCAGATGGGTTTTTTTCTGACAATCAGTAATGGCTTCATGGTCATCATGAGACTTTTAATTCCAGATTTTTTTATTGAATTCAATTTACATCATCTGCCTTGACGGAGTACAAACCTGGGTCCCCAGAACATTATCTTGTTCTTTGGATTAACAATCCCACGATAATACCACTAAGCTGTCCCTCCCCATAAAGGATGTTCACTGGTCAATAATTTCCCTGGTTTTTCCTTACAGACTTTCTTAAATAATGGCACCATAAAAGCCAACCTCCTGTCTTCCAGCATCTTACCCACAGATGTCGATATCTCAGCAAGTGCCCAACAATATCTTCCCTAGCTTCTGGAAAACATCTGATCCGGTCCAAAGGATATCTATCTATATGCATTTTAAGACCTCCAGCACTTCCACTTATGTAATATGAACTCTTTTCAAGACATCACTATTTATTTCCCCAAGTTCCCTGGCTACCATGTCCTTCTCCACAGGAAATACTGACGCAAATTCATTTATTATCGCACCCATCTCCTGTGGTTCCATGCATAAACAGCCACTTTGATCTTTAAGGGGCCCTATACCCTCCCTAGTTACTCTTTTGCCCTTAATGTATTTATAGAATCTCTATCTCTGTCCTCTTTTTGCCCCCCGATTTCCCTCAAGTATATTCCTTGAGGGATTCACTCAATCCCAGCTGTCTGTACCTGACATATGTCTCCTCTTTTTCTTGACCAGAGCCTCAATTTCTCTGGTCATCCAGCATTCTCTACACCTACTAGCCTTGCCCTTCATACTAACAGGAACAAACCATCTCTGAACTCTTGTTATGTCATTTAAAAGATTCCCCAATCATTTTTTTAACGTTCCTGTCTAACAGCATCAAAATTGGCCTTATTCCAATTTAGAACTTTAACTTTTTGATCAGTTCTATCTTTTTCCACAACTAGTTTAAAACTAATAGAATTATGATTATTTGCCCCAAATTGCTCCCCCACTACCACCTCAGTCACTTGCCCCACCTTATTTCCCAACAGAAGGTCAAGTAAGGCGCCTTCTCTAGTAGGTTCATCCACATATTGAATAAGGAAGTTTTCTTGAACGCATGCAACAAATTCATCCCCGTCCAAGCCCTTAATACTCCAACAGTCCCAGTCTATGTTTGGAAAGTTAAAATCCTCTACCATTATAACACCATTATTCTTACAGATATCTGACAATCAAGCGGTGACATGTTTGCCATTACCTTAGATTTTAATGTCAGATTTTATTAAATCTAAATTTCACCATCTTCAGGGTGAGATTCAAACACATGTTCCCCAGAACATTAACATTAATCGGGGATTCTGGATTACTAATCCAGTAACACGTCCATTATGCCCCTACCTCCTCCCAACTCATTTTCTTCCATGAACCCATGCATGTCCAGACATGCCAGTGAGGACAATGAATGTCAGAAGACCAAGTGGAAGAAAGAAGATTTGAGATATCTGCCCCAAAAATCCCACAATGTTTCTTTTTGCAAACTCAGTTCTGTCAATATTTGACAAATATAAAACAGCTCATGACTCTGTAACTGTCAAATGATGAAGCTGACTGGATAAGTCAGATTGTAAATCACAGGAACATTTAAATTAAGCATATATGCACATACCAGAAAGCAGATCAGGTCTCACTTACATTAAATATACCCACCAAACTTGTGGACTGAGTACTAAATCTTTGATAAGCAATAGTTGACAAAATGAGCAGAAGTTGTATAATTTCTACCCAACTTGTCCTATTAAAATACCTATCAAAGCAAACCCCACAGGTTAACAAGAATAAAGCATTCCAAGATGTTATTGTCAAAAAGATTAGGGCAATTGTATGTTCCCAACAAATGGTAGCAGTTTGTTGAGAGACTGCTCTGTGATTTACTGGACCATACCATTACATAACTCAGTACTGACCCTTGATGAAAGGTTCTTCAGCACATTGGTAAAGTAAACAGAAAATAGCTCAATGCCATGTATGACACATCAGGACTTCCTCTACATAAACAAGAAATTTAGGAAAAACGATGAAATTGCAAAATATTTATTTCATTGTCATGTTTACATTCCAGAAGTGTCTGCATACCCCTCTTCAAAACAGTCACACAAGTACAAAGCCCAAAAACACACACAGAACGGAATAAAACTAAAATAAATCTGTTTTCTGACTCACTGAAAAAACTTTAAGACGTGCACAATCGTTTCCTTCCAGATGAAGTATCAAGTTTAAAGCACAATGTTTTGACGCTGTATTTCCTGTCGAAACCAGATTTCTAGGTTCCATTGTAAACAGAGACGGGGTAAACAATTGTGAAGATGGTAATTTGCAGTTGTCAAAATAATGAACTCTAGTTTTGAGGACTGGAGTTTAGTAATTTTGCATTCACATAGATGATTGATTTGTTCATTCCATGACAAGTAGTTATTCCATGATTTGTTGCATGCCTCATAATGACAGGAAAATAAGTATACAAATTGTGAAACAAAACTAAATTACTGATTATGCCACACGAGACCACCACTGACTAGGAAATTCTTTTAGAATATATTTCATGGAAATTATATCATAATGAAGAACTAATTGGATTTATAAGAGAAAACCATTTCAAAGTAATGCTACTAGAAAAACGAGACCTGAATTTATAATGAATAGGTAATAATTAATCTGTGACCAAAAACACTGTGTTATATAAACTTAAATTGGAGCAAGAGTAGGCTATTTAGCCTTTCCAGAGAACAAATCACATATTTTTGATGTTGCACTGGAGACACTGATACAGGAGGTGGAGAGGAGGAAAGATGTTCACTATCTACAGTTGGACTTTGCAAATGCAGGAGGAGCATAGAGTCATACAGCATGGAAACAGACCCTTTGGTCCAACTAGTCCACACTGACCTCATTCCCAAATTAAACTAGTCCCACTTGCCTACGTTTGGCCTATATCCCTCCAAACATTTCCTATTCAGGTACTTATCCAAATGACTTTTAAACATTGTAACTGTGCCTGCATTCACCACTTCCTCGGGTAGTCCATTCCACACACAAACAACTCTCTTTGTAAAAAAGTTGCCCCTCATGTCCTTTTTAAATCTTTCTCCTCTCACCTTAAAAATATGCCCCCTAACTTTGAACTCTCCCACCTTAGGGAAAAGACCTTTGCTATTCACCTTATCTATGCCCCTCATGATTTAATAAATGTCAATAAGGTCAGCCCTCAACCTCCTACACTCCAGCGAACAATTTATAATTCAAACCGTCCATTCCCGGCAACATCCTGGTAAATCTTTTCTGAACCCTCTCCAATTTATTAATAATAATGAGCAGATAGTCATTGAAGTCAAAAGAAGCAGTCCATAGTTCAATATCATCACACAAGTGGTCAAAGTTAGTGAATCATAGAAACGTAGAAAAAGGAGTAGGTCATTCATGGTTGATCATCCAACTCAGTTCCCTTTCCTGCTCTCTCCCCATACCTTATGATCCCTTTAGCCCTAAGAACTATACTTAATCCTTCCTTGAAAGAATTCAATGTTTTAGCCTCAATTACTTTGTGGCAGAAAATTTCACAGGCCCACCACTCTCTGGATGAGAAAATTTGTTCTCATCTCATATGCTTAGATACTGCTCTTGTTCTGGAATCCGAAGTCATCGGGAACTTTTTTTTCCTGCATTTACCCTGTCTTGTTAGAATTTTGTGGGTTTCTATGAGATACCATATTATTCATCTAAACTCAAGAGAATACTAGCCAGAACATCCTTCCTCAGTTAAGGAGACCAAAAGTGCACATCATCCTCCAGATGAGATCTCATCAAAGCCCTGTACAACTGCAGCAAGACATTCCTGCTCCTCAGATCGTCTCACTATGAAGGTCAACGTACCATTTGCCTTCTTCACTACCTGCAGGCTTACCTTGTGATTGGTGGACAAGCAACACCCAGGTCTTGCTGCACCTCTCCCATTCCCAAACTCTCACCATTCAGATAATCATCTGCCTTCCTGTTTTTGTCACCAAAGTGGATAACCTCACATTTATCCACATTATTCTTAATCTGCTATGCATTTGCCCACTCACTCAACTTGTCCAAACCACACTGAAATACCTCTGCAACCTCTTCACAGCTCATTCTCCCATCCAGCTTTGTGTTATCTGGAGATATTACATTTCGTTCTCTCATCTAAATCTAAATATGTTGCGAATAGCTGGAGTCCAAGCACTCTTGCCTGTGGTATCCCACTAGTCACTGCCTACCAAAGGAAGAAGACCACTTTATTTATTGACTTTGTTTTCTGTCTGCCAGCAAGTTCTCTAACCATGTTAAACACTACCTCCAATCCCTCGTGCTTTAATTATACATACTAATCTCATCAAAAGCCTTCTAAAAATCCAAGTGAAATATATCCACTGGATCCCCCTTCACAACTCGACTTGTTACATCCTTGAAAAAGTCTGGTAAATTTGTCAAGTATGACTTCCCTTTTGTAAATCCTTGCTGACTCTGACAGTCATTGATTTCCATCTGCTCTGCTAATAAATCTTTTATAACGAACTGCAGCAATTTCCCCAACATCGATGTCAGGCTAATTGGTCTGTAATTCCCTGTTTTCTTTCTGTCTCCATTTTTAAATAATAGTAACTTTTCAGAAGCTATAGAATCTTGAAAGATGATCATCAATGCATCTGCGATTTCTAGATTATTGGACTCTAGGAACTTAAAAGCCTTTAATCCCATAAATTTCCCCACTACCATTTCCCTTCTAACATTGATTTCCTTCAGTTCGTCCCTCTCCCAAAACACAGTGTTCCCTAACATTTTGGGGACGTTATCTGTGTCATCCTTCGTGAAGGCAGAACCAAAGTATGTATCTAATTGATCTGCCATCTCTTTGTCCCTTATTATGCATCCTCAACTGCCATATTCTGCCAACTCAATTCCTTAACCAGTGACTGCTCAAGTCACCATATCCCCATCACACATAGCAACAAGACCTATCAAACACGACTCACAGCTAACATTCCAAATTTCACCTCAGTATCACACACTCAGAACTGCTGAAAGGCTTCATCGACATCTCAAATTGCATATGATGTTAGCTATTCAATTATGACAACCACATTACCCAAATAAAGGGTATCACGTTCACTGGCACACTTACCTTGTTCTTGCAGGACAAGGTGGCAGATAACTGCCCATCCTTACCCTGCAGGTCACCACTATTGCAGAAAACATGTCTGAGACCATGTCCAGCAACAGGGCTGAACATTCAAAGAAGATGGCATAATCATTCCTAATCCTTCATCTCATATCCTACTTTGCCCTTACTCCAGTTTTATCGAGTTACAATCTTCAGATGCTGTAAGCCTGAACCACCTAAAGACCTCAGTTGGCTGAAATGGCAAGGTTGACCATGAGCCTGGGTGGGACTTCATTCTAGTGGAGGTAGGAAGGCAGCAGAGTTCAGGAACGATAACAGCCCGCCTAGATAAAAGTCTAAAGTGTGAATGGGGAATTTACAATTGCATTTACTTAGGTTGTAGTCAGATGAATCAAACATTGACAGTTTGCCAGAATGGAAATGTGGTGGAATCTTCCTCGGTTGTTTGTGTCATTTACCTGGTGGCAAAAGGCTATTTGCCTCCTAAATGGCGAGATTGTGTAGTATGCAGATGACCTTAATGAATCATGATAATCTCTGGTGAGTTCTGTAGATGGCCCAGGCATTGGAAGCTTTGTTTAAACACCCAGTGCTCTGCCCGATCACATTTCCTGTGGCAGCATGGCATTTGCATTGGGCATGCTGCCCACATATTGTGCAGGTCACACCCTGGACTCATGAGCCAACTGCTCACCAGATTATTCTCCTTGCCCAGTAGCCACCCTCTTATTTGTTGTGTTGGCTCAGTCGGGACAGTGGACTATTACAGAATGAAGGCATCAGGACTCCTGCCAGGGTGTGACATTCATCTGCATGGCATGCTAACTATGGTCATACACCAACGGCATATTGAGCAATGGAATCCAGTCCAGCTGCAAAATAGATCCGAATGGACAGGCAAAGCAGTCGCTGACATGAACTCTCAAACCTCACACCCTCTTCACTTACTTCTCTCTGAGAGAATGAAATGCATTTAGCTCTCTCTGAATATGGCGCCACTGTGACCTCCCTCATCAATGGAGGGCACCCAACAGGAAAGCGTTTAGAGCAGTGTCTGCTGTGGCCTAGAAAGAGAGGATAAAAGCTCATCGTCAACATCATCATCACATGTGGTGACAATGTCAGCCTTGCCCTACCTGAAGGCCGCAGTTGGTAGCTGTAGAGCAAGTCAGATTTCAGTGACCATTGCCTTAGGGAAGTGGAGATAGCTGACACTCCACTGAATTTTGCAGTGAGGACTGGAACCAGGTGGAGGGTGCCATATGCAACCTTCTTGCAGTTAAATAACTTGCAGCGGGAAGTGAGGAGATTGCTGACAATGACCGTGTGGAGGTGGGCTGTAAGGCAGTGAAGGTGGACTCAGGTGACACTGGCCGCTATATTGAAAGGGCTGACTGCTTTGAATTTAATGACCCAGGAAGGTGCAAATTTAAAGGAAACCAGCAACTCTGATGGCAGAGGAAGAACATGCATGGCTGCATAACTTAGCCATACTCCCCCGCAGGTCCTCCTCCAGGCTTCAAGGTGGGAAGCCCTTTTCCCAGAGACAGGAGGAGAGGATATGCTCATCAGAACAAGCAAGGCCAAATCAAAGATTGCAGAGAAAGTCAATAACTGTGGGTCAACCATGATCGTAGACCCAATGCCGCAAGCCTGTTGATTACTGCATCCAGATGCAAGGAAGAGTCCACACCTCTTTGCCTTCGGAGCTTGCATGTGGCAACATGACAGGGTTGCTGGCAATGGGATTTGGAAAACAGCATAGCCTATCAGACAGACGGTTGCATCGCAGTGGGAGATGTCAGTTTCTCATTTGTGACCTATCCCCTGCACCCACAAGGTTCCTCAAGATCAGCCATAAGCAGTGAGGCATTTGTGTGCTCCCATCTCGAACCACTGGACAGCCAGCAGCATGGATGTAGTGTTTGCCTCCCTGGGGCAACAAATATTGTTCACCATTTTGCTTGTACGAGAAGACAGGTCACAAAATAAGGGACTGGACCAAGACAGGTAGAGGGTTGTTATTTCTGTTCATTTTGACTCAGATACAGAAAGAGGTCCTTGAACATACAGGACAGTAGGATGGCAACTCGTTGCTGATGGTGAAGCAGAAGTGCCCACCACAGAAGGCGAGTGGCTGATTGCTTTGGGGAAGGAGTGTATGTGGCACAATGAGGCATAGTGCTCATACATCTGCAACTGGACACATGGAGCTCCATTGGAGGGATAGTTGGAATGTCACAATGGGAGGCCAGAAAACTCCTCTGTGTCACTTCTACTCATTCTTCTTGGTATGCTGTAGACCAAGAGGAATGGAAACTATTGCAGACATATCTGCAAACAAGTAGTTAGTGCAGCATGCTTCCTGTTAAGATGAAGTTCTAAAATACCTAGCACACCACTCCATGTAGACTTCAACAACTTTGAAAAGCAGTACAAATCTCCAAGGCCTCTACAAACTCAGCAACATCCAGTAGAAATCAATAAGGAATTAAACTTAAAGTAACCAATGATCCTTTTAAATAGATCAGTGGAATGCCCTTCCGGCTGCTGACCACCTGCTTCGCTGTGCAACATTAAGAGCGGGTTCTAACTGGAGAACTGAGTGACGAAGCAGCAGAGCTGGATTCAAATCAGCATTGCATATAGATTGTTATCATGATCTGTCTCCACTGCATATCTACAATACATGCTCCCTGCATTCACATTTCTATCTAGTGTAAGTTGACATCCAACGTAGCCTGCATCAACAATTCAGAAGAGAAGGTATAATGTTTTGGTCGCCATGTTAGACCAAAGCACCACTTGTAACACAAATGATAAATGCTATGCAATCAATTTATGTCACCAATGCATCTACAATAACAACATGCATTTGTACAGTAACTTTAACATTGTAAAATGCTCCAGGGTTGTTCAAGTGTCATGAAGTAAAATTTGCAAGAAACCAAAGAAGCATGCTTGACCAAAGAAGCATGTCACAAAACCAGAGAGACACTGAAAGAGGTTTAAATAGGGAATACCTTGGTTTAGGGCCCCACACTGAAATCAGTAGCCACCAATGGTGAAAGAACAAAAATCAGGAATGTTCAAGAGTTCAGAATTGGAGGGCCTAAGATATTCCAGAGGATTTTAAGGAGGGAAGAGGTGACAAAGGTAGAAATTGATAAAGTCACAATGAGAGTGTTTAAAGAGGTAATGTTTCAGGAGTGCATTATAAGTTCACTTCAAGAGATCTCTCCTCATCGACATGTTTAAGAGTTGCTGACAGAGTTTGTGTGTGTGCATGTGTGTATGTGGGTGTGTGTGGGGGTGTGTGTGTGTATGCTTGCGAGTGCACGCACGCGCGCATGTGCGCCATGAGTTTGTGAACAAAGGTTGGGGGGAGGACGTGTGGCTGATCTCCCAATCTTGTGGCATTTCTGAACTAATAGGAGATTAAATTATGCAAACAATGTGTGGAACTTCCATGGAAATTGACTTTCAGGGTATTCTCATTTCATCGGCCTTTTCAAAAAGTCTATTCCTTCATGCTCAGTTTTACTGAACTGCATCTGCCAAATGTACACTCATTTAACCAGCCTGTCAGATGCCTTTGCAAGTTGCTATATGCCTCCTTAGTTCGACATGCCCCTAATATGGTATTTCACCAAATTTGATATTGATCCTGTTATGTCGATGGATCATTTCTAAAAAAGCAGTAAACAAAGGAGGCCCAGACAAATTCTCAGCAAAACCACTACAAATTCTGCCAAATCAATAAAAATCTCTTTAGCTTATTTGGATTTCTGTTTTCTGGATATCTACCCATGCAGCAACATACTTTTCTTATTCCTAGGCAGTTTCTCAGGAATGAGGGTGATATTCTTTCACTCTGGAGTTGTGGGGCTGAGTGACTAAACAGTGCAAGCAAGATCCAGAAGCCTCCCACAGATAGTGGTAACTGAAGGAGAGGGATGGGATGCTTGGGTTTTAATTGCTGCTTCTGCTGTTTGCACTTGCCCTCCATCTGGGTCTGGCAGAGACACTCAAAACAGTTGGCAACTTCATGTGTGCTTTGAGGGCACCCAAGTGTTTCCTCTGCTCTCCTGGTAACCAACTGCCAACACAAAACGTAGAGTAGACAGCTTGCTTTGGAAGTCTTGTGCTGAGCAAGTGGACAGTGTGGCCTATCCGACACAGCTCACTAACAATAACCACTGCCTCAATACCGAGGAGACCAAAAATAAGTTACTGGTTCCCTTAACTTAGTTTTGGTCTCCTCGGTGGCATCTTCTCAAATGCTTTCCAATTAGTACAATTTTGAATTAAAATTATGCAAGGTAGTGAATCCATGTTGTGGCTTATTATTTAAAGTCTTTCCAAGTAACAAGTAAATTATTCCATGAATTTATAATTCTATGCAACTTCTCTGTTTATTCCCTCTGCCACTGAAGGTGGGTGGAGGTCATATTTTTGTCTCCACCTATTACCATAAATGCATTTAAACAATATTTCTCAAAAATGAATGCACAGATTTTAAGGATATTTGTTACATAGGTAGGGTATAGCCCTTAAAAGAACTGATTAGATTTTAGCAAAGATGCGGGATCTGGATATTGGGTTGTTTTTATATAGATCCCATTAACATTGGGAGGTAGGTCAAATTTACTTGGTTTAAAGAAGAATGTTGTTGGTGGTTTTATTTAGAATATTATTAATTGTTTTGCATTGCTGTGGATTGTCTCAGCTATTGTGGTGGAATTTGTCAAAGCTGTCCAATTGTGAGCAGAGTTTTCAGAGCATATTGTTGCATCTAATTATTTTATGTCTCAGCGACATAGGAACTCTTAAATTATTTTCAGATTTGTGGTTACAGAGCATCGAGCAGGCAGGGAAAAAACCTTAAGGAACAGTTATGTAATTGTAATGATGCCAAGTTAACACAGCAGATGATTGTGCTCTACAAATGTCCTTTTCACATGTATCTAAATGCTGATTTTTAGAGTTTCCTTCCTGATATCTGAACTCTTATTCAAGATGGATAAAAAGCTTGTCTGAACCTTCCCAATCTTCTCCATAACATTGAAATGTCTCCTTTAGAAACTGCTAACCGAAGCAAAGAATGAAAAAATATTATTTGCCACACCATACCTAGTCCAACAAAAGCAAGAATCATCAAAGTAAGTGTGATCTTCAGCAGCCATTCCACATTGCTCTGGGATTAAAGAGAAGCAAGTCTGCCTCCCAAACTGAAAGTTGATACTCCACTAGACCTGCCCACTCTCCTAAGCATGCAAGACTTAAACTAGAGATCAGCATCATGTCAGGAACCATTTTCACACGAGCTTTCTTTGGAAATTTCTGAAGATCAGATGGCAGCTCACTTGCTAAGTATCCATCGAATTTTAAGATGGTCACAACTGATTTAAGCTGGTCATGTTGCCAGAATGTCTGCTTTTTTTTAATCAAAGTAAACTTCCGCTGGAGACCTTGAGTTTCAGATTAGCACTCAAAGGCCAAAGGAAGCCCCGGAAAGACACTCACAATGCTTAAGGTATTGACACTTAAGATACTGATAATGCATCCTGGGAGAAGCTCACCCAGGATCACTGGAAGCAAAAACACAACAAAATGAAAAATGCTGTGGTCTTCAAAAGCAAGTGGTCATTACAGGCAGAGGGAAAAGGTACGGGGAGGAATACCAGCACCATAAGCTCACCCAGAAGTCAAACATCTGCAGGATCCTGTCCTATTTACAGTAGAATCTTCTGGGTGAAGATCAGCCTTAATGGTCACTTGTGCACCCACTGAAAACCCTGCCAACCCTTCCAGATGATGGACATGGTTATCTTCACCTCGAAGGATGAACTAGAAAGATTCCAACCGATCCGTATTTAATTTGCAATGCAGCAAACTCTCAACAAATGCACTCTGTTTTTTTGATCCCAGTGTGGGGTGTGTAAGCCCAATGCGGGTGTAAATTTTGACATGATCCCAAAATGTAGTCACTACCACAGTTCCGTTCAGCATTGATGTGCAGACAGCTTTGAAGCAATGGTGGCTCCACCAGATTCAAACATGGCCCATGATCTCAGCGAGGTCGAGGAAGCAAGAAGGAATTTTGATGCTGAGAAATTCATCAATTTCTGTAGTAGCTCTGTAGTAAACACTCAACTGTATACATGTTTGAGTCCAGGCATGGCATCAGTGTCTGCAATCCATGAGCCTAACTTGGAATGAAGTGAAAACAATTGATTTTTTTGGGCTCATCAGCCTGCTTATTGTGAGAGTCAGTCCTCTTTTGAGTCAAGACTTTGAAGTGGAAGCACTCGCTGACTACTCAAGCAAAAGGCCACAGTATTGTGTTGCCTCCTGACCTCAACAATAGCTGTCCAAATTACATCCACATTAATATGGATGTCCATCAAAGTTTTGCAAATCAGTTGATTTAATTTAAACATGAATAGTCTAGCAGGGTAAGAAACAAAGGTAGATTGAAGATAAAGGTATTGCAGCTAATATTTCCAAAAGGATAAACTTTTTTTTTTACAGACTTCTGAGCATAATCAAGGGATAATTCCAGAATAACTGCCTACCCTTACAAACTCACCACACCGTAGGATTTTAAATTGCATAAGTAAGACATTAAACTGTCCCAAAATACCGGAAGCATAGGTATACACAGTGTATATCGTTATCTCTATTCATATCATATACAATTAACATACGTTACACTAGATAGTTATTTCTTAAAGAACTTAGAACTACAAGACAGGGGCAACTTCTGGAGTCAATTTAATTCATGTATCAATTGCACTAAAGATAATATAAATGCTATCTAATCTTATTTTGTATTTGTGAGATTTAGTTGATTTAAATTGCTGTTGATCTGTCGTACAATTGACCTCTCTGCATTTGTTAATTTATCATTGCATTTCTTTCAACTGCTGTATATTTTTATTTGAACAGCCGGCTTTTTTTTTCAGGATTTAAAGCAGGGTCATGTCTTTGAGGTTGCGAAGGGGTACCTAACTGTGCACCCAAAAATGTTTGAAAATCACTGTTCTAACCTGAAAAGTTTATAAACAGGTCTGTGTTTATAACTGCTGCATCTATGGATCATTTGCCAAACTGTTCTTCAGTGAAAACAGTGGTCAATGTAGGGAAGAAAATATAAACAATTTAAAAATAATACTTAGGCATATTTATTTAATTGCATATTTGTTTTACTGAGGACGTGTTTATCAGAGCACTCACGTCAGGCAAAAGAATAGCACACGCACTGCCACAAGGTCAGTTGCAAAAAAAAACGCTGTGCTTTAAATTCTCTCTGTGGCATACACATTCCTGCGAGTTCATTTATAACCCTGAACATGACCAAGATGCAGGAAACTGCAACATTTTTTTACTTAAGTCAGACCTCCTCTCACTTGCCGAACCATTAACAATCATTGAACAATAGTGCAGTATGACAATGTAAACTTTGATTGTAATCTGGAGCGTTTTTTTTATTTTATAATTATTTTAAAATGGATTTTATACTGTGGGGACAATCTGCCCAAATCCCTAGTCTGCTCTCCTGGTGGATAGGGCTTTGTGGTGGGAAATTTGTTTATATCCAGCATGATTGCATAATTAGAGACACAGAATCAAACATTTTCAAAATGAGAAAGTGCCTTTAGCCATATGCTAGAGGATACAAAAGTGCAAAGTACTTTTCAATCAATTTTTCCCCTCCTTGTCACAAAGTTATTGACGATGCTTGGGTACAAAAATGCTCTATCCTCTTCAATACTTCACCCATGTACCATCCTTAAAGTGAGAGTTAACAGGTCTTTTGATTAGGAAGGGCATTATGACTGTGAACAATCATGCCTTCATCGAACCTCCATATAGGGGTCACTTGACAACAATCAAGAGCATCTATCTCAATTGACTTTGTCCTCGGGGTGTTGTCGTCCAACCGTTACCTCTCCCTGAGATCAATATCCCAGAGACCAGAAGTTGAAACATTTCATTGCCACATTAAAAGGTGAAAAATTGGATGAGATAACATACAGCCTTGACTGAAAATTTGAAGGGTTTGTCAGATATTGTTTCCAAAATCTGTGACATTTTAATAAGTAGATCAGAACAGGATTTTTTCGCATATAGATCATGTAATAAGCAAAGATATCCTGATCCATTTCTGCATTTACAACTGTTTTAGGGGTGTGTACATGAACAAAATTTATTCTGACAACTGCATGTGAAATGTTGCAGAATTATCAAACGACATCAGTATCCACTGGAAGCATATATCTGGGTAGAATGGAGCTATTATCGGGTTCATTGATGCACCCCTGGCCCTCCCTGATTTCAGGGTTTGGTGTTGTAACACACACTTCATTGACAACAACACCATCTTTGGATTTACTGGTATGCTCACCTCATTGAAGAGGCAGGGAAAATTGCTGCAGCATCTTGCTGCTGTCTAAGTAGACTAGACTGTCAGCTGAAGGCAATGAAAGCAAAACAAAACCACTATCAAATTACCCTGTAAAATTCGACCCTCAATTTCGACTTCAGGTTCTATTCCAGGGCTTGAGTACAAAGATTACAGATGACATTTCAGTGAAGTGTAGAGGGAATGCTACACTGTTGGAAGCGCCTTCATTTGGATGAGAGATTAAACCATGGCATCATCTGCCTGTTTGGATGGATGCAAAATATTCCACAGCACTATTTCAAAAAAGCAACAGAGAAACTACCCTGCATATCATGGCTAATATTTAACCTTCAATCAATGTGACAGCAACAGATATCTGGTCATTATCACATTGCTCCTTGTGGGAGTATTACCGAGTTTAAATTAGCTGTTTAAATTAGCTGTCACATTTCCTACATTATAACTGGGAATACACTTCAAAAAACAACATAATTTGATACAACAGAACTTATTGCTGAAAGAAAGCATGTTTTAGTGAAACTTTTCATCTTGCATTCACAAGAAATACCACGATAAAGGGAAAGCAACATTTATACAGTATGAGAACAGAGTGCTGATCAGTTGACAGGATGGCTCTGATTAGTAGGGCATGACCTTGGAGAATGCAACAGCTCAAATGATTGACAGTTAACTGCCAAGCTTGTTTAAATTGTAAACTAAATAGTTTCACTCTGATCGGTCATGCATCGCCCTGAGAAATAAATCAGAGAATGACTGTCATCAACTTGGCTGAGTTGAATCAGTGCAGTGTATACACATCCTTTCTGTCGATAAAGGAAAGGCCCCTGTGTATTAATTTGTATAGCTTCCAGTACATGCAAGTGTACCACACTCTGATTTTGACTGACAATCCTAAGCTCATTGTCAACATAAATCTTCATACACTTAAGATAATTTAACATCCAAATGCTGTCCAATCACAAAATCATATTGTTGTGAGTTTTGCAATCACAGGCACAGGTGTGGTCAGTACCTTGCTTGGTATAAACAGCCAAAGGGGTACACGATTTGATATGATCACTGGACTTTATCATTAACACTTTCCAAGACATGCCTCTATCAGAGTCAACTCGCCAACCAATCAGCATTCTCTTGTCATACAATACAAATATTGTTTTCCTTTTACATTGTATTTTGTGTAAATTGTCCTGATGAGAGCAAGATAAAAAGCTTTGACAAAAGTACTTAATTGGTTTATGTAAAGCACTATATAACTGCAAGTCTTTTATGCTTTCAATAAAGCAAATGGCATGAGCCAATTCTATTAATTATCATAGTGCAGAGTTGGGAAGAGAGGAGTGGTTTTCACTTTTTCCTCTTCTTCCTAGATTTGCAACCATGACCTGCCTATATCTGCAAGGGTTCAAACAAACATTTGGACAGTTTCTGTTCCCTTCAAGTTGTGCCCCGAGGACCATAATAGCAAACCAAAGAAAAGGTTTTAAATTTTAAAAATCAATCCATCAGCTCTTCAGGTGCTTGAGTATTTAGCCAATCAATGGCCTCTCAGATTTGCAACTGCACTTGTGTTCCCCAACACACGACCCAGCAAAGGCTCGAGCCTGCACTGGGATGTACCTAAGCCAGTGCAAAAAAATGCCTAAGTCCTAGATACACACAAAGCTTGTTCCTCTTCAGCAACAAAGTCAGGAAAAGGCAGATCTTCCAACCTCTTAAAAGATAAAGGTAAAGTCATCATCATTTTACTGGGAAACAGGCTCAAGTCAAACTGAACAAAAAAAGATTTTGTAACTGAATTAAAATGTTATCTATCATTGTTAGGTCAACGTACCACACACATAATTTACAGGAGAATGTTGTCAAGCCCATCAAATAACCATCAACAGAATATAGATAGCGGGTGAAACAGTGAGAAGTGTAAGTATTTGATCTGCATGGATGTGCAATACAAAGGTGGACTTCTTTCATGTGCAGTGAGAGGACATGGGTCAGTACCCACTTGAAATCTACATGACCAGCTTGCAAAGTCATGTGGTGGTAGGGCAGATTAGAAGAGATCATCCCTGCAGACAACTTTCATGGATCTTCTCACGTCATTGCTAGTATTCAGGATTTGGATTGTTTGGCTGTTCTCTTAACTGTAGACAGGGAAGCAGCAGGGCTGACTTCTACCCAACAGTCAAAGATGTATCAAACTACAGTGTGATCCATAAAAAGATACAAAGCAATAGATTTAGAAGAATTCAAGACTCAACTTCAGTTTTGTTGGGGTGAATCAGGAAACCTTCTTGCATTAAATACATGGAAAGGCAGTTAGGCACTTCTGAAGAAAGTGAGCATGAGTAAGAAATATAGCAGCAGTGAGAACTCTCCAAGATCACCAGGATAGTAAAATCAATGACACATAAACCACTGACAGCAATGTGATACGACGGTCGTTGGACCTTAACTCTTGTTTCTTTCTCAATACAGATGTTGCCAGAACTGCTGAGTTTCTCCAGTGCTTTTTGTTTTCATTTCAGATTTCCAGCATCTTCAGTTCTTTGTTTTCATTTGCAGGATGGCTGCAAGGGTTTGGACTGAGATGAAAATAGAAAGTGCTAGAGAAGCTCAGCAGATCTGGCAGCATCTGCAGAGAGAGAAACAGAGGTTTAAGTCCAGTGACTTTTTGTCAGAGCCAGAACATCCCAAAGACGAGTCATATCAGACTCAAAATGTTAACTCAGTTGCTCCCCTCTGCACAGATGCTGCCAGATCTGCAGAGTTTCTCCAGTGCTTTCTGGTTTTATTTCAGATTTCCAGCCTCTGTAGTGTTTTGCTTTGATTTGTGGGGTTAGACTGGTAATTGGAATGTTGGGGGCGGAGGGGCAGAAGGGGCAATGAAGGTGGGATCTCAGCAAATGGCTTGGAACTGCAGATGCTTGATCAATCACAGCATTGAGAGAGAGCTGCAGAGTGCAGACGGCAGTGGGAGGTGTTAGGAAAAGCCCTTCCTGCCCCATCGATGGATGAGGACAAACATTTACCTTCTGCAGCCAGTTTTTCCTGTCTTCATTTCACTGCCAGATTTCCTGAGCCATGGGGAGAAACCCATCCAACCAGAGTTAGTTTCAAATCAGATTCCCAACTGCATGGTATAAAAGTTATAATGCAGAGTCTCACCTTTCCCAGATAGGACATATATGCATCATGCAAACACTGTTGTAAGAATGACTGTGTAGGTGTTGGTAGAAGGTTAGAGACTAAATTATCATGTTTACTTGTTTCTCCCCTGGCTTTTTGCCATCCAGTGTGGATCGGAGTTCAGGTGGTAATATCGAAATTTACTTTAATGCTTTCCCTTGCAGTTAATAACAAAAAGTAAGTAAACTACATCTATCTATGTATCACAGACCTTCCTTTTATTTCCAAAGCTACAGAGTTGCCTTTGACATTTTTACCACAAGATGCAAGAGCACCTGTAGGCTATTCAGCCCATCAAGACTTCTCTGTCATTCAACAAGATCATAGCTGATCTGATGATCCACTTTCCTGCCTTTTCCCCATAAACCTGGATTCTCTTGCTGAATAAAAATCTTTCTATCTCAGCCCTGAACGTACTTAATCACTCAGCCTCAACAACCCTGGTGGGAAAGCTGCTGGAGAAGATACTGAGGGATAGGATCTATTTACATTTGGAAGAAAATGGGCTTATTAGTGATAGGCAGCATGGTTTTGTGCAGGGAAGGTCATGTCTTACCAACTTGATAGAATTCTTTGAGGAAGTGACAAAGTTGATAAATGAGGGAAGGGCTGTGGATGTCATATACATGGACTTCAGTAAGGCATTTGATAAGGTTCCCCATGGTAGGCTGATGGAGAAAGTAAAGTCGCGTGGGGTCCAGAGTGTACTAGCTAGATGGATAGAGAACTGGCTGGGCAACAGGAGACAGAGAGTTGTAGTGGAAGGGAGTTTCTCAAAATGGAGAACTGTGACCAGTGGTGTTCCACAGGGATCCGAGTTGGGACCACTGTTGTTTGTGATATACATAAATGATCTGAAGGAAGGTACAGATGGTCTGATTAGCAAGTTTGCAGATGACACTAAGATTGGTGGAGTAGCAGATAGCGAAGGGGACTGTCAGAATATAGATAGATTGGAGAGTTGAGCGGAGAAATGGCAGATGGAGTTCAATCCAGTCAAATGCGAGGTGATGCATTTTGGAAGATCCAATTCAACAGCAAACTATACAGTAAATGGAAAAGCCCTGGGGAAAATTGATGCACAGAGAGATCTGGGTGTTCAGGTCCATTGTACCCTGAAGGTGGCAATGCAGGTCAGAGTGGTCAAGAAGGCATACGGCATGCTTTCATTCATCGGATGGGGTATTGAGTACAAGAGTTGGCAGGTCATGCTACAGTTGTATAGGGCTTTGGTTCGACCCCACATTTGGAATACTGCGTACAGTTCTGGTCGCCGCATTACCAAAAGGATGTGGATGCTTTGGACAGGGTGCAGAGGAGGTTCACCAGGATGTTGCCTGGTATGGAGGGTGCTAGCTATGAAGAGAGGTTGAGTAGATTAGGATTATTTACATTAGAAAGACGGAGGTTGAGGGGGGACCTGATTAAGGTCTACAAAATCTTGAGAGGTATAGACAGGGTGGATAGCAAGAAGCTTTTTCCCAGAGTGGGGGACTCAATTATTAGGGGTCACGAATTCAAGGTGAGAAAGAAAAAGTTTAAGGGAGATATGCGTGGAAAGTTCTTTACGCAGAGGGTGGTGGGTGCCTGGAACGCGTTGCCAGCGGAGGTGGGAGAGGCGGGCACGATAGCGTCATTTAAGATGTATCTAGACAGATACATGGATGGGCAGGGAGCAGAGGGATACAGATCATTGGAAAATAGGCGACAGGTTTAGATAGAAGATCTGGATCGGCGCAGGCTTGGAGGGCCAAAGGGCCTTTTCCTGTGCTGAAATTTTCTTTGTTCTAACCCTCTGTGCAACCCCTTAATCTGATATTATACTGTCTCATCCTAGACGTTCCCTCTAGAGAAAATAACATTGTGTCAAAATCTACCCTCAACAATTGCTGGATGCCATGGACGTGGACAGACTGTGATTTGGCTGTTTGTACTCCACAACAATTCCTTCAAGTTATAAGCATTGATTTGATCAGGCAGTTGTTTATATTTTTGACTGGACTTGATTGGTTTTACATCCTAAGTGCTCTGCATTAATATTATGAGACTAAATTCTCCTCTAAATGTCTTGTTGTACGTGACTTGTCCATTTCTGCGTGCAGTGCCCTTACATCTTTTTGAATGGCTGCATTTTGTGCAGTAACTCCAGAGCTAATAGTTTTTGAACAGTGTGCAAGGCGATTTCCAGATTGCTATTCAGCCATGTGTGCAAACTATTTACCACAAACATTATGCGAGACAACTGAAAACAAAACCTTAATTATTCATCCAAAATTTCTCTTTGTGCCATTTTAGTGGAGTCAGTAACTCATTTATTTGTAAGAGTTTAATGTCACTATAATATAGTGAAGATATGAGTTTCAGTTGAAAACCTACACAAATATCCCATTGTTTCATTTCAGTGGACAGTTATTTTTAAAACAGTAAGAAAAATGTTGATCTCCGCCTAAATGGTCTTCTTTCAGATGCGTGAGAGTATTAAATCCAATGAAATACTGCACTGTTATAATATTTATACTTTATTTATGACTAACACAGAGACTGCAAGTACAATTAAATTTTAAAAACCATCTCCACATATGATTATCCAATAAAATAAGTAACATGGTTAATTTGGAACATCAGTGTCATCCTGAACTTCATCAAAGTAATGGCTGACCTAATAACATTACTTCTAATTAAATTGCCTGCCTTCTCCATTGTGACTAGATCTAATAAAAAGCAAACAGACAAGATTTAACATTTACAGTAATAAGTTACACTAAATGCTGTAATCAGGTCCCTTCAGCGAGCACAAAAGGCCATGCCAGGCTTTCCAAAATGACTATGCTGTAAGAAATTCAATTCAGAATATGTAGCATTCCTGGTGAACAGTTGTAATTATTGCTACCATCAGTATTAATGCTCAGTAAACAGCTCCCTTCTAATGTGGCTCTGTTTTCAGGAAAAATTAGTGAACTTCAACACTGAAGCTGAGATTTTAAACCAGACAGGAAGCCATTGAATTTTGAGTATGCTTTCCCTTGATTTTCCATTTATTAATATCAATGTTCAAAAATGTAGGAGCAGTGCACCCATCAATTTAGCATCCAAGTTAATGGAGTGAGGGATCCTGGCAATGGCAGAAGGAATTGGAAATTTTATTCTTCACAGTTCGAATACTGCATTGAACAGAAAGACAGCAACTCTTATGCAGTCAAGGATGGAGTGACAGGATGGGAGTTTTAAAATATATATCAATGTAAATGCTGGGAAAAAAAATTATCTGATCTACTGAGGGCACATCATCGCCAGAGGTCTATTTCAACAGCAGCTGGGAAGTTTACTTCATTTTTTACAATAGTAGTAAGTCAAGTTTTTGGGGTGGTGGCTCAAGGATCAGAAATATAGCTTGTCCCTCATTTTAGACTGCACCATCAATCCATTCCCTTCTTCAATGCAAACTTCTCACAGTATGCATTTCTCTACATGATGATCACATGAAGCAATGCTGGGCAGCTGTCGTTTATGTACAACTCTGGGCAAGCTCCATCTTGCTTATTTCCTCCTTTACTACTTCCTAGTACTGTTTTTGAACTCCTGACTTGCTAATATCACATCAATACCAGCATCCACGCTTCCACCACAATTCCTCCAAAAGTCTCCTGGTCAGGCTTCCCTGCTCTGGATTCCTAAACCTTGAGTTCATTTAAAGCTTTTCCAGCTCTAACCTATTTCACATTCAGTCCAATGCTCCTATCATCTCTCAGGTGGTTAATGTATCCATTCAATCTCCTAACACACTGATATATAAAAAACATTGTCTCATCTACAATTCATTCCTGATCTCAGTTTCCTTCCTTACACTCATGCTCCTTTCTCCATCTTGACGTCAAAACTCAAGGCACCATCTTCAACTCCTGCTGGAAACTGTGCCTCAGGCAACAATTTCTAAAGGACACCCGAGTCATGTAAATCCTCCTCTGAGTTTCTGGCTTGGAACTGTTGTAAATGGAGAAAGGGAGGAGACACCATATGAGCCTTAGAGGCATTTGGAAAGTAACCATATGGACATCAAAGAGGACTGAGGAGTTGAATAACTGTCTTAGAACAGGTTGGGTGATGTCATGGAGAGGGATCATGGTGAATATTCGGTGGAGAGGAATGGAGTGCTAAATTGCCTTGAAAGCAGTAAACAAAAATTTGCAGGGAAGCAAGAATGACAAGGCTGCAGTCAGTTGGAAAGCAGAGTCGAATTTTGATAAACACACAGCCATTTACAGGACAGAAACCGGAATGAATGGAATCAAGCAAGAAGTGCCGGACATGTGCTTATTTCTCTATGACTGTATGACTCTATGAATGTCAAAGGATAGTTACAGATATTGTAGACCATTTGGCCTATCTTTTCTCATTTAACCACAAAAACCGAAAAGCCAATCTGTTCAGCAACCGAATTTTTTCCCCTAAATTAAGGTATTGAACTCCACAACTTCACCGGAGAGTAATTTCGGACATTTGATTGCTATTTAAATAAGGAAGAAATCTAAAGATATTTTGGTTTGAACTTAACTAATTTTACGAAATAGCTTAAAACAATTTTGTAGACGTATCCTTATTTAACCCTGTAAGATCCTCTTTAAAGCCCCCCCCACTCTTCTTTTGGGATCATGAGGTCTGATTTCCTTCAGTCTTTCCTCACAGCTCAAGGCTCTGGAAAATTAAACATTTTCCTTGTAGCTTTCCCCTCCAGAGTCCATAGTGTTTCAATATGCTCCTCTATCTCAGTGACCAGAACCAATAGTGTGGTGTAGTGAACGTTTGGTCTGACCCAACCACTGCAATTTGATTATGGCTATATAGCTGTACATCCATTTGGCTTTGTTGATAATGCACTCCTCAATGAGTTCTCCAGGAGTACAAAATATTCGAGAACTTGAGAGACATAGGTATTTGACATAGAGAGCCAGTCAGTCAGGGTGTGGTCACCAGTGAGATTTATGACAATAAGAGGCTTTGAGGTGGGGAAGTGTCTGATCCAAATGCCTGATTTAATCCTTTTTTTGAATATAGCAGCTCCTACATGCACCACAAAGTGTGGCCTTGTCCCATTCAAATCTCAAAGGTCCCAGATATAATCCTAGGCCTGTGCTAAATTAGCTCTTAGCCTGAGTGATGATAACCACAACAGCAGCCCTCACAATTTCTGAGCTTACACAGGGAAAGATTTTCATTCGCCTTCCCAATCCTGATGACTATCCAGTAAGAAATGAGGTCATATGCAAGCTGTTAGCAAATTGTACTTGATGGAAAATGGAAAAGTGCAGATGATGGATTGAAAAAACTGTAATAAAACAGGAGTTTAATTCACATTAGTGTCATATATATATGCTTGTGGTCACTTATACAGCAGCTGTAGATTGTCAGCCTGATGTATTATTCAAGAAATGGTATACAGAAGGATTTAAAGAGCATTTAGAGGCCTGGCCATCAAACGAGGGAGGCAGAGAGAAAGGATGGGAAAGTCTTTATTTTATAACTAACTATTATGATTGTCATGGCAGGATAAAATAAGAAACGCAAATATCATACAGCATTTTTAAAATTATTATTGTCTCAAACAGAAATGCCGTGCTGGATTTTCCAAGGAATGGCAATCTCTCACAGATTACTACACTCTTCCTTTTTTACACCGCGAAAGAGTGCTGTAATTCTGGCAGGAGATTCTGGTCAGGGCTCCTTAAGAAATGTGGAGCTCTACATCCATTATGACAGCTCTCTCACATTGCAGAGGGATCAGGGGAATGCAAACCACTCCACATTTTTCACAGTAGTCAGCTTCTGTGTTCTGAAATTTACAAGTCCAGAACCATAGACAACGACTTTGACAGCTGCTGTCAAACCTGACTCCCCAAAGCCTGTTACCATTTATAAGGCAGAAGAGTGCGATGGAATACTCTCCAACTGTCTGCATGAGTGCAACTCTAATAACACTTAGGAAGCTCGACACCATCCAGGACAAAGCAGCCCACTTAATTGGCACCACATTCTCAAACATCAACCACTCTTCACTATCACCAATGCTCAGGTGCAGAGCCAGGTGAGGTTAGCATGGCAGAGGGTAAGGTGGCAGGTGGTTAAAAGATAGGTAAGGTGCCAAGTGGATAGTGTGATAAGTTGGTCAAGTGCCAGGTGGGTAGGAGTCCACGTGGTTACAGGGTAAGAGCCCAAGGCAGCCAGGTAAATGATGGAATGTTCAGAGTACATCAGAGTGGATGGGAGTGAACTGGTCCAGCATTGGGTGGGGAATGTCAGGTGTCTGGGGCCGTGGAGGTGTCAGGCTATATCAAAGAGCAATTAGGAGTCAATTATATTCTGAGACTCTGGGGCATCAAGTAGGCCTGACGAGGTAAGGATGGCAGACATCCTTCCCAAAAGGACAGTAGAATCAGGTTGGTGTTTATAACACAGTAATGGTCACCACTACTGAAACTGGAGGTGAGTTTTGCCCTCCTTGGAGGTAGCGAGAAGGAGAAATAACTTGGTGAACTGTGCCCAGAAAGATACTTGCCCCCTTCCTGCCACCTCAGCAATTAAAATCTGGATAATCTTATGAGATTATGATCTTCTTAACTTGTAATCTATTAAGTCCCTTAACTGGTCAATTAAAAGCCACTTATAGGTGTCAACACGCCAAGGACCTAAACACCTACTTACCCAGGATGTGGAAAATGCTTTCCCAACAGGGAATCCAGGGTGACCGGGAGTGGGGTGCGGCTCCATCTGCCACAATCTAGGGAGAAATCATTGAGGCGGTGGGACTCTGGGGTCAGTAAAGGATGGGAGGGGTTCATGATAAAAGCCACCTCCTTGCCCTTGCTTCTGAACCGCCTGATACTTACCCTAACCCTAACCATCTTTCTCCTGGATTCCAGCCAAAGATTCTCACCTCGAGCCAACAATGAGACTTACCTGCCTACCAATACAGCTCTTCATGCCTGTATGGCCTGAGCCTCCATCTCCCTGAGGTTGTAGAACACACCAATAGGCCAGCAGCCTCAGGAACGCCGGACTTCAGTGTTAAGACTTTATCTTGGATCGGAAGATTGCTGGACATCACGTAAGCACCTCATTTGTACTTTGTACTGGTAGGTGCAAGGAGTTAGTCATCCCTGAAGTTACCTACGCCAACACTCTGTGCAAACAGCAGTAAATCCTGGCCGAGCTTTTAATTCCAGTTTATGTTTTCATTAATTAAATTCAGATTCCACTTGCAGATTTGAACCTGTGACCCCAGTTAATTGATGTGGGTCTTCTGGGTTATTCATCCAGTGATGTTACTGCCCTACCACTACCTCCTCAGAGGTGTGTGGAAGGCTCAAGCATTACTTAACATTGATAAAATATAAACTATGCACATCATTTTTCCTATATCCACTGCACTGAGACAAACGAAGTCTCAAATGCAGGAATAAGGAACACTGCCTTATAACCTACATTCCATTTTGACACATTGAGAACAGTTGGAAAAACGCTTTTTTAAACCAGCTTTATGTGATGGAAAGTTAGAACAAATAGCCTGCAGGCCTTGTAGAGCCGAAAACCTGAAGGATCTCTCCTTTCGTGGAATAGATAATTAAGTACCAATCACTAATGTCCACTCACCTCATTACTGCCACCCCACGCCCAGTCATTCTCCGATTCTGTGGGCCTAATACTGTGCTTCTGAAGTGTGAAAACATCGAATCAGTCCTGACATGAATAGTTCATAAATCAAGCTACTGGACCATCACTGATCAACAATAAATTCAAGTGATTGTATTAGCAGAGTGGAAGTGGTTTGAAGAATATTCCAGAATCCCCTTCTGCATTTATGGTTTGGCTGACTACAATACATTTGTTATGACTGAGCTCATCCATTAGAGGCATGTTTGGAGCTAAAAGGATCCTGTTATGTTTCAAAGCTGAAAATATTTGTGACAACTATCTTCTCCACAATTGCATCCAAAATAATAGCATGGCAAAGCATAATTGTATGTGGAATATTTCTTTTGATTGATGCTTGTAGCAAAATTAGAATTTTTTGAGTCGATTTTCCAAGGGCATAGTCTTAGTTTGTTGCTGTGACTTTGACAGAGATTCACAGAAACTCCAAGGTAATGGCAGAAAGAGCATTCGAGATTTTATCCAAAAATTACAGTTGATCATTGAAAGAAGTCCACATTAAAAAAAAACCCTTACATTTATCAAGGATCCAAATGATTTTACTACAAATAGCAAACAACAGACAATTCCCCAAACCTTGAAATTTTTCATTTATTTGTGGGAGGATGAACATCTTACAATGTCTGAAATCTTTTTGCATTTTGAAATAACTAGAACCTAAAACCACATTCAAGATACAGCCACATTTCTCTTGGGACGTAAAGGTAGATAGAGCAAGGGTATCTGATGGGTTTAACCTTCTCCAAACTGTCAACAGGGATTCCTGGGATCAAGGGTTTATTGTCTGAAGAAAGCTTGAACAGGTTGGGCCTGTGCCCATTGGGTTTGGAAGAATGAGAACAGATTTTTTTGATAAAGAACACCGGATCTTGAGGGTATTTGATGCCGTGAATGCAAGGAGGTTATTTCCTCTTGTGGAGGAGACTAAAAGTAGGAGACACCATTGAAGAATAAAATATCTTCCTCTTAAGCAGAGATCGGGATTTTTTGTTCCCCCTCAGCAGTGTCGAATTCTTTTCCCCAAAAAGCAGTGGAGGCTGGGTACGTCATTTACTTAAGACAAAGTTTGACAGACAAGAGAGTGAAGAGTTATGACGGGCAGACAGGAAAGTGAAGCAGAGATCACAACCAGATCAACCATAATTTTATAGAATGGCAGAACAAGCAAGAAAGGCTAAGAAGTCTATTCCTGCTTATAAATCAGCTGGCAGCATGCGTCCTCCTGTAACTGAGGTGCTTTCTTGTCATGGATTCCTTTATTTTATTGACAACTTTGTTCCTTCAACTAATGGCTCACTCTATTTAAAAAAAAACAACAGCTCAAACCACATGCTGGCAAAACATCTTTGTGCAGCTATAGGTACAATATATCTGTTGATGCATATTTCTTGCCAAGGAACTTGCCAAGGAGCAATTTGTTTTGCTTTATGATTTGGCAGCAAGAATGAACAGAAATGAATTAACATCTGAAAGGGTTCAGTTTTCCAGTGCAAACAGCAGCAATCTATTCCAGAACTGACAAAAACTCAATTTACTCGAGGCAGGCAAATTGAAATGACGGCAAATTCTGTAATTTGCAAGTCCCACAGCTATCAGCAATGTAACTTTTACCCGGTATCCAGTCTTCAGTCTGACACATATAGGCAAGTTTGCCAAGACTGTACATGGGCTCAACAGGAAAGGAATGTAGATTAGAGAATGTGGCAGAGAGGTACTCTCATTTTCTGGTCACTAACCAAAAATAGACTAACATTTCTGTCTTGAGCTTGCTGCGTCGCTCCAGTGAGGCTCAGCACAAGCTGGAGGAACAGTATCTCATTTCCCATTTGGGGAACCTGCAGCCTTCAGGACTCAATGTGGTGTTCAATGATTTTAGGGCCTGAACACACTCTTCCATGTCCTTTGATCACCCACAGACCCCTGGCCCCATCATGACCCAGGCTGCTTTAATCTCAGCCAACCCATTTTCACCTGCTAATGGTTCCTGTTATCAGCTTTTCTTACTCCCTGGCCCACCATTATCCATCACTCTATTTGCCCAACCGCTGCTGTTCTCTCTCTCTCTGGGCTCCATCTCCACCTACTGCATACTCCTTTCTCCACTGTCACGGCATATACACCACCTTTTCCCAGTTATCATCGGTTCTAAAAATGGGTCATTGGACCAGAAACATTGGCTCTCCTTTCTCTGCCAGACCTGCTGAGTTCCTCAAGATGTCCAGCATCCACAGTTCTTTGTTTTTTTTGTTAGAAAATTATTGCTTGGTAGTATCGACCACAAAAATTGCTGAAGAGGAGGAGATGGGACAAAGGCACCTGCCATCTTGCACTCATCAAAACTGACACAAGAACGTCAAATTTCAAAGGGAACAACAATTTGTAATGCATAAGAAAAACATGTTGATTAGTTGGCAAGACGACTGAATTTGATTGAGGTGTTTCCATGAACAATGCAGCAGTAAACCATTGTCCCTCACACTTCTGTTCAATTCAAAAAAAGGTGCACTGCATGGACATGTTCCTTTCTCCAACACAGGACATGTCCCCTTACTCCAAATGCTCCAATAAATATAACGTATGAAATAAATCTATTGAGCATTATAGGAAAATCTATCTCTCACTCTCCCATAACTTGTACACCAACTGACTGAAAGTTAAACAAGCCATCTGAACAATCATAAGCCATAAGAGGGAATAACTTGAATATCTGCCTCTTTGTCAGTGGACTGTTGGCTGAGAATCCAGGTCCTTATAAAAGGATTATTTGAGTGAATTTGTCTACACAGACGCTAAGAGGGATTGACTTTACTTGAGTGACATCTGTATCTGGTTGTAGTAAATTATTTTTTCTTGATCCCATTTGCTAATATCTCAATGTTTATTTGCACAAGGTTAAGAGATAGCAAGTGCTTAATGCTTCTGTTATTATTATATTAATGCTCTGCTTGATTGATACATTTACAGAGTTGTAAAAACACCATATTTTCTTCCAAAGCTCATAAATATGTGTTTCTAAGTTGTTTCTGAGATTATCACTGTTATACATATTTAGTTGCTTCTGTACATAGTAAATTCTGGGTAAATAAGCATGGAAGGGACATGAGTTAGCTTGGGGGACTATAATTGTCATAAAAAGCAGTTGGGAACATAAGTTGCCATGGATAAGACATTTTGAAGTCCCTTTTCAAAAGCTTCCCAAATCCAGACTAAGATTCATAATCCTCTGAGGGGTCATGAACTACAAGCCATGAAGAAGCTGGTCCAGTTCCATGAAAAATGCAGTCGGCCAGGAGGTGCCGACCACTGCAACGGAGCCAGATGGGTTGGTAGTGCAGACTTATATCCTTATTCCACACACCAACAAAAACACCGGGGGGCACAGTAGCTCAGTGGTTAGCACTGCTGCCTGGGTTCGATTCCAGCCTTGGATGACTGTCCAATACACAGGTTCGATGGATTGACCATGCTAAACTGTGTATAGAGTCCAGGGATGTGCAGGCTAGGTGGATTAGACGTGGGAAATGTGGCGTAGGGGGCTGGGTCTGGGCGGGATGCTATTCGGAAGGTCGGTGCAGACTCAGTGGGCTGAATGGCCCTTTCTGCACTGTGGGAATTTTATGAACTCAAGGTTCCTGGCATCAGGTCCCAAAAACCACTTGTAAATGAATTCAAAATCCTTCTGACCTTGTGGGACCCTGGCCCTACATATCTACCCTTGATGAAAAGAAGATTGCAAGTCAACTACTATTTCAAAGATTAACATTTTGAGCTGTTTTGACCATTTCAAACAAGAAGCCTCACTTAATGATTAATTTCCCTCTATTCACAAATTTCACATTTGGGATGTAGGCATAAGGAAAGTACTTATTGCCTGCCCGTGCTTTCCCTGAAGAAATGGTGGAGTACCATCTTCATAAAGTACTGCAGCTCCAATGGGGAAGGTACCCTCATCATGCTGTTTGCTAATGCATTCCAAGAATTTGAGGCAGTGTCAATTAAGGAAGAGCGATATGAGTTCAGATTGACTTGAATGGAGATCTTTGAGGTAACACAGTTGCCATAATCTGTTTACAGACTGTTTGAATTACTGAATACTAAATAGGTCTGGTTTCTATATTATACATACAACCGACATGAGACGACAGGAACTCCATGATGGCAGATGTTAGTCTGGAGGTGGAGGTGTCACTGCTTCATTTAATAAATTAACCAGATGCACAAAAAGAAAGTCCCTAAAATAAACTAACTCTCCATGTTTTGAAAAATATTTGACCATTCCCATCAGTTTTAAACCATCTATTTTAAACACTTAAGATATAAACAACAACATGCCACAATGGGTTCTCAGGTTAGACACTGGCTGCATCTCTTCCAATTTGTCTCTATGAATGCAGTGACATAGTCAAATTGGTTCTCCAGTACATTTTACACTAAGTTTGGCAAGAGACTCCCCCACAAGCAATGTGTGTTGAGAAAATCTGGGTGGATTTTACAGTGGGATGCCAAACTGCACCCCAGCTTTGCTATTCCCTCACCTTCCTTGCAGACCAATGGATTCCATTCAAATGCCAATGAAGCTCTTAAATAGAAGTTAATTACCCACTTAAAGGAGGCTGCCTTGGACTTTATTAGGCCCCTGGCACATGGGGGTCATGTTGGAAGGTAGGCAGGAAGATGGGGAGCTCACCAGCTGTTTTATTTTATGAAGACCCTCCACCTTAAATACATTGGTGAGAGTACATCGGACAATTAGCCCACAAATACAAAAGCAAAGTATTGTGGATTCTGAATATCTAAAAGAAAAATGGAAAATAATCACAACACTCGGACAGCATCTTTGAAAAATGAAAGTGAGTGTTGCAAATGCAAGGTTCGAGGGAATGAAGGAATGAAAGAAGATGATAATGTTTTGCACTAACTTTTCAAATTCATAATGGCATAACGATAGGGACATGTGGCTTCCTGCTACCTCTGCTAGGCAACAAGCTAGGTGATAGTCATTGTGGGGACAGAAGAAGGTAGCCTTACTTAAACCACATAACATACTTCAAATTTAAATAAAAAAAATGAGAGGCAGCTATTGTGCCTTGTGTAGAGTTAAAAATCATTTGACGAGAGAGACAGAAAATGAACAACAGCTATTTTAGTCTGCAGCAAGAAAATATTGACTTATCTTAGCTATCATGGAGAATTCTGGAAAGCTTGTCCACTTCTCAAAGAGAAAAAACCCACAACAATTGAAGGAGACTGGAAGATTTTCAGTAGAAGAAATTACTAAAGTGGGTCTTCTTGCTGAAAGTCCGTTCAGGAATTCTCAGAATTATTCAGATAGTAGAGTTGGGCCAATGGGCTGAGAAATGACAAATGGCTTTGAATTGAGATAAATGTGAGGTGTTGAATTTTGGTAAGACAGACCAGGGCAGGATTTACACAGTTAATGGTAGGCCCTTGGGGAGTGTTGTTGAACAGAGGGGCCTAGGCATGCAGTTTCATTGTTTCCTTGAAAGTGGCATTGCATACAGACAGGCTGGTGAAGAAGGCATTTGGCACACTTGCCTTCATTGATCAGAGCATTATGTATAGGAGTTAGGAGGTCATGTTGAGGCTGCATAAGAAATTGCTGAGGCCACTTTTGGCATAATGCATACAATTCTGGTTGCCTTGCTACAGGAAGGATGTTGTTACACTGGAAAAGGTACAGAAAAAAATTTGCGAGGATGTTGCCAGGACTAGAGGGCTTGAATTATAAAGAGAAAATGGAAAGGCTGGGACTTTTTCCCTGGATCATCGGAGCTGAGGGGTGACCTTATCGAGGTTTATAAAATCATGAGGGGCATAGATAAGGTGAATAGCCAAGGTCTTTTTCCAAGGGTAGAGGAGTCCAAAACTAGAGGGCATAGGTTTAAGGTGAGAGAGGAAAGATTTAAAAGGGACCTGAGGGGCAACCTTCTCATACAGAGGTTAGTGTGTAATGAAATGAGCTGCGAAAGGAAGTGGCAGCCAACAACAACATTTGAAAGACATTTGGACAGGTACACAGATAGGAAAGGTTTAGAGGAATATGGACCAAATACAGGCAAATGTGACTAGTTTGGTTTGGGAAACCTGGTCGGTATGGAGAATTGGACTGAAGGATCTGTTTCCGCGCTGCCTGACTCTATGACTCAGTGAAGAAAGGTTACCCAAGTCCACTGAGAACTGCAAGGGTCAGACTGTTTTGTCAAAAGACCACAATTCGATGAAAAGTGTTCTGAAAAGTAACAGTGCACTGTGGGGTTTTTGGTCATATAAACAAGTGTTATTTTTCTTTAGAATATCAGTTGTACGTAGATAAGGTAAAGTCAAGGTTTCAGAAGATTGTGAAAGTTGAAATCTTCATCTGTAAGAAGTAGGAGCAGAAGTAGATTATTCAACTCATCAAGTCTACTCCGTCATTCAATGAGATCACGGCTGATCTGATAATCCTCAACTCCATTTTCCTGCTGTGTACTACAACCCTTGATTTCCTTAACGATCAGTGGGCCACTTTCCCATTACCTACCTATTCACCCCAACCCGCCTAACATTTTATTGCAAGTAGATGTAGCCTCTTCCTAAATCTGCTGTCTTTTCCCCCATGGACCCATCAGAAGTATGCCTTCCTGCTGAAGTCATTCCCAAATCCCTCCTCTTGAATCTTAATTTTATATTCCTTCGTTAGGAAAGAGGAAGAAGATAACTGCAAAATGTATAGGCCAGTTGACCCCTTGCTAGCAGTGGGTGAAAGTTGAAGGGGTCATTTGAGGAAATTGCAACCCCAATGCAGAGCACCCCACCCTACGCAGAGATCACTCTAAATGTTAGTACAATGTAAAGAAGCATTACTACATTTTCTGCATGCTGTCCCAGTGCAACAGGTTCTCTATGAGGATTGTGTTTTTGTTAGATTACCCCTCTAGAGTTCATATACTTCAAGATAAATGATTGAGCACTTCGAAAGACATGAATTAATCAGGGACAGTCAGCATGATGCTACAAAGGGCAGGTCAAAAAACTCAACTGGTTGAATATTTTGAGATAATCACAGTATGAATAAAGAAGAGAGAGAAGAATGTTCAGAATCCATTTAAGTAAATGGCATTCAAGAAACCTTTTGAAAATTAAAGGTGAATGGCATTAAAGCCACTGCAGCTGTAAGAATAGAGAGACAGAAAACAGAAATTAGACATAAAATGAGGGTAATGGCGTTCTACAAAGGTTTATTCTGGCCCCTTATCTTAATTTGTTTAATTGACTCAATCATAGAAACAAACATACTGCCATTAAAATTTGATAATGACATCAAATTAAAGATGTGAGGAAGAATGCAAGAAATAGCAGAATGACACAAACCACCTACGCAGTGAAAGAATAGCGGCAGATTAAGTTCAATGCATTGAAATGTGCAATATTATACATGGGAAAATGGATAATGTCCTAAACAGTGAGAATATGAAATTCCAGTCTCGGGACTAAGACATAAATTGACCTGCTGTTTCATCAGGAATTAAAAGGATTCTGTGTCCTATCTGTTCATTTGTAAGACACTCTGAGGGTTTGAGGGGGTAGGGGTGGGGAGCGGCAGTCAGGGATGAATCTTCTGCCCGCGCTCGTCACAGCTCAATGCAGTAGCTCTGATCTCCTGGAAGTTTAACACACAGGTACCTGGTAGGTCTCAAACAGAACATTCACCTGCAGACAGTTGAGAGAGGCTTCTGAGGATGAGACAAAGGCTCCAAATGTTTAAAAGGCAAGTCTTACTGATCTTAAGTAGCTTGATTATCTTGAACAAAAACCCTCTGTCTCTTTGGGAGTTTCAAAAATACTTATTTATAAGGCTGTTTTGTGTGTTCCCTCAGCAGAGTAACATGTGCCCAGTCAAATTTCCAAACCGTAGTGAAGGCAACCGCCATTGCTCCTCCATTGCTAAACCTTGCGTCTCTCTGAAGCAAATGATCATAATTAGTGATGGCATTTATGCTACATCATTTGGGTGGCACCAGGGTACCCAACCTCAAACTCTAACTGCTGGTTAGAACCAGTGCTAACAAATTTTACGTGACGGGGCCTAAAATGTGAGCAGGGCCCTCACTTCAATATCAAAATGGACTGGTCATGTCCACCTACAAAACCTCCTGATGAGCAGTGCAGAGGCCCAATGGAATAAGCTATAAATGTGTAATTGTTTTGCCTGTTGTACAGTCAAATGATCGACGCTAGATTTATAAAGGAGTTCATGAATAGACTGACAGAGCCACTGCCCAACTCTCCAGCGGTACACCCGGGGCACTGGTTCTGTGAGCCTACACATGAGATTGAATACTGATAGACAGGGTAAAATAACAATGCAGATGCCCTGTCAAGGCTGCCACTACCAGAGGATAAAGATGTTTCCAACTCTAGCCGGAATACTTTTCCCAGGATGATAAGGGGCCAGTGTCAATAATTCAGGTGCTGGATGCTACTTGAAACAATGCAAGCACAGTTACAACATTTAAAAGAAATTTGGATACATACATGAATAGGAAAGGTTTAGAGGGATATGGGCCAAATGCAGGCAAGTGGGACTAGTTTACTTTGGGAAACTTGGTCAGCATGGACAATTTGGACTGAAGAGTCTGTTTTGGTGCTGTATAACTCTATGTATATAATTACTTCTGTGCTTTAATTTCTGCAATTCCAAGATTGAAGTAGAAGCGTTGAAAGTGAAAATGGAATAATTCTGTCTGAAGTTTAGAAAAGGTGCTGGAACAGGATCCTCTGGCGTGAATTACACTAAAAGCAGCAGATTTACCACTTTTAACTTTGTGTGACTATGGGAGTTACTTTCAACATCAGCAGGGCTGGCAAACTAGCCGTATTGAATCAGTCATTCAGTACACAATGTACAACGTATCCTTTCCCAATGAAATCTATTCTCTCCATTTTTTACCATCACCAAAGCCAAAAGTTCTCCATGACATATCAATTTTCACTTAGATAAAGTGGCTTCATTTCAATTCAACAATCTATTGATGAGTTTGCTGATTCAGAGCACTTGTAAAACCTCTCCCATTTTCTTTAGCCAGCAAATAGCTTTTGTTTTCCCTTGACAGTAAAGAAAGAGAACATTTATCTTTCAATGCCTTCCCTGTGCAACAGCACAATTTTATTATGGAGACAGTGCAAACACACTGATAGTTCATGATTAAGAAAATGAAATCAGTCTCTGGAGTTCAAAGACATCAATAAGAACTAGGAGCAGGCAATTCAGCCCTTTGAGCTTACTTTGCCATTTGAAACAATCATGGCTGATCTCATCTTGACCTCAACCCCACACTCATGCCTACTCTCCATAACCATTCAGCCATGTTACTCATTAAAAATCGGTCTGCCTCCACCTTAAATTTACTCAATGTCCCAGCATGCATCAGGCTCAGGGCTAGTGAATTCCACAGATTAGTAACAGGATTCCATCATCTGTAGTATATCACCAGTGGAGTTCAACCTGTTGTAACACAAATGGGAAGGAATGGCCAACTGTTTTGTTTTTTGTTGTTGCAATCGCTCCTCAAATTACCTGAAAAATATTCCCTCATAGATTCACAAGGTCATTTTGGAATGGTAACATGTAAATTTTGAAAGACGTCCAAATCACTGTTAGGATAAGGAGGAAGAATCTAGTTGATGTTGTTCCCCAGTGCTTTATCCTTTTACAACATCTAAGCAATTCCTACTTGCTTACTCAACCTGTTTATGAGCATTAATATCATCATTAGATGTCACAATGTAGAACAGTTTTAGGCTTCAGGCCTGATCCTAACAAACATAGGACATTTCCAAATTGAGGGTGGGCGCCACTGAATTAAAAGCCTGGGTAAATGTGAATGTTAGATATAACCTTACATTATGATATGATTTGGAGCCACTTTAGTCCATGTTGCTAATCAGAGTAGGTTATTCTAATGTGATAGATACAGTTTTCTCTGGTCTTTGTTTGAATTGCACTTGGCATTTGAAACATTCCGATTGTAATTCAGACAAAATTAATATCTCTGGAAGTTGAATTCAGACCTAACATCCACAATTTTGTTTTGATTTTTGTTTCCTCTAGTTCTATTTCATTTTCATAGAAACATATAGAAGTCTGGAAAGCAAAGAAAGCCATTCACCCAACTAGTGTCAGCATTTGCCATCCACATGTACAAACAGTCCTAATTACCTTGTTCCTATATCCGATCATCTTTCCTTTTGCTGCCTCCGCAATCTAATGCTGACTGTTATATCATCTTTACTGTTTCCCTTTTTAGTTAGGTCTTAAACCTCATGTTCACTACTCCCACAATATCCATATTCAGTTAAGTCTCTTCCCATTACCATGAGTCAGCAGCTTAAATTGATCTCTTTCTATATGTGGATCAGTAACTGATCACTGGGATGTAAGAACCAAAATCCTAATATTATGTGAAACAACTCCTTCTACGGTAAATCCAAATTGTCCACCATGCCTTTTAGGCCTCCTACCTAAATCGTTCTAATATCTCTTTTTAAGGAGGTAATTATTTGACAAGGTTGTTCCCTGATAATGCTTGTCAAATATAAACTGACTGAACAATTAACTGCTATGGATTGGCATGCAATCATTTTGCAACCGTATGCAAATGAAGAGGAAACGAGGAAAAGATTTTTTAATTTTCTGGCCCACATATGACAGTTTATTTTTTCTCAATCCTCTGACAAATATGTACTGGCCAGCTTGGTATGGGAAGGGAAGCAAACGCAAATGTCAGAAATTTGGTTGTTGCAAAAAAGAGATTGCTAAGTACTTCATTGTGACCTTGTAAATGAATTCCCTGCATTACCATGTGGGGCTGCTCTTGTTCCCTTTATGTAGCTTGCATCAGAAACTTAAAAGGTACTCACAATGGTGTGTGGCTAGAAGAAATATTTGAATGGAATTCAGACCAGTCAGCGCCTGTTATCTCTGCACAATGTGAATGGGACATCCTCATTTGCTACATATTAATTGTGCACAAAGGCAGAAGAATGGTATCAGTTTACGCTGGGCATGCCTGTTGCAGTGATGATTGTATCAAGTAATCTGGCGAAGGAAACAGCTGCTAGAATTGTACACCCTGCCCAGTCTAACTGGGAATTCTAGTCTTTCCCTTCACTCCATTTTATGAATGAAACTCAATGCTGCCTAGCTCCATTCATGCCTGAGTTCAGCTTATGTGCAGAGGCCCCAGGGGGATAGATTGAATCAATCACTCTTGAGCAAAGTTGACATGATCGGGCTAATGTGGCTTCAGCCTTCAATTACTGGTTTAGGAAGACAGCCAGAGTCCATTTGACCTCATAACACTGTAATAGGAGTACAAATCCGGATTACACTGTTGACATGTGTTGAACTCAGAAAGCTGTTGACTGCTGCTGAAATTCTATGACTTTTGACCACTTAAGCGGACAGTGCAACATAAAAAGTCCTTGTGTACATTAATTCTGAGGGTCTACTTCACAGGAATACATTCTTTAATGTACAAATAGAAATACAAAGCACTCTCATCACTGCAACAACAAATTCCCGCAAAAACTGAGGTACTACAATACAGGCTAACACTGAAATTAATGTCAAATTTGTTCGTCTTTGAAATCCAATCATTTTAAAATATTTTCCACAAATACATACAAACACCACAAATGCATGTTTATTTCATCTAGTTTTTCTTCCTGAATGTGCACAAATACAATATCCATGACTACATTCACTTCAGAATTTGGGATTCATTTTACTTTTATGCTAACACAGAGAACAGCATACCACCACAGCCAATACATTTGGTAACATTTTATATTAAAATTCAGTGTCATTTGCAGTGTTACACCAGAGTGAATCAAGATTTTAACCAGGTCACAGTTGTTTTATGGCAGGACGTTTGCTCTTCATATATTGATATCTTAACCAGAATATTCAGGGTATGGCTTGGTTGTTTGACTTGCCAGAATGGGTCATCTATGGATCTACTAGGCACAGAGAAAGATAAAGCTGGGGTGAAAATGAGGCTACATGCCAGATTATTGTTGGATTCAATGGGCATGTTGTGTTAAAAAGAAAGACATCTGTTGGAGTTGAGGCTTAGCTTAATAAGGAGAGCACTATGTGGACCTGTTGCATACTGACAGGGTAAATGTATTTGGGGCCTGAGGTACAACCTGAGACTCTGAGTCAAGATGTAGCACAGAGAGCTGTAGTGAAGGCATTCAGTATGGGAACAAGAAGACTGAGCAAGCAATTAGGACAGGAGTGGATGTTGTTCATTACAGAAGGATAGCTGTAACATGATAGGCACTGTATTAGCTGTGAACAATGAAAAGACATTAGTGGAGAATAACAACTGATGGAAAGTTGCTCCCAGGATCAATGACAAAAGCTGATTAAGTGATCACAAGGACCAATCAAATTGTGCACTAAAAGAGATTTGTCTTAAATTATGCATCCAATGAGACTGCACTCATGGAAGTGCACATTTTCAAAACTGGCCCTTATAGATCATAATTTAAACACTATTTCAAAACATTATTTAACGTAACATATTATTTGGCAATGAGCAAATACAGCGCAGGAATGTAAAAGGTGCACATAATTAAGACTTTGTTCCAATATTGCACCATCAGCACATATCAGCAGCACAACACAGAAAAATTACTTGCAAATTGAGAAAACCACACAATAATGATCTAAAATCTAAATGAATGAGTAATGGCTCAGTGGTGGCACTCTCTTCTCTGAATCAGGAGCAAATGGACTCAAGCTCCAATCCAACAAGTTGTGCAAATATTTCAGCCAAACACCTCATTCAGCATAATATTGAGAAAGATGCTATATTTTTGATGGCAAATTTACCAAGCCCACTGCTCTCTTTAGAAAGATGTAAAAGATCCCCACATTATTTGAAGAACAGTAGAGATGTTCCGCAGATGTTGCAGTAATATTTAACCAAACAACTCCCTCAAAAAAAAATTGATACATCTCACAGCAGTTTATGGGGACCTGATGTTGCAACAGTGACTATTTTATTTTCTCCAAGTTATATGAGCAACTGAACTTCAATTAAGTTGCTCATTAGCTACAAAGCACTTAGGGATATCATGGTTGTGAAAGGCATTATGTATATGTGGTTCCTTTTTGATTTGTCTTTAAAGCACTGCTGTAAGTGAAGCAAATCCACACAATCACGATTTCACACTTCAGTGGGGTTAAATTAACTCCCCAACAACTAGCTTTGACTAACAAATATAAAGAATAAAGTGTTATACAGAAGCGATGTCAGAAAAATATGATGATGTGATTTGTAATATATGATAGGCAGATTAAAGGATGGATAAATGCATTCATGCATATATAGATATATGTATATTTAAGCTTAGGTTCGAATTAATCATTAATGTCAAATTAATGACACAGATTGTATACAGTAGTTTTTTTTTAATTCTTACTTTAGGGTTAGGATTAGGTGACCTTAAGGAGTTATTTTATTAAGCAAGAACAACAGTTATTAAAGATAAAGGATTGGGAAAAAATAGAGAAGGGCAAGGCCATCACACAACTGTGGTAATGCAACCACTCATAATGATGAATGGGTTTATCTTTAATAACCACAATGTCTCCGGCCACTTCCACACAGGGAGGACTGGAAATGTGAACCCAAAGCACTTTTCTAATGCAAGTACATCAGATAATGCATTCAGGCTGAGGCTCCACAGGGGCTGAGAATGACCAGTCGCCATCCCTTCAGTGTAACAGTAGAAGCCAGTTATTCAATAAGCTGCAGCTGAAGATTATTTGTTTCATTGATGCGACTAACTTGGATCTTATTTTGTACATTTGTATTCCCAAGATCACTAACCTGAATCATATGCGTAATCTCGTGGTTCTTGCTTAATCATCATCGGCTGCGGAAAACTCTGGTTTGTTGGCCCACTAATCATGGTGGCATGTTCATAGACTGGATCATGATATTCCTGTTTGAAGCCCTGAGGGGGAAAAGGGATGTTGGGCTCAGACAATTGCCTCTGGTACATCGGACGACCTTCCCTGGGCAGCCCATGAGGAGGTGGGAACGAATGGCACGGCTCTGAAAGCTGACGCCGGAATCTGAAAGTGATACAGAGTAGGAAAGTTGAGTGAAAAATTCAAGTATGCTTCATCATTGTCCTTAATAATCCAGCATTGATATAGGTTGCAAAAACTGAACACCACAGTAAAGACCAATTACATTCGAGGACAAAGGATTTAAGTTAAAAGTAAAAATCAGGGGCTTAGTTTGAGACACCACAACAGAGCTAAGGAATTAACTTGAGTTTTATAACAGGAGAGGAGGTGCACATTCTTGACAACAATGACAAACCTATGGTGTTTTATACACGTACATCTTTAAGTGTATATCTACAAGACTAGAAGGAGGGCACTAGGGTTCCATATGATATAACATTCATTCTGTAACTTTGTGCAGGACAAATTACTTTCTTAGGGAATACAGTGTGATAATATCCAAATGTATGTTGCAACAAACTTGTGAGCAACAGATTTGCTGCTGGATAGATCCCCATCAAAAGGAGGCATACTGGAAGCTCAAGTGACCTATAACCATTTTATTGAATTCTGAAGGAACTGTAGATGCTGAAAAAGCTATTTATATATGGAGAAAGAGAATTGAAGGCTACAGGGATTGTGGTAACATTGCTTCATTTTACAACAACGTCAGAGAAAACAAAGTGTTCCTTAAAATAAGAGCACACCAGTGGGCTGAGGGGGAGCTACTCATCAGTGAATAATTACATTAGATTTAATAGGCAAATAACCTTTTCTCACTCCAAATTTTGTTTCATTCTTGAATAATAAACAGTAAGTTACGGTATAATAAACTCATGGTAATTACATTACTGGCATTCATTGTTCAGCATTAATGTCATCACACATCAATGACACAACAGTATACTTTGACAGTGTTGATATTGAGAGCTTCTGCCAGGATGAGCAAGGACACAAAGCAGATTGAAGCTGTCACAGAGGTGACTTCATGAATCGCACTCTCAGCACAGAACCTCTCACACCAGAAACAATTATTGGGAGTCCAAAAAGGATACTCTCATTAAATATGTAAAAAAGTGACAGTTCTATGGATTCACTCAAGGTTGGAATATATTCTTGATACGAAGTATAAACAGCTCCAGATTTGCCTTGCAGTTTTTTGGCTTCATCTGAATTCCTCAAACTCCCACTTTACAATCATTCCCACATAACCATCATTCACTTGTATTTGAGAGAACTAGTAAAATCTAATAATAAGAATGCACGAAGATGCCATATATTTTAATGATGAATACTCGGCAGTGAACTTACCAAGGACCTGAAAAACCTGAGGGTGGAACTAGCCTTGGGCCATGACTTTGAACAGGCAGAAGTGAACCCTTAGTCAGCTTTACTTCCCATTTGCTCCTCCTTTCCATTGAATTTAGTGAAAAAAAAACCCTCAGGGTGTTAAGCAGGCCACGAATTCACCGTTACCCATTTGTACTACTACCCTGAAAGCTATTTCACTGCCGGTATATAAACCCAGTGCAGTTTTAGGTCCATTTACTTTTGGGTTGTCAACAGCTTCAAATGCAGGCAGCAGTCATCCCACACCAATATGTGTGACGATGCTCCCACAAGAAAAGAATTAACATAGAATGCCCACTGACTGTATACTCAGGACTCACATATCTCCAGCTGGATTTGGAAGATACTGATGGATGGACTCAGCAAACACTTATCATATCTAAATCAATAAAGGAAATAACTAAGTGTACTTGCTGACCTAGGATCCATTGGATAGGCATTCTCTGGAATGGGCTGGGTGGTAGGCAGATGAGCTGGAAAACTCCGGTCCGGTTTGGGAGTTGCTGCAGGATTAGGTGAGCCATGGTGCAAAGGGGAGACTGGTGTGCTGGATGGGGTTGGCGGGTTAGAGGGTTTCAATCCTGCGGGTGGCTTCTGATCGTAGGCACTACAGAAACATAAACAAGCCCACAAACAAATCGAAAGATTAGAAAATAAAATGTGCTTTCCTCTATGGCAAATGTCTGAAGAAAGCAACCTGTAATATCAAATGATCGTCTTAACCTGGTTTGGGCTCTGAATGGGATATCGGGAGAAGGGCTTACATACATCACTTTCCTCACACACTTAAATGCAAGGGGAAGCCAGTCCCTTTACAGGATAACTCCTTATATGAAACCTCCCATTTGCCAATTTGTTTTAAGCATTCAAAAGGAATACATGCATGTCAGCAGGCCTGCCTGGAAATCTGATACTGAAATTTTTGCCCACACCAATAGGCTTCCTTTACAGCACTACTTGGTAGGATGGCAAAAGTACGTTGATGCGTTGAAACACATTAATGTGCAAACAAAATCAGTCAGGGAGTTCTGAAGACTGACAGTCTGGGAAATCCAAGGAAAGTTCGAATGCTTGCTGATATCAGATACAGACATGCAGCCTCTTTTACAATGGCAGCAGCATCGATTCGGAGTTGGAAGTTTGCTAATATGAAAGATTGACTGCTTCATTACCTCTCCTCTCAGATCTTTAATAGAAGACGGCACCATTCACTCTTTGATAATATCATAAAATGGCGGAAAGCCTTTCTGAACCAAAATTACTGCAAAAGCTTGCATTATCTAAGATTTAGACTTGGCTCAGTGGCTTTAAACCTGCCTCCTGAATCCAGATTCCAGCCTGAAGAACCTTCAAAGCTGAGCACCTCTCTACCAACCTCACCCCCAATCCCTCACCCTCCCCAGTTTCTGATCCACCACGAGGCTTCTGATCATCTAGAATCATAGAACACTTACAGTACAGAAACAGGCCATCACCCCTCCCCATAATCCCGCATGGGGTTTTAACCATGGCTAAATTGCACATCCCTGGATACTACGGGGAAATTTTTCATTAGTTTGGCCAATCCACCTAACCTGCACATCATGCGGCTGTGAGAGGAAACCTTAAAGCCCCAAAACTCTGATTCTCTTCCAAGGAATCTGCCAAGGATGTGCAGGAGGTGAAAATTCTCACGCAAGTCACTCTGACATGGAAAAAAAACAGAATGATGGTATAACATGGCAGGGAGCATGCTCTGAAGTTTGCAGAACTGTAGTAGGGTACTCAGTGGAGGTAATGGAAGAGATGGCAGATAGCTTGTGTCTGCCAAGGTGGAAAGTAGGCCATCCTGACATAACAGTCAAAAGGCAGCGTGAACAGATAGCCACGGGGACTGGAGTAGGGGGTTTGATGGTAGTTCAATGCCAGGGGTCAAACTCTGAGAAGCTGGATATGGTGCTACATTAAGTTCAATGACCACATAAGTATTCGATGAAATTGAATGCTTCTTCAAATGCCATTTCACACCAACATTTCACACTAGTTTCGACAACTGTTCAAAGTATCAGAACCCTGTCCGTCACAAACATAACAACAATCAGGATTCTCGTTTAACAATCCCAGAGGCACCACACGTTCACACACTTCATACAGCTGCAAGACTCTCATTCATACCTAATGCATTGCATGGATTGTCAGTTATTCAACCATAACTGCCACACCTCACAAACAACTGCACAACACTCACTGACACATCTGCCATTCTCTCTCAGGATAAAGTAGCGCATAACTGGAGGTAGCAGGAGTGAACTGGAATGGGACAAACACAGCCGCATGTCCTTATCCACATGAATACACAGTGCTTGCAATGACTGGAGCACAATGTCTGAGGCCATGACCAGAGGTGACACAACTCACTTACAAGGACAATATCCATATCTCCTCATTCCCCTTCTCACACCCATTTCATTCTCATTTCACAATCCCCTCTGATTCACAGGCTTGAGATATTGTAAAATGACAACTTTATCATTGTGTTTTTCTTCTTTCAGATATCCAAGAACTGCCCCATGGTAGCCAAGAGTATACTCAGCTCTGTCACTCAATGCAATGTGTAATTTATTGTGTAATTTAGAGGATCACAAGAAAAGCAATGCAATAACCTGGTCGAACATCGATCACAGGTCACATGAAGCCCAATAGGGGAAAATGGCAAAGGTATCAGCTCAATACAGAGTGAAGTTACACACAAGATCTGCTGCCTAGAACTCTTATAAAGTACGTGGATGCAGTGGACTACAGAAGAAAGCTGGTCCGTATGCAGAATGAAATGCTTGGTGCATTGGCTGGCCTGATAAAAAGCCTGCTCTCGCTATCAAGGAACATAAAGGAACACAGCACCAACTTGGTGCAGTGTTTTACCCAGAGCATGCAGCCCTCCCTTTCCAACATGGAAGAGGTGGCTGAATCCATGGACCTAACCATGGTGTAGCATCTGTTGGCCAATGTCTCTGCTTTCTTAGAAACATAAGCAGAGAGCAATCAATATTGGAGTAATTTAGTGCATGCTCAGTCTGAAGTCATGTCGTGCAGCAATCTGTCCTCCAACAGATTACTGAGGCACCATCCCAGGAGAATGGCAATGATTTCATAGTGCATGAACTTGCTATATTCTGTTTAGGATGATCATTTTTGTTCTCCTACGGTTATCAGTCTGCGAGTGCTCTCAGTATTGCTTGTCAACCAGTCAGACCGCTGTTGCCATGACAAATTTCTGCATTCTGATACAGGGCCTTCGAGGCTGACAGCTGCTTAAAGGTTTGCGGCCTAACCGTCTGCAGTCTCCCTCAATAAAAAATAAACAGCATTGCACGAGTCAGGCTACAGCCACTGGGTTAACACCGCACAGGAGCACTGGAACAGGCAATGGCACCAGAAAGATGGCATTAAGGAAATTTTAAAAAGTGGTTAGTTGGCTTTGCATGGAATATGGAATGCTGTCATTGATAAATTTGGCTGGAAATGTTTACTTTGTGTTTGCTTTTATTTTTGTGTTGTGTCCAAATGAAGGGATTGCTAAATTAGGAAATGGGATTGTATCATAATTCATAGAATAGAATCCCTACAGTGTGGAAGCGCACCATTTGGCTCGTCAGATCCATACCGGTCCTCTGAAGAGCATCCCACTTCCCTATCCTATCCGTGTAACCCTGCATTTCCCACGGCTAATCCACCTAGCCTGCATATCCCTTGACCCGATGGGCAATTTAGCATGGCCGATCAATCTCACTTGCACATCTTTGGACTGCGCAAAGAAAGGAGCACCAGGCAGAAATCCACACAGACAGAGGAAGAATGTACAAATTCCACACAGACAGTCAACCAAGGGGGGACCTGAAACCCTGGTCTCTGGTGCTGTGAGGCAGCAGTGCTAACCATTGAGCCACCATGTCACCCCAGTGTTCACTGGCATCCTCGTAAGATAACCTGCTCACAAATAGCACCCACCAGGAAAGGTTTTATGAGGTTGCCTCCTCTTTCTCCTCCTTATTCTTCTGCTGCTCCTCAGCTGTTCTTGCCTGTCATCAAGAGTTGTGTCCTCATAATGATGTCGTAATAACATGCAATGGATAACCACAGACTTGAAATCTGTTCCACTGAACACTGCACTGCTCCTGCAGACTAGTTCAGGCAGCAAATACTTTATTTAAACAACTCAATGATCTGAGTTATCATATTTGATGTTGGCAACACCATTTTCATTGCTTGCATGCTGCCCACGTGTGGTCATGTATCGGAATCATGAGCTGTTCGCTCAGTTGCAGGTCCTTGCCAGCCAGTTGCCACCTTTTGGTTTGCTACAGTGCCTCAAAGACAGATGGCACAGCTGACCCACAGAGAATGAAAGGATCCTGGGCATGGTTCACTATTAATGGTCTCGCACCAGATGGACATTGAGGGAGTGGAATCCTATGCAGTTGTTTCACCTTTCAGAATTGACATGCAGCATCAGTACAATGATGGAAATGCAGTCAATGGTAGTCTGCATCACGTGGATTATCTACAATTCTAGTGAAGCCACAATGTGCTGTCTGTACTTGTCTCTGTCAAGTGACAATGAACTATTATCAGCACTCCGAATACAGAGCCTTAGTAAGCTCTTTTCTGCATTAGTGGGCTATTGCAAATGTTTCCAGCTTCAGCCTAGAAGGTGCCTTCTGCAGAAAAGTTCATGGTCACTGTCACCTTCACAATTAGTAGTAATGTGATCTTTACCTACAATAACGTTTTATTTATGACTGCAGCTGGCAGCAGTTTTCTGTGTGGACCCATTTACTTCAGTGCACACACATTGTTCCTCACTGAGGTTCAGATGGGAGAAACACTCCCTCAACATCATGGTGGATATGGCCTCCTGCTGAGAGACCTTCTTCCAAACCCTTCCTCACTCTTCCTGCAGCTTGCCCCTCTCTGTGTGACTTCTTGTCATTCTCCCAGTCATGCTGCATTCCAAGTGGAATACCCCGTTCTATAGGTAATTGGTTTGTGCAGAATCCTTGGAATCAGGACAAAGTTGTGCAGTGCCTGCCAAACCATTTCAGGTAGGTTTTAACAACTTTACAAAGCTCTAGAAAATACTTGTATAATAATCAGCAATTAACTTGTATACAGCTGATAATCCATTTAAACTCCATCGTTGAATGCATGTGCAAGCCATGTTGATTAAAGGCAGTGTTAACAGACTGCTCTGCTCCAACAATGTTCACAAGAAATCAGCTGATATCATGATCTACCCACTGCCCATAACGTGTGCACTACTGCTTCCTACCAATATATTTTTAGACACAATTTATACCAGAAGTAGTTCTGGTTGCACTGTTATAGGAACAATATTATTAAGCTAGAGAAATGAGATTTACCAGGATGCTGCTGAGTATGAAATGTTTGAGTTATAAAGAAAGGCTGGATAAGTTGGGACTTTGTTCACAGAAGTGTAGAAAGTTGAGAGGTGACGTTATAGAAATTTATAAAATCATGAGGGGTATAGATAGGGTTAATGGTAGGTGACTTTTCCCTAGGTTGGGGATTTCAAGACGAGGGGGTACACTTTTAAGGTGAGATGAGAGAGATTTAAAAAATACATGAGGGGCAAATTTTTATACAGAGGATGGTTCGCGTGTGGAATGAACTTCCTGAGGAAGAGGTGGATACAGGGACAGTTACAATGTTTAAAGGACACTTTGCTGAGTACACAAATAGGAAAGGTGTGGAGGGATATGGGCCAGGAGCAGGCGGGTGAGACCAGTTTAGTTTGGGATTGTGGACGGCATGGACTGGTTGGACCGAAGGGTCTGTTTCCATGCTGTATGGACTCCATGACTCCGTAAGTGTGTGCACGCACAGTGGATCCCATTTTGGGCATCTCTGGAAACTTTTGTCACCAAAACACCTGCTACAATGTGAAATCTCTGCTACAGTCTTTTTTAAAAACTTCTTACATATGCTGTAGCGAATGGTGCACATGTTCTTTTCGGGAGAACTTACTTGAATTCCACTGCTCTCATGTGTAGTTTTGTTTTGATGGTAAACTGAGAATATTTAACTCATACAAATACAATGGTGCACATTGTCTTGCAGTTTGTATGCAATATCCCCTTGTAAGAGATTAAAATGGCCTGAATAATAGATGGCAAACTAAGAAAAGACCTTAATTCCAGGACCATCATTAAAACTCTGCTAAATTAATGGATGTGACAAGTAAAATACAATTCATATAGCACATACTTTAAATCTATATAACTTGCTACATTGGGCCAAGCTGGGCAGGCCAGGAAAGTATCTATTCAGCTTGTGGATAAAAGTGGCACATAAACCTGGCTGAGCTATTTTTCACTATAGTAGGACACAACACTCTCCTATCAAGCCACATTATGGCAGATAGGTAATGAGCGTACTGGGATAAGAATGAGAAAATAGGGGCACGTATTAAAAAATAATGTGTATAATAACAAGCAGCCATTTCTATGACTAAAAGTAGAAAAGCATAATATTCAGGGAACTATTTTACCATTCAGGAGAATAAAATCATACATAACAGCCAGAAACACCAATAAATATGCAAGATTTATGTGTTTGCAACTGAAATATCTTACCTGACATTATACAGGCACTTTTCCCCATAACTAAACTTGAAAGGTTGCTCATGGCTGCAGGCAGTACTCAGCTCAGAACAGGGACTCTGTGGTTCCTTCTTGATTTTTAGAGGGAGGCCATGAAAAGCCACTAAAATGAGAGAGAGAAAAGAAAACAAATAGTGTGAAAAGGAGTGTCCTGTCAGATCTTAATAAGTTTTCAAACAGATCTGTAAGAGTACCATTTTCCTTCATTAAGCATTATTTGTACTTTGATATTGGAGACTTGAAGCTGGTGTTGTCATTTGCTGTTTAATGTATTTGGAACCCACTGCTTAACCCATGGCTTAATTGGACATGGTCAAGCCAGTGATAAAATGGACTAAGCTAACTGCTAAATATAGTCGCTCAATCTTTTTGGGGCAGCTCACCAATGAATAGCTAGGAAATCAAACGTTCATAATGATACAACTTTAAACCGTTATTGTACAAAGCAAAATAGTTTATTCTTCTCACAATTATAATCCTATGCAAACAATGCTGCCGAATGTTTCATTGCACAATATTTACAGTGCATTGTTTAAATAATCATGGTATTCCAATCCTTGTTGCTCAACAGGCAAAGTGTGTATATTTGGAACTAACAACAGTGCAGTTAAACAGCTGGTCTAGCTTGAGCATGCCTTTTATCTTAGTTAGACGAAGAAATCACACACACAAGTGTTTGCAGTTTATGTCATCTCACATACTCAACAATGTAATTTTAAAAAACTTAATTTATTTCACTGAATCTGGTGTGATTTATCGTTTGCACACATTTTACTTATTAAATAGCTATTTAATATAAATGAAGTTATTCAGTATTGACAAAGATCAGAGGTCATTGCTTTCACATTAAGTAGCAAATGATATATAAACACCTACTACACACCTGAAGGAAAGTCTTCAGTTAAAGCACAAAATACTCAATTATAAGTCAGGGAGCATTGATCTCGGTTGATGTCACTTCTCGCCCTAAGGCAAAGTATCAGTGGGTGCATTAAATTTTACATCAGGCCCCCACCCCCACCACCCCAAAAGGGCTAAAAACATCAGCAAGATGTGGGAAGAGAAAACCGTTATCTGAGAGTAGGAATAGACAACATAGAAAAGTAGTTGAGGAGGAAATGTCGATAAAATGTGGAACTGGAGGAGCACTGCAGGTCAGGCAGCATCAGAGGAGCAGGAAAGTCGATGTTTCGGGCCTGGGTCCTTCATCGGGACTCTATGGGTCAATGTACATCTGCGGGCATGCAAGGCTACAGGAAGCTGGGGGGATTATTGGCAGTAACCACTACTGTGTCCTCCACGAGGGAAGTGTGCAGGATCTCAGTCAATATCAGGAAGCTCAGGAGCTCAGGAAACAAGGAGGAAAGTTGGAGGCAACATTTGAATCGTGAGGTTTGGGTGGAAATGGACTGTTGGGGTAGTACGAGGTAAAAGAGAACACAAAGGCTCTGGAAAGGCTCCTGGTGAGGTGGTGGAACCTGGTCTTGATGACGTTTACCGTGAGCTACATTCTATGCCCTTATTTTCTGAGTTAGACACAACTCTAACCGGAAATGGCTGGAACAAAAACGGGTGAATGCATGGGATCTATGTCTACTGTACACTAGGATATTGAAATGTGCACTTGCAAAACTGCAGTTATATTTCATTTGCATCATATGCAGAGTGATCACACTCAAGGTACAAATACTGGTCAACTTGCATCATGTCATTTGTAATTAGATAAAATCCCTGGAGTGTGGGAACAGGTCATTCAGCCCAACAAGTCCACACCAACTCTCCGAGGAGCATCCTACCCAGACTCACTCCCCCTACTGAATCCCTGCAACCCCCATAGCTAATCCATCCAACGTACCCATCCCCAGACACTACGGAACAATTTAACATGGCCAATCAACCTGGCCTGCACATCTTTGGACTGTGGGAGGAAACTGGAGCACCGGAGGAAATCTATGCATACAAGGGGCGAATGTGCAAACTCCACACAGATAGTCACCTGAGACTGGAAGTGAACACAGGTCCCTGGCGCTGTGAGGCAGCAGTGCTAACCACTGAGCCACTGTGCTGCCCGTTGCTAGGATCCCGCAAATTGAACACTGGCACCTCAATGATGCAAAGATTACCAGTAATGATTTTAAAAGAGGCAAAAACTGACCAAAAGCAACCTCTCTCTCCTTCCTGGACCTCTCTGTCTCCATCTCTGGCAACCACCGAGAAACCGATATCCATTTCAAGCCCACCGACTCCCACAGCTACCTAGAATACACCTCCTCCCACCCACCCTCCTGCAAAAATGCCATCCCCTATTCCCAATTCCTTCGTCTCCACCGCATCTCTCCCAGAATGAGGCATTCCACTCCCATACATCTCGGATGTCCTCGTTTTTCAAGGACTGCAACTTCCCCCCCTCAGTGGTCGAGAATGCCCTAGACCGTGTCTCCCGCATTTCCCGCAACTCATCCCTCACACCCCCTTCTCGCAATAACAAGCAAAACAGAATCCCCCTCATCCTCACGTACCACCCCACCAACCTCCGGATCCAATGCATCATCCTCCGACACTTCCGCCATCTGCAATCTGACCCCACCACCAAAGACATTTTTCCCTCCCCACCCTTATCTGCTTTCCGGAGGGACCACTCTCTCCGTGACTCCCTTGTCCGCTCCACACTCCCCTCCAGCCCCACCACACCCAGCACTTTTCCCTGCAACCGCAGGAAGTGCTACACCTGCCCCTACACCTCCTCCCTCACCCCCATCCCAGGTCCCAAGAAGACTTTCCACATCAGCAGATGTTCACGTGCACATCTGCTAATGTGGTATACTGCATCCTGTTGTGGCCTCCTCTACATCGGGGAAACCAAGCGGAGGCTTGGGGACCGCTTTGCAGAACACGTACACTCAGTTCGCACTAAACAACTGCACCTCCCAGTCGCAAACCATTTCAACTCCCCCTCCCACTCCTCAGACGACATGTCCATCCTGGGCCTCCTGCAGTGCCACAACGATGCCACCCGAAGGTTGCAGGAACAGCAACTCATATTCCGCTTGGGAACCCTGCAGCCCAATGGTATCAATGTGGACTTCACAAGCTTCAAAATCTCCCCTCCCGCTACTGCATCCCAAAACCAGCCCAGCTTGTCCCCGCCTCCCTAACCTGTCCTTCCTCCCACCTATCCCCTCCTCCCACCTCAAGCCCCACCCCCATCTCCTACCTACTAACCTCATCCC
>NC_063333.1:86743199-86849281 GCF_021869965.1 Rhincodon typus | reverse complement strand
CTCATCCTGCCCCCTTGACCTGTCCGTCCTCCCTGGACTGACCTATCTCCTCCCTACCTCCCCACCTACACTCACCTTTACTGGCTCCATCCCCGCCTCTTTGACCTGTCTGTCCCCTCTCCACCTATCTTCTCCTCTATCCATCTTCTATCCGCCTCCCCCTCTCTCCCTATTTATTTCAGAAACCCCTTCCCCTCCCCCATTTCCGATGAAGGGTCTAGGCCCGAAACGTCAGCCTTCCTGCTCCTCTGATGCTGGTTGGCCTGCTGTGTTCATCCAGCTCTGCACCTTGTTATCTCGGATTCTCCAGCATTTGCAGTTCCTACTATCTCCAAAAGCAACCATAAATGTCTCACCTGCAATCACTTAATTTTCTGTCATCTAGGTATTATGATAGACTCTACTGAATGCTGTAATATAATTCTCAGTTGATGCGGATCTAGGAAGGGAAGGTTAAGAGGGTCAGAGTGCATTGGCCACTTTCATTTTGACATAACACGTTGGTCACTCAGTCGATGCAGCACCTTTACCAAGTTGGTACACATGCTAAGGCTGAAGCTGAATGAATGATGGAAGCATGACCCTCATTACCAGCATGCAGCATGTCTCACTGTTTGGGGGAGTGTACACAGCCCTCATCTGCAGGGTCTGCTATCACTGACTGTTCTCACAGCCAAGGACTTGTTTTGCTCCTCATGTTTCCAACGTAGATCATTGCTAGCAAGAGTCATCCACCCAGCCACTAGTGGGATGTTGGGCTCTGTAGCTGCCTTCCTAAGAAGATCAAGGCAGAGGCAAGAGGACCAGGACTGATGGTGAGTCCAGGAACAGCAGCAGGCCACCATCCAAGGCTGAGGGGGCACAAGGGCTAACAGCCAGAGGCCCTTCACGGTGCACCGCATCTACAGGATGACCTGGGCATGAGCAGGGAGCAATATTAGTATCCATATGGCCTCGGACACTGTGACAAACTATACCAGATGCTATAGTGGGAGCTGGGGCTGCAAAAACAGGAAACCATCCTCTCCTGGTGTCATAGAATCCCGACAGTGTGGAAACAGGCCCTTCAGCCTGACAAGTCCACACCGCCCCTCAGAACATCTCACCTTGACCCATCCCTCCAAAACCCACCTAATTGACACATCCCTGAACACTATGGGCAATTTTGCATGGCCAATCCACCTAGCCTGCACATCTTTGGACTGCGGGAGGAAACCCACACAAACACAAGGAGAATGTGCAAACAGACAGTCGCCTGAGGGTGGAATCGAACCCAGGTCCCTGATACTGTGAGGCAGCAGTGCTAACCAGTAAGCCACTGTGTCTACAAAGGTAAATGCCGCTTTGAAATTCTATGTGTCTGGTTTCTTCCAGATAGCAACAGAAGACCTGCATAGGATCCCTCAGTGCCACAAATCCATCAGGACAGTGACTGAGACTATCTGTGTGAGATCACACCGGTTCATTTTGATTCCCAATGACGTGGTCAGTGCTGCAGCCTGGGAAGCAAGATTTGGAAACATAGCTGGCTTCCCCCAGGTGCAGGGTACTATCAACTCTATACACATGGCAGTGAGAGGCCTGTATCACAAGGATGTAGAATTCATCCATATGAAGGTGCTCCAATTAACTAATGTCCAAGTGATCAATGATCACTGTTACTACTTCCTGGATCTTCCCTGGCAGTTGTCACCATTCCTACATCCCAGAGCACTCTCATGTAGCTGGTGCTATTTAGAATCCAGATGCTTTACAAGGCTGGTTACTGGAAGATAATGGCTACTCACTGCGACGCTATTGCGCAACTGCCGTGTGGCACAGATCCAGTGCCACCCATGCTTTGAGCAGGGCTGTGGTTGAGTGGTAGGCTGCGGGAGATGTGGTTCTGCTATTTTGTTTGGTCCGGGGAGGGTCCTCCAGTATAGTCCAGAGAGAGGGCACCACATCATCCTGGTGTGCTGTGCTCTGCACAACTGGACCAGGCAATGATGTGATGTGCTGCATGCTGAGGAAGTGAGAGAAAGGAGGAAGATAAGGACCTTGGGAGAAGCAAGTTTTCCTTATGCATGGCAGAGCTCAGCCGCAGGGGTGCTACAAGCCCAACTGGAACCTGACTCACACCCGGTTCCAGTAGATATCAGCTGGGTGCAGCTGCTAATCGTGGAATGTAACACAGTCATTGGTCATTGTGCCAGCATTTGCTTCATGTTGAGGGAGCAAACTGCAGGCTCTTCTAGTTTTGTGTGTGTTGCTTTTTCTAGTTGTAAATAAATGTTCATATTTGGAATTATCTATTGCTCGTCTGTATATGTTGTTCCTGTACTGGACAGTGACGAATGCAGGTCTCCAGTGAGCACTAGGGACAGATCAGTGGTGACATGGAGATGATGTTTCGACAGAATGGAGCTGAGGACAAGTAAACGGCATGGTCTTGCGGTTAAGCAGAAACTAGGAGGGCCTATCTCTGTGGCGCAATCTGTTAGGGTGGCACGGTGGCTCAGTGGTTAGCACTGCTGCCTCACAGCGCCAGGGACCCGGGTTCGATTCCATCCTCAGGCAACTGTCTGTGTGGAGTTTGCACATTCTCTCTGTGTTTGTGTGGGTTTCCTCCAGGTACACTGGTTTCCTCCCACAGTCCGAAGATGTGCAGGGTAGGTGGATGGGCCGTGCTAAATTGCCCATTGTGCCCAGGGATGGTTAGGTTAGGTGCGTTAGACCTGGGAAACGCAACGTTAGGGGAATGGGTCTGGGTGGATGCTCTTTGGAGGGGCGGTTTGGGCCAAATGGCCTGCTTCCACACGAGGATGAGAGCAGTGGGTTTTATGTCTAAGGAAAATGTCAGACATTGTGCCATGTGCGGTGCAACTTTGTGGCTGCTGTGCTACTGTATTACCGGTGAGGGGCAGGGCCCAATTGTCAACACTTGTCCAAGTGCACAGTGACCTTTTAACGATGGTTCAGATGCCAGTGTTACTGCTCTATCCATGAGTGACAAGTTCTTCCAGGAAAAGCAAGCAGTAGGATGGGGCTAGAATCAGACAAGAGGAGCACCATGGGGTGGGATAGGTAGTTAATGGGGTTGCTCAAGTTCTCACTCGCCCTCGTGGAAGGACAGCCTCCAAGAAACTTGACAAAACTGACACAGCCAAAACAAAGTTCCCCTGTGCATTTCAATGATATCACTTGTTGTCATTACCCCTTCAATGACACTGTCGCCTTCAATGTAACCTCAATAATAGAACTACTTCAGCATCCACCTGAATAGATTGTGTACTGTTTCATGATCGGTAAATCAGTTTAACTTTAAGAGACATGCTCATATCATAATTGCATCAGAGCATTGACCCGAAGGATTAAAAGATCTCACGCTCAGTCTAATTTTAGATCACTTGAAGCATGACACTCTGCTGGAAACAGGCTTCTTTGTTGTAATTTAACAGCTTGACATGAACACAGGCACATATATATGGAGGAATGTAACATTTGTATGTAATGGTTAGCTGTAATGATCATTTTTCAATTTTTCAATACCACGATATCTACACCCAGTTTCATATGTTACAGAAGTTAAACACAAGCATTACCACATCAAGTTAAACACCTTCTCGGAGGCAAGCTCACACCATGGTGAGTGATCGTTTACAAAAAAATTCCGATATCCTGATGGTACATATTTAGAGATCTATTTATAGTCTGACTGATCAACAAAGAATTCTTACAAATGGGAAAGTTTCTCACCCCTCAACAGCATCTGTTTCTTAGAATACAGACAACTGTAATGATCTGCAAACAGGGCAATAATCACCAAGATAACAGAGATAATTTCATTTGATTGGAATGCAAGCTCTTTCAACACAAGATAAATTTCTAAGATTGCCTCAATTCAAACTGAAAAAACACTACCATTCACTTTTCAGTTTGGACACAAGGCCAGGCAGAAGCTCTGTACGATCTGTTCTTTGCAATTAATATGTAAGTAACAATATCTTTCAGAACCCAGCTGCACAGTTTTTGTCATTAAGGAAGTGGCAACATTTAATCTACATTGACACAAGTCAAGGACACATGACTCAAGGGTACCATCCAACATTTTTAATTATCAATCATGGGTAGCAGAAATTTCTTTGTGGAATGAACATCCACTGATACCTTGACTGAATTACAACTGTTCAAACAACATATTCAGTTCTTTTTTTATGGTCAGCTATATTCAGATCAAGCAACAGATGTTCATGAGAAAACAGCTGTGAAATCTTGTTTCCATCACCAAAGAGGGGCTTCAGAGATTTAACATATCTGATCTTTCCAAGGAAAATCAGAAACATCCAGAAACGATCTGGAAAGTTTGCAAAGACATGTTTAAGAAATGAATTAGCTTCAGGATTAACAGATTCCAACTCTTATTATACCGGCAACAACTTGAGGGTCTACTGGCCAGTTTGATAGACGAGCTATTGCAAAACACATGAGTGTGACTTTTCCAAAGAACCACTGTCTGAAAGGATCACTGAGTAGGTCACTACCTCTACACCAATTAAAAACTTTAGCAAGGATCTTCAGGACAAGAATAAGGATCAGACCAATGACACATTATTCACGGATGAACCAAATGTGAAGCTACAGTGACAAGCCAATAATATTGCAATCTTCAGCAAAGTGAACCAAACCAACATAATTTGTAGCCAATGTGATTTGGCACATCTACTCAAAAGCCATCCAACTTTTCTTGATAATAGTATAGAATGTGGCATTGAGGCATTCTGGGCATGCATTGCTGAAAATCTGCTTCCAAAAGCCAAGGCAGACCTCAGAACAAAACAGAGGTGACTACAAGATGGTCCAACACCACAACACTAGCAGCTAGGAAAATGGTTAGAATATGCACAAATGTAAACTCATCAATGAGGTTCAGACTCAACCAAGTGGAAGAAAATTTTCAAAAGATGACTTTGCTTTCCATATTGTTAACCTTGGCGATAGCATAAGCCAATCAGAAACTTTTACAACCATTAATATCACATGTCCTGAAAAGGCAGGAGAACACATACTAAAATCTCAAATCACCATGGTAGCTAGTGCTGACATCTTATCACTCTATGTTGAGAAAGACATGTCACTAGCAAGCCACATTCCATGCTACAAATACAAGAAATCATCTCACAGCAAATAACGGATCACCATTTTTGTGCATTGGCAAAATCACACTGCAATGCCGATATGCAAGCTCATTTTAGCTTCCCAAAATCCTCTACCTGGTACATACCAATGGTCCAGCAATGGCGGAACTACTCATATGTGAAGAGCCCAAAATATAGTCACTATTCATGAGAATTAAACCACACTCACGGTGCTGACCAGACCACGTATGATGCAACTGCATCAGGCAATGATCTCCAAGGATTCAACAACTTGTGAATGCATATGAGGCACACCAAACGAATCAATGCCAGTAGCAAAGGGAGCCTTCACATCCACATTGTATTACATCCACTCTTTGAACAAAAGCAGCAATACACCTATTTTTAGTGCATGAGCAAGATTACATCCAAGTGGTGGATGATATCTCTAAACTTCCCTTTTCATTTTGATTCACTGATGCTGAGTGCTATTTTCAGTTTATTTGGGATCACGGAATGGTTAGTGTCTGACAACGGACCACAATGTATTGGCAAACTATTTAAAGATGTGGACCAAGTAGGAATTCACCCACAGCACATCATGAGTCCAGAATTCACTCAGAAGGTCTAGCAGGATATAAATTAATGCTCATTAAGATTCGAGCATCAAGGAAAATATGCACACTACAGTGTTGCAATTTTGTGCAACACCAATTGAGAAGGGATTCTCACCCCGAGCATAATTTATCAGAAGCTAAGTGTGAGCAACCTTCTCCAGCAACCAATTATATAACTATTGTGAGACACAGGACATTTTTCTCCACAGGCAGAGGGAAACAAAAAGTAGAGAACTATCAAGACTGCGAACTTGGCAGAGGGTGTGTGTTATAAATCCAAATCCAAATCCAAATATCAACGAATGTTTCACAAATACACAACCAGCCGAGATCAAATTAAGTTCTTGCTGATCACAGTTCTACATTGTGAAGAAACAGAAGCCAATTCAGATCAATGTAGAACACACCAATTATGCACAAAGACAATGAAGAAAAACACTCTGATGGTGTTTGTGTGGTAGTGTTGAAAGATAGCAACCAATAGCAAACCAAAATTGTTGAACAATGCATATCCCTCTAGATGGATAAACGATCACCAGATCATAACGAATAGTCAGGCCTCTAAGGCCTTTCTCTAAAGTCTGAAATTACAGTCCTGTAAACTCAGTTTTATCTGATTAGATATATATCAAATTGATAATGCGTGTTTATTTGAAATGAGCTTTTATCTTTGGAAAAAGGGGGACAATGTGTTAAATCTCACAGTCAGTATGCAGTGGGCCTTGCAGACACAGGCTCGTGATCTTGTCACTGCATTGTAATATGTGATCTGAGGGTATAAATATCTCATCCTCCATCTTATCTCAGATCACTGGAAGTATGCAATGCCTTGTTGTAACTTAGCAGCTTAATGTTAGCCCAGACATGTGCATGTCTGAGGAATGTAATGTTTGCATATAATAGTTAGCTGCAGTGAACATCTGTTGAATTCTTCAATGCAATGATATCCACACCCAGTTTCTTATGTTACAGAAGGTAATATCAGGAAAACCTTTTGCGCAAACTCACTGCCAGTAACTTCATCCACCTTCACCCTCAACCTTAGGGACATCACCTACCTTCATCCCTCCCTCCGCTCTTACCTCAGTAAAATACACTGCTGAAATTTTGATTTGCCATTTCTACCTTCAGATTCAATTACTCCAATCTCTCGTGGCAATCCTCCTATCATCGACAAGCTGGAAATTTCGGCTAATCAGAAACTCTGCTGACAGTATGATATTCCTTACCATCACCCTTTATCGCTGTCCTACATTGGTCCCCAATTCTGCAATGAATTTCAAATTCCATTCTTCAGATTAAATCCCTTCATGCTTTACCCTGCCTTTCTTGGAAACCTATTTCAACCCTGCAAGAACACTCCCTCCCACATTTTCTATTTCTTAGATACCTTGAGCATCCCTTCAATCCTTTAGTAACCAGACCTTTATCTCAAGGCTGCACATTTTGGAATTTCCTCTCTAGGCCAATCTACCTCCCCATCTCCTCTCTCCCTCTCATCCTTTAACATTCACCTTGTACTTCATGTCTTGATCAAGCTCTTGGTCATTCCTTTACACCCATTTTGTTTCCTCTTAATGCTCAGCTATTTTGAGCCAATTTTAAACATGAAACTCTACATAAATGTATTTTGTCATCACCTTCTTTACTCACATTATATCAGTATATTCCGTTAGAAAAGTCGATAATTCCCCAGACTAAAATTCAGTGTGCATTTTAATAACACCAATTAGCAATGAAAGCATCAGTATGACTTGGGGCTATTGAGACCGTATGACAGGTAGATAAATATTCTAAGTGGTGACAGTCAACCCTAATGACACAAGAGCTACCAGATAGCGTATGTGAAAATTCAAAAGCAAACATGTTTGTTGCACCATCCTTCAGAACTTAAAATAATTGCCTGCTTGGAGGGTACAGTACAAGCAGACATCTCTAACAGGCACCACATGAATACAGCACATTAATTTATGCAACTTACTTTACCTTCCCACATGTACTCAATGCATGTAAGAGGCTGTTAAGTACTAAATTATTCCTGATCAAATCACAATCATCTGGAGTCATGATCAACACTAATTAAATTACACTCACTGAGTGCTGCTAGACTACAACTGTCTGCACTGCTTTGTAGGTTTTATTCTTCCCATTTCTCATGGGAGCCACACTATTGCTTAGTTGCTGTTTACAGAATGTCAGTATGTGTGTCAAATTAGAACTCCGACTTTTGTTTCTCACCCCTTCACATCATCAACACCCCCTCACCGACGTAGTGCTCAGATTGAGTTTCAACAGCACTGACAAGCAATTATACACCACCTTTACTGTAAGAAAACATCTCAAGATTTTCTCAGGACTAGACTTTCCTAACTGTCTGAATCATGAGCAGCATGGTCGTTTGCAAATAGCGAAACGATCGAGTTAAGCAAGTGGAACAGCATTTATTTCCACATATGAGCCAATTTATAATTTTGTCTGTTCTTCAGAGCTCTTTAAAAAAATATTGTTAATGGGTGGTACTGCATCTATTGTTCATCCCGAGTTGCACTGAAGAATGTGGTGGTGAGCTGTCTTCTTGACCTGCTGCTCTCCTTGAGGTGTGGCTAGTGCTGTTCGAGAGGGGATTCCAAGATTTTGACCTAGTGATAGTGAAGGAGCCAGGAGGAGAGTTACTGGCAGCAGAATTCCTAGGCTCTTACCTGCTCTTCTATGTCCTCACCGAACATTTGTAGCATTTTTAACACCACAACTGCTTCACAGAGCAATAGAAAGCAAAAAATGGAATGAGTCACAGAAGCATATATTACATCACATGATCAAAAGAGATAGGTTTCAAGGACAGCCTTAAAGGAAGAAAATGAATTAGAGGCAGAGAAGTGTCTGCAGAAACTTTCAGGATTTAGTTCTTAGGCACCTGAAGGTGCAGCAATTACTAGCGGGGTGATCACGAGGCCATAAAATCAAATTTTCTCAATCATAGCAATCTCTGCTCTTTTTTCCTTCATTAGTAGGTTTAAATTTTTATCATGATTGGAGAGGCATCTTTCTCACTTACTCCTGGTCAGAATTCAAATTTGTCCTCCAGTAAGAGATCAGTCTCCCATTTCAAACCATTAATTAATCATTCCATCAATTAATTTTTCAATTGGTTTTAATTAGTAAATCTCTCCTCCACCCTTGTAATAAGAACTAATGGAGTGCAAGTTAGAGTAGGTAATACAGCCTCTTTGGCCTACTACGCTGTTCAATAAGATTATGGCTGATCCTTTTGCTCAACTCCACCTCTTTGGATTACCCAACATCTGTTTCTCTTCCTGTCCAAAAGTCAGTCAATCTTTGCCTTGTATACGCCCAACAACTGAGCAACCACAACCCTCTGGAATAGAAATTCTAAGGATTCCCAACTATTTGAGTAAAGAGACATATTCTCGTTTCAGTCCAAAATAACAGACCCCTCATTCTGAGACTGCAACCTTTATGTCTGGACTCACCAGCTAGAACATCCTACCCATAATCTACCCTGTCAAGTCCCTTAAGCATTTCACATGTTTCAATGAAATCATCTCTCATTCTTCCAAGCCCCAGGGAAAACAAGACTGTTAATCTCACTTCATATGACAGACTCGTCATCTGAGGAAGCAGATTTGTGAACCTTCATAGCACTCTGTCCAAGGAAAATATGCCCTTCCTTAGGCAAGGAGAACAAAGTGATCAGATTTGTCTCATCAAAGCACTACATAATATATATTTTCTTAATTGCATGCTGTACTGTCTATTAACTTTCTATGACTCATGTACAAGGAAAGCCGAATCCCTCTGAATACCAGCATTTCTCCATCTTCCAATATTTAACTTTGTTGTTTTTCCTACCAAAGTCAACAACTTCACATTTCTCCAAATTATATACTTTCTACCATACACTTAAACACACAAATATCCATTTACTGCTTCTTTACATCCTCCTCGCAGCTTGCTTTCTCATTTAACTGTGCATCAACAAACCTGGATCCATTTCACTGGATCTCCCTATGTCAATAGATTCTAAACACCTGAGGGTGAAGTACCAACCCATGTCATGCCACATTTGTTAAAACCATCCCAAAAATGACCCATTTATTTCTTGTCTCTGTTTTCATTCTGTAGCCCATTCTATTCCGTGTTCCCATGAGCCTCTTATGTTTATAATATTCACTGACGCCATTCATAGAGTCATAGAGATGTACAGCACAGAAACAGACCTTTTAGTCCAACTTGTCCATGCCGACCAGATCTCCTAAATTAATCTAGTCCCATTTGCCAGCATTTGGCCCATATCCCTCTAAACCCTTCCTATTCATGTACTCATGCAGATGCCCTTTTTCCTTCTTGAATTCCTTCTGAAAATCCAAAAATGGCATACCACTAACTGTTTTCCCTCTTATCCATCTTACTAGTTACAATCCCAAAGAATGGTTAACAAATTTGTCAAACACTATTTTCATGTCATAAAATGGGCTAACGTGACACAATCACCTATCATTTGCTAAGTGTTATCTATCGTTTTCTAAGTGTTATCTGATCACATCCTTAACAATAGTTTCTGCCATTTTACCTTCTACCAAAAGACTGAATGGTCTACAATTTCATATTTTCCATCACTCTCCTTTGTTGAATAGTGGATTTGCTGCCTTTCAATCCCATAGGAACTGTTGTCAAATCCAGGGAATTAATGAAGATCAGATGCATCCATTATCTATTTAGGCAACTGCTTTAAAACCATAGGAGCTATGTCATTAGGCCCAGGCAACTTTTCAGCTTTGACTCCCATTAAATTTTCTGTTTCTCTAATACCAATTTCACTACATCCCTCATTCTCACTAGATGCTTGGCTCCCCATTGTTTCTGGAATATATTTTGCGACTTCTACTGTGAAGACAGCTATAAAGCATTGATTTAATGGCCTTACCATTTCTTTATTTCCCATTATTTTTTATCCTATCCTTTTAAAAAAAGTTACATTTATTTTGCAACACTCTCACATTACATTGCTACAAGAGGTTTTTACGACTTGCTTTTGTATTCCTTCCCATTTTACTATCATTGTCCATTCTCCTGGTCATCATTTGATGAAATCTAAAGATGTTCCCAATCTTCACTGACATTTCTTTTTGTTAATGTTACAAACCTCTTTCTTTAATTCTACATCATCATTAATTTCTCCTGTCAGCCAAATTGAACCATTGTTCCCACAGGATTTTTATTCTTTAAAGAAACATATTTATTCTGAATTAATTCTCTAGATTCCACTATTACTTATCTATCATTTTCCTATGAACTAGTTTCCCAAATTAGTTCATTCTGATTTAAGAGCTTAGCTTTGGATTTAACTAAATCACACTCAAACTCAATATAAAATTTATCTATGGTCGCTATCTAATCAATGCACCGACCTAGAATTCATCCGGTGTTCCATTGTTGCAAATTTGATTTGTCCAGACTATTTTAAGATCTAATTCTACTATTAGGAAATCAATAAATTGTTCGCAACTATGTTTTCTGCCTCTTGTGTTGCCTACCTCCACCTAAACTGATTCTAAGCCTTTATTTACTGAGTTACGATCTATACTCTTTATTGTTCTTTACTTCACATTTATCCTCTACCATGTTTACTTTTTTCCAACTAATGTTGGCATGGAGTTTGTAGACAGCTGACCAGCAGGGTTTCCGTAGGATTTAAACCCTAAGTGGGAAGTCTCACCCACCGAGAGCCACTGGCCAATCAGAAGACCGCAGCTATGCTGAACTGCAATACTACCAGGGAGGGAGTGGCTTCTTCGGTGAGATACTAAGAAATTCTATGAAATTTTCAGGACGTGTCTTGACTCCATCAGGAACGTACACAATTGCAAAGAACTGGCATTGTCACCTTCACAAAAACCAAAAGAACTGTGAATGCTGTAATTCACGAATAAAAACAGAAGTTGCTGGAAAAGCTCAGCAGGTCTGGCAGCATCTGTGAAGAAAAAAATCTGAGTTAACATTTTGGATCTGGTGACCCTTCCTCAGAACTGAGCTATATTGTGTACTCATGTAAATGTTCACTAGTCATGCAGAGGATGGTGTGTGTATGGAATGAGCTGTCAGAAGAGGTAGTGGAGGCTGGTACAATTACAACATTTAAAAAGCATCTGGATGAATACATGAACAGGAAGGGTTTAGAGGGATATGGGTAGATGCTAGCAAATGGGACGAGATTAATATAGGATATCTGGTCAGCATGGTTGAGTTGGGGCTAAAGGTCTGTTTCAGTGCTGTACAACTCTATAACTCTATCTACTTTCTGCTGGAAAATGACCTTAATATTAGCCAAGATATGAGCAGGAATTTGTACTAACCAAAGGATATTTTGAATGTCATCAACAGTGAAGATTCATCATCAAGCTTCATGTTCCAGGAGCCATTTCTAGAATCAAACTTGCTGAAATCCTTTGCCCTTGTCAATGATGGTGTAATTTATTTCAGTTTTGGAATACAGCAGTGATTCTTCTTTAGTGTTGCATTAAGTTCTTCAGAAACCAAGCAAATTTTGTTTGGTTTCCCTCTCAGCACAATGAATTTATCTAACCTGTAGGCTCTGAGATCTCCCTATCTTTTTCCATCTTTTGGAGCTCTCTTTCACACTTTCAGTTCCATTGGTACTTTATATGAGAGATGAATCACTGGTTTCACCATTGGGTCAACAGTTAAAAATCTGCAAAGCATTCAACCGTCTTATCAAAACACTCTGGGTACATGTGTACCAGGTCTTGTTTGCTCCTGTTTGTAAGGTACTTATTAATGATTGCACTAAGTGTCCAACCCTCAGTATTGGTTCCTTCATCTGCTAGCTTACCTGGATAGGTCATAGCTCTTTCCAGCTGTTCAACCCCAGGACAGTAGGATGTTCTGTTTCAAATGATGTGGAACATTCAGTTAAAATCTTTTCCTTTTTGCATCTCTTTGCTTTGGATTGTTTGCAGCCATTGAATCTCATGTCCTTGGATTATTATTTTCTTTCAAAGTTTCAAAAAAGATCTTTTAGTTCGGTCTGAATGTTATGATATTACTATGCGCTTCTGCATCAAGCTTCAGCTTCAGGTTTGTGGGTGTGGCTTATTTCACACTTTCTGCTCGATATGAATGATACTGTGACTTTCTTTTCTCTGGGAACTGTCACATTGAGTTCTCAAACTCCATCATCAGTTTCGAGGGTATGGGTATTTTGGTTTCTTTCTCTTTTCGTTCATTCTGTTTCTGTTTCTGATAACTCCTTGAGTACCGTCATTTTTCATATCCTTTCTCATTTGTCCAAAATGTGGAATACTTCCTTCCATCTGTGAACTCTTGCTCATCCCCATCTCTTGCACATCCTCCCACCTGTCTGCCTTGCATTCTTTTGTTGCTGTTTCACTGTATCACTCCTAATGATTTTCTCTTTCCCTCACTGAAAGCTAACCATTTGGTAGTCAGTATCTTCCATCTGCCTACTTGTGGTTTCACATCTTCTACCAGCAATCACCATCTGTAATATTGTGGGTTTGATTGTGGGAAACCATTCTTTCTTGGGCTTCAGGGGGTTCAGAACACTAAATGAACTGATCAAGCAGCCTTTCATCTGTGTCCTTAAATTTATCAGCTGCTTTTTAAATCTTATTATGAAATTGCAAAGCCTTACCTGATTCCTGCCTCAGGCTTTAAATTTCATACTGGTGGATTGGATGATTTAATTTTAGCTGGAGATTTATGCTGTATTTTCAAAAATGTTGTCTGCAATTTTGCTGTTATCTTCATTCAGTTCCTGGCTATTAAACAAATTTAACCCTTTCTGTCCACCCCCCCAAATGGACTTAAATCACATTTTGACTTTTAGAAAACTGCTAAAATTTGTCTGCGGTCTTGTTCTAACTTATGAAATACATCTATGCCATCGTCAGCACCACCACGAACAACTCGACCCTTATTCCCCCTACCGCCCCCTCCCCAATCCATCGTGGGATGGAGCTGAGAGATTATGGATGTTCTTTTTTGCCCAATTCACTCAGTTTCTTCCTCTTTCTGGCATTAACTTGAATTGATTTCATCATATTGAGTAATGTTTGAGCCTTTACTCGCAGGTACCTGCTGCCAGCATTTTATATCTTCTCATTTCCATAATTTAGAAATAATTACCCTTCAGATACAAAGTGCCGGAGCTTCACTAAGTGTAATTGTTGTAATTCTCTATATAGCTTATGGACTTTTACAAAGAAAGTAGGAGCAGAAGTAGGCCATTTGGCCCTACAAGACTGCAATTTTGCCTCTTGCATTGTAGTCACATGCTGAGTAACAATTACCAATAAAACATGACACCTCAGATACACATTCACATAATTAGTTCTTATTTCTTTACAAATAATATATGACAAAGACCAGCTCACACTCTAATTCACCTTCCAACTCGACTTCCACTTTTGCTTTCTACCCCTATATGCAGCACAAAACAATGTTTTCTTTTTGTAAGTTTGCAAATTCAAAATACAACTTCACAATGAATGTCAATCCATGGAAATAAGTAAAATAAGACTCTAGTCCGGGTAAAGGGACTCTGCCTGTAGTTATTCAATTGGGCATCACTCATGGCAACCGACTCTCTTAACACATCAGTGTAAGCTTGATATTTCTTTCCCATCAACACTCAAATGTACGGCTGCATTAGGCATATCAGGCCCCAGAAGCCCCAAAGTCACTGAAGAAAATCTAAGCGTGGAGTTGACCGATCAGACAAAAGTCCCCTGTAAACAAAATGAGAGGAAAGGGTGAAAAAGATAGAAAAGGCTACTCATCCAATTGCAGGCCAGGTCTTTTCCATACTCACTGTGAGCCGAACAACCACAAATGTGGAAGATAAGCAATGTTGTGAATGGATATGCAGTGAGCTGATTAAGCTAGTTATCACAGTGGGAGAGTCGTTGGGAGAGCCTTTAGCCAAGGCCAGGAGCAGAGGCTGCTTTTTGCCTAGTACATTATGGGGACTGTCTTTTGCCAAGAAAACACTGGAGTAAGCTTTTGCTGAGGATGGTATCAAGGCTCCCATTAGCCAACTGTGGAAGTTCCAACAGCTGAGTCTGGAATACGGCTATCTGCTGGCGAAGAGCAGGCATTGGCCAAGGTGGCTGCAAGATGGGTGTGGGAGTGAGGCTACTAGGTTGGTGTAAGGGAGTGAAGGAGGCTTCCAGAGGGCTGTGGAGGCAGAAAGGAGCCTCAAAGGAGGAGAGGCAGTGGAAACAGTTCTAAACTTGATATAATACTCAGCTAAGTGGGATCCCAGAAAACTTGATATCACTGAGGTAATGAATTCCTTGTAAATAAATAAGGAATTTCCAGTATAAGGCTGAGTAAGCGGGCTGCTTTCTCCTGGATGGTGTCAAGCTTCTTGAGTGTTGTCAGAGTTGTACCCTCCAGGCAAGTGGGGAGTATTCCATCATGCTCCTGACTTATGCCATGTAGATGGTTGACAGGCTATGGAAAGTCAGGAGATGAGTTACTCGCCATAGTTTTCTTAGCCTCTGACCTGCTTTTGTATTTATCTGGTGAGTCCAGTTGAGTTTTCAGTCAATGGTAACTCCCAGGATGTTGATAGTGTGAGATTTAGTGATGGTAACACCATTGAACGTCAATGGGCCGTGGTTTGATTCTTTCTTGTTGGAGATGGAGAGTGCCTGGAATTTGTGTGATACAAACGTTACTTGTCACTTGTCATCTCAAGCCTGGATATTGCCCAGATCTTGTTGCATTTGAACATGGACTGCTTCAGTATCTGAGGAGTCATGAATGGTCCTGAACATTACTCAATGATGGGCGAACATCCACATTTCTGACCTTATGATGGAGAGAAAATCACCGATGAAGCAGCTGAAGATGGTTGGGCCGAGGACACTACCCTGAGGATCTCCTGCAGAGATGTCCTGGAGTTGAGATGACTTACCTCCAAAAATCACAACCGTCTTCCAATGTGCCAGGTCCGACTCCAGCCAGCAGGGAGTTTGCCCCTTGATTCCCACTGATTTTAGTTCCTGAGAACAAAAAAAGCCCTAAAAATTGAAACGTAGCCCCCAACAATCAAAGTCAGAGTTTAGAGGCTTACAGCACTTCTGTGTTGTCTTGCCATTTACTGCAGACACAAAGCCAGGCAGTTGGCTCTAGTTGTCCAAGGTGGCCTATCAAGGGTGGACATGTTGCTGTACAGCATCATGCCACATCAATGACACAGCTGGGTGATGTGCCAACAACGCACAGGCAAACACACTGCATGTGCTTCAGCCAAATGGCCAAGTGTCAAAGTCTGAGGGCATTATCCTTCATCAAATCAATAGAGACTCTTGAACAGAAATTGCTGGAAAAGATCAACAGGTCTATCAGCACCTGTGGAGAGGAATCAGAGTGAATATTTTGGGGTTGTGTGACCTTTCCTCAGAACCCTCGTCAGTCAGAGGGTCCAGCCACAATCTGCCAAGTGTTGATCTCAGTCCAGGGGTTCAACGCTTACCTGGGGCGTAGAGAGTCAGGGTTCTTTGTCACTGCAATCCAATTTGTCAGGGATTAGTGGTAAATCAGTGGGGGGAGAGGTGGGGGGAGGTATGTGTTAGTGCGGTGTATGTGGTGTGGTGTGCCTGTGTACCTCTAATCAGTCCTGGCAGTCTGTTCACTGAAAGTCAAGGTGAAGGAGTAGATTCTCAGGGGCCACTGCTGTGGTAGGGAAGCCAGGGAAATCAATCGTGGGAAGTGGAGGCATCCTGCTGGCATGCAGAGGAAATGATATTAGCAAACGAACAGACAAAGATGGGAGGCAGCAGTGCATTGGAGGACATGAGTTATTGTGGGAGTGAGGTGCATGTGGAGGTGGACAAGCATTAAAAGTCACAACTACCCTGGTTTCAGTGGGAATCAGCACAACATGCGGATTGGCATGAATAAGTTGCAGAACTGCGGCTCGGGGGGTAACAGTAGGAAATTAAGGCATAAATAAAAAGAGTTGGAAGGGAATTAGTGGAAGCTCAGTACTGACGGGTTGACGGGGAGCACAATGACGAAACAGACTTGAAGATTCAGGGCACTCCGTAATGACCATGCCGAGCATGTGACTCTCTCTGCCAAGTGCAATCTGTTTTACCTTCCATCCTCCCCCCGAATTGCACAATGGAAATTGGCTGCACCCAAACACAGAGAGGGTGAAGTGTTTTTATTCTGTCTCAACATGCACGCCCTTCAAGGGGTAATTGCATTAACCAGTTGTTTCCACAGTTTACACTGAAATCATCTGTAATCGTAGTACCTTGCATTAGAAACACGTGTGTAGTGTGCAAATCCTCGATACAAGCAATCCTCAACATGTCTTTGCAGATTGAAGATAGTCAACTTCATGAAGCAGAAGTAATCAGAGGTGATCTTACTCATATCAACTTCAGGCCATAATTCACAAAGACAATCCACAGGGTGGCTCACAGCACCAGGGACCTGGGTTCAATTCCAGCCTCGGGTGACCGTCTGTGTGGAGTTTGCACCTTCTCCCCATGTCTGTGGGGGTTTCCTCCAGGTGCTCTGGTTTCCTCCCACAGTCCAAAGATACGCAAGTTAGATGGATTAGCCACGCTAAATTTCCCATAGTGCCCAGGGATATGCAGGCTGGCTGGATTAGCCATGGGAAATGCAGGGTTACAGGGAAGAGGGTGGGGTGGGTCAGAGTGGAATGCTCTTCAGAGGGTCAGTGTGGACTCCAGGGGCTGAATGGCCTGTTTCGGCACTGTTCTACGATTCTATGAATCCATGGCCTCACAGGCTGTGTAATGATGTGAAGGTGATTTCTTCTCACAATGAACTGTAAATATGTGTCAATGTGCTCTTACATGCAATGCAGCCTTTCTTGTGTGATGTTGGGGAGTGAGGATAAGGGGTTCAAGATTTTAGTAACCCTACCCACTCTTACAATCTCCTACTGTACTTTGTGCAGTGTGGCTGCAAATGGTGGAATGAGGTTTCCAGTGTTAAAATTCACAGCAAGGCATTCTGTGGCCCTTCTTAATGAGGCCTCCATGTCCCACTGTATGGAGAAGGAGACTAACCCATCATTTATGTGCGATGTGAATGCAGACTGCTCGCATTACTAAGGGCCCGTTGTGTTTCTGACATTCCTCACACAGGTTCACTGGAACTGTGCCCAATGGATCCAGCTACAACAGGGGTCATTGTCACTGCGGCCACGGATCTATGAAGATATTGAGGAGAAACTGGGGAGAAATAAACATACCAACAAGCTCAAGACTAACACCAAATCACCAGCAGCTACCGAACAGATACTGTATGAAGAAATTGTGGCACAAGGTCCCCTCAGGTCATACAGCAGGTACAGGAGGTCCACAGCTGATCATCCTCAATGCCATTTCCTCAGATAAATGAAGTGCATTGTTACCACCATCAGATGATCTCCCAGACTATGCCAGGAACCGCAGCCTGAAGGGGTGGGTGAACACCTATTCTGGTGGTTGTCAAGGTGACAGCTGCATTAAATTTTCATGCTACTGGCTGCTTCCAAGGATCCACTGGGGACCTCTGTGGGATCTCATGCTCCTCAACCCAGAAATGTATCAAAGCTGATACTGATGCAAGTCGTGCCAGGTCACATCACTTCATCTCACATCCCCACGATGAGGTCAGTGCTGCAGCCAGGACAGTAGGCTCTGCCAAAATAGCTGACATCCCACAAATGCAGGGTACCATAAACTGTGCACACATTACATCAGGAGAGCCATATCACGCAGCAGAGTTCATCAATTGAAAAGACAATCAAAGTACAATCATCTGTAGTCATTGGTTCCACATTCTGTGCCAGGTATCCGGGAAGCTGCCATGATACTTGTGTCTCTTTTGGTTCTACTTCATTTTAAGGACTGGATGCCTCATAAAGTTGGATACCAAAAGGCAAGGGCTACACACTGCAACCATGGCTGATAACTCCATTACACAAACACTGATGAAGGCCAAGCAAACATACATACAGCCCATTCTTCCATCAAGGACATTGTTCCGTACCCAGTAGGGCTCCTGAGGATGCGTTTCCGCTGCTTGGATTGTCCTTGCAGTACATTCCCGATAGATGTTGCATAATCCCAGCATGCTGGATGTTGCACAACTGGAGCAGGCCTAAAGGGGATGTGACAGACACTGAAGGGCTGGGAGGGTAGCAGCAGTCTTCTGAGGAAGAAGATGAGGACATTGCACAGGAGCAACATCAGCTTCAGTATGATAGAGCAGCACAGAGAGTTGGGTGCAAAAGCTGAACAGGACACAATAAACACTAAGTTCCAATGGATGTGAGATAGATGCAATGATCATTCATTCACTGTAACTTGGTTGATGTTTGAAAGGCAAACGGTCACTGTTTGCTCCCAAAAACAAATGCAACTTTTTTTTTGGTTTGTTTGCTTTTGTAGCTGTCCAACAAAAGTTAATATTTTCAACTGTGTGAAGACTTTCCAGCATGTGATGCTCCCACTTTGAACAATAACGATGCTATGCCATGCTGGGCTTTATGTACAGTAGCACTCCCTTAGACAGGGTTCAAACATGGTGTGCACTTAGACAGGAAGCCTCTGTAGCTTCATTCTTGTAGATGCAGTTACATTGATCGATCAGGTGATGATCTAAAATAACAATACATTAATGGATGCGAGCTTGTACTTGAAATGAAGTGATGCTCATCGTACCTGTGTGTCCTCAGATGCTTTTATTTTGTCTCCCTCCCATTATGTTATTCCTGACTGGCACTGTTTGACTTGGTACAGAAGTGGGCTTTAACTATGATGCCAATGACTGAAATTCTAGAAAGGTTTCGGCAATGGCAAAGTGTGATGTCATGGTGCTTTGATAATAAGATCAGCAGCATAAAATTGAGAGACAAAACTCTCTAGCACTCACAAAGAGAAACACTCCATGAAACTTTGCAAATTGAAACTTAGCTTTTGTATAATAAACTTCAACCCAAAGCCACAGAAAAGGAGAAAGCCAAAATTCGTAACAAAATTGATGTAAGGAGGTTGGAAAATAATTGAATCCAGAAACAGAATTAAAAACTGGTCCTGCTGCCTAATGGAATTGTCAGACCATCATTGCCTTTCATTGGATCCAATTTCATGACTCCCATTTCTGTGCGGCAGGGTACCACTCTAAAGTTCCAATATTGTCGCTAGTTAGGACCCCTGTCAAATCTGTGAGAGGCATGTAAGCCTGTCCCTATTATTTCAATCGCATGACCATTTTGGGACATCAACAAAAAGCAGTTGAACAGCTACTTCTAGACGATAATGGTATGATGACATTTGCACACTAGTTTTCTTTCCTCTTTCTGTTTTGCTCCTCTCTCTTTTTGAATTGTGTAATGATGACTTATCAGATAACAGCAGAAATCACAGAAATGACAAGTGCCTCAAAGCCTCCTGTTGCATTGAGACAAGAATAAAAAATTAGCCAGACATGTATGATATTTCATTAAAAAGTGAAATCTCAACACATTTAATCAGGAACGTTAGTTTTGATTTTTTTTTTTAAAAAGGGCAAGTCTGGACCAGCAGACAAAATTAGAACACTTTTTTTGCAATGGATAAAGCTTATAAACGCCTTGTTCGCTTTGGCTATTTTTTCAATGGTTGCCTCAGACGTTGAGTAGGAAATTGAAGGGTCTCCCAAAACATAATGCAGTGAGCAGGTAAGTCACCATTGTCCTTCCAGGCCATAGGTCTGCTCTACCATTAGAAAGAGATGACTGATGATGGTTTAACCTGAGGTTCACCACAAACTCAGGTGAACGGAGAGGTTGAGAAGCAGAGTCCTTCATATTAACCTCATCTGGAAGGGAACTGAACCCACGCTATTGGCATCACTCTGTATTGCAAACCAGCTATCCAGCCAACTCAGCTAACCAATACCCCATCACGAACATGCTTCCCACTGCTGTGGACACTGTCTACAAGATGGACAGAAAACTGTTCAACCTCAATCGGTTGAAATCCAAGAGAAGAAAACAACATTCACCTCACTTGTGAAACTTCAGCACGCAGATGACACTGTCATCTCTGCTCTCTGAGCATAATCTTCAAGTGTCATTAAACCTTTGTGGAAGCATAGCAAAGATTTGGTTTCAGCCTCTACTTCAAGATAACTCAAATCTTTGACCACCCTGTCCCAGGTCAAGTTCCGGTCCATTCCTCCATCAAGATTGGTGGCGAAATCCTTCCACACATGGAACATTTCCCCTACCTGGGAAGTTATCTTTCATCTAAAGTTGACACCAATGTGGAGATTCAACATCACATCAAATCTGTGAGCACCAAATCTGGATGTCTAAGGTTGAGAGTCTTCAACAACCATGATATCTGTGCTGATACCAAGATCCTTGTGCATTAGGCAGTCATCCTTCTTACTCTTCCATACTGATCCCAAAACTTGGGTTACATATAGACGACATTTCAAGAACCTTGAGAAGTACTATCAACATTGCTTGAGACAGATTCTGTGCATCAACTGCAAGGAAAGGCGTACTAACCTCAGTGTTCTTGAAGCAGCTAACAGCACCAGCATCGAGGCTATGATCATCCAAAAGCAACTCTACTCGGCTGGTCACATGCTTAGGATGCCCGAGTTTTGATTGCTAAAGCAAATCTTCTTCACCCAGCTCAAGGAAGGCATTCAGACGAGAGGTCAACAAAAGGAAATGTTTCAAAAACTCCCTGAAGGCTTCCCTCCAGAAATGTCACATAAGTGTCAATATATGGGAGACCCTCGCTCAGAAGAAACTGATTTGGAGGAAACTCCATTATAAAGGGACACAATTTTTCAGAACACATAGTGATCAAGAGCAAGTATGGAAAAGGAATCGGACAAAGGAATGCCAATGATCTCAAGGCCAGGGGCCAATTCCACCTGCTAAAATGTATGGTCAGAGATGGGGCTCTAGACCTACAAAACCCTTGACCAGTGACATGAAATTTCCTCAGCAGGCAATCATACTCATAAGGAAGTGATTGCTGACAATGGCAGTCAGCAGATGATGACAACCCAGTTACAGACTTCCTGTGTGTGCTAGTTCATCAAGAGTTTGTCTGATCATGTCATCTCGAAGACTGCTGACTGTCTGAAGTGGTCTCTCGGTCTGAAAATTATTGCACATGCATACCAAACCATTATCACTAAGAAGGCAGTGCTGGGCAAGCTAATGGGGCTAAAGGTAGACAAGTCTCCTGGCCCTGATGAAATGCATCCCAGGGTATTAAAGGAGGTGATGGGGGAAATAGCAAATGCACTAGTAATTATTTACCAAAATTCACTGGACTCTGGGGTGGTTCCCGCAGATTGGAAAACAGCCAATGTGACGCCTCTGTTTAAAAAAGGAAGTAGACAAAAAGCAGGTAACTATAGGCCAGTTAGCTTAACTTCGGTAGTGGGGAAAATGCCTGAATCTATCATTAAGGAAGAAATAGCAAGACATCTGGATATAAATTGTCCCATTGGGAACACCCAGCATGGGTTCATGAAGGGTAGGTCATGTTTAATTAATTTGAGGACATTACTTGCATGATGGACAATGGGGAACCTGTGGATGTGGTGTATCTGGATTTCCAGTAGGCATTTGACAAGGTGCCACACCAAAGGCTGCTACATAAGATAAAGTTGCACGGTATTACAGGTAATGTATTGGCATGGATAGAGGATTGGTTGACCAGTAGAAAGCAAAGAGTAGGGGTAAATGGGTGTTTTTCTGGTTGGCGGTCAGTGGCTAGTGGTGTGCCTCAGGGATCAGTGTTGGGACCTCAATTGTTTACAATTTACATAGATGATTTGGAGTTGGGGACTAAGTGTGGTGTGTCAAAATTTGCAGATGACACTAAGGTGAGTGGTCGAGCAAAGTGTGCAGAAGACAATGAAAGTCTGCACAGGGACATAGATAGTCTAAGTGAGTGGGCAAAGGTCTGGCAGATGGAGTACAATGTTGATAAGTGTGAGGTCATCCATTTTGGTAGGAATAACAGCAAAATGGACTATGTTTTAAATGGTAAAAAATTGCAGCACGCTGCTGTGCAAAGGGACTTGGGTGTCCTTGTGCACGAATCGCTAAAAGTAGGATTGCAGGTGCAGCAGGTGATTAAAAAGGCAAATGGAATTTTGTCTGCCATTGCTCGAGGGATGGAGTTTAAAAACAGGGAGGCTATGCTGCAGCTGTATAGGGTCCTGGTGAGGCCACACCTGGAGTATTGTGTGCAGTTTTCGTCTCCTTACTTGAGAAGAGATATACTAGCACTGTAGCGGGAGCAGAGGAGATTCACTCCGTTGATTCCAGAGTTGAGAGGGTTGGATTATGAGGAGAGACTGAGTAGACTGGGATTATACTCATTGGAATTCAGAAGAATGAGGGGAGATCTTATAGAAACATATAAGATTATGAAGGGAATAGATAGAGTGGAGGCAGGAAGGTTGTTTCCGCTAGCAGGTGAAACTAGGACTAGAGGGCATCGCCTCAAAGTAAAGGGAAGCAGATGTAGGACTGAGGTCAGGAGGAACTTCTTCACCCAAAGGGTTGTGAATCTGTGGAATTCCCTGCCCAGTGAAGCAGTTGAAGCTACCTCGCTGAATGTTTTTAAGGCAAGGCTAGATAAATTTTTGAAAAGTAGAGGAATTAAGGGTTATGGTGAGTGGGCGGGTAAGTGGAGCTGAGTCTCAAAGACCAGCCATGATCTTATTAAATGGTGGGGCAGGCTCGCGGGGCCAGATGGCCTACTCTTGCTCCTAGTTCTTATGTTCTTATGTTCAAACTAAACCAAAAAGGTGCCCTTCAGGGCCAACCAACCAAGATAATTGGTCCAGTACTACGCAGTAACTCGTCAATGTAGAAGGAAATGTATAAGTATGTTGAGAAAGTCAAATAGTCAGAATGAATTATACCGAAAGCAAGAAAACATGACAATTCTATCGACAGTGTCTCTAAGTGATGGAAATGCAAGTTCTATACAAGTCAGTCATTAATTGTGTCAAATGCACGCCTCTAGTCAAATATTTTGACAATTGTTCCATCTGCTACTACTTTGTCCACTTCCCAACATGAACTGGTGGATCATCTAAAATGTATAATGCATTGTACACAAAAAGTAGCTCCAGGCTTACAATAATTGATATGTGAATAGAACTCCACTATTACACCTTTTGTATGAGAACTAAGACTGTAAATAAAATTCTGTGTGCACAATGCAAGCCTCAATGATCTTTTGTTGATCTGTGTGTGTTTTGTCCCATATCATTTCGAAGAACATTATCATAACCTGCCCATATTTTGAATAAAGCATTAGTCAAACAGTCATAGCTGTTGGTATATTTGCAGCTGTGTCAGTTTTTATTACACAGGGGAACTGTCAGGGAGTCAGCAACATAATTTATGATCTTGAAGATTCAGAAAAGGATTTTTTTTACTTCAAAAAGCATCTGTCTATATGTAAAAAATATTTAATTCCTTTATCAAATATATTTTCTAAGACTTTATTTTGTGTGTTTGTTAGTTTACTGTGAGGGACTATCAGTAATAATATCAGGCATTTTGTAAACATTCCTTTGCAATGTTAGTTTAGGTTTCAAGATAATACAGTTGCATCTTCAAGCTGTGCTACTGCTGATGCAATGGGCAACAGTTTGCATACAAACAAGAAATTGTCGACTCTGCTCCTTTACATTGTGGTGACATCAAACAAAACTTTTCACTATCCTAAATAAAAGTGAGCAGGCATCTATTGTGCTGCCAAACAGTACATAAAATGTGCTCAAAACAATGCCATGAATAAACATGAAAATAGTAATGTAAACAGAAAAGCTTGGACCTTGGTGTTTATTTAAAGATCTTGTAAGGGAAATGAAAGTCCAAAATACTGAATGAACTATTGTCACGAAAGATACATGTCTGAACTAGCTGATAAAAAAATAATCAAGATGAAACCAGTTCAGAAAAGAAGTCAGGATTTCAGTCACCCATGACACTATTTATAGGTTAAATAAAATCCACTTTGCAACATCGTCAACCTTATAAAATGTTGAGACATGTATTTTTCATGACAACTGCTAAATCACTATTTAAAATTTGTATCTCTCTCACGCAATCTTAAAATAGGCATCAACAAACTACCTCACACTGTCAATTTGTTATTCTTCACTTTGTAGAAGTAATAACCTTGAAATCCTCAGAACCACCAATGCATTTGATACAATGAACCCCCTGCTTCCATAAATTATGAATTGCTTCCATAACATTTTTGCCTTTCAATTCATATTGTACAACATTTTAGAAAATGAGTCTGAACGATTTAGAACAAGGCTGTCATGCTTTTGGACACTGGATTGCTTTTGTAAACCAGGCAATGTATAATTCCAAATTAACGGAACATGGATGCAGGACGAGGAATTTTAGTTTGAAATCCGTTCCATTCATCACTGAATGCAGCACCAATGTCTGAGCAGATTTTATCTAAGCAGACACACAGGTAGCACGGAGGCCTGTTGTGGGTTAAAAACCTATTGTTTCATCAGGACATTTTACTTTGGCTTCTTAGCTCGGCCAGTGTCACACTCCTGCACTGGCCAGCCTATGAGAAAGTGAATGGGTGAGATGCGTGTCAAAGGAAAAATTTCTAGTTATAGAACATTGAACATAGAACTGTACAGCACAGTACAGTAGTTATAGAGGCTCTTGCAATGGTCAGAATCGCTGAACTATACAATTATTTCCATAACCCTTCAGCAACAAGCATGGAAAGGAGCCTTAGGAAGGCCACCCCACTATCAGGTTCTCTGTCCACCCCATCTCCACTCATCACACAGCCCCATCTGGTGTCTCACACTTCTTTAGATGTTCTCTGTCCTTCTTTTCTCTGCACCTATTCCATTTCTCACACTTACACCGCTTTCATTTCTCTCCTGGCAAAGCAAAAGCGAGACAGGTCAACCCAAGGAGAGGCAGGGAATCAGGGTTAGCGAACTTCCCGCTACACCATCTTAACAAACACTGACAATGCATGCTGACCTGATCTGCTGGTAAAGAGGTAGTGCTAATTCAAGATGAGAGAGCTGATCATCTGCCTGTAGGCTGTGTTGACGGTCTCGCCTCAGTGTGCTGGTTTCCCCGGCCTTACAGAGCAACATGTGTCTGGGAGGACAGATGGTGTGGTTATTGATCCTCCTGATACTGTTGGTGTTTTATGCAGCTCTTCTTGTTCATAGCTACAAAGTAGACTGCATAAGGTGCTCCCAAGACATAACAAAGGCTCAGATAAAGCAAAATACTGCAGATGCTGGAAATCTAAACAAACAGAGAATGCTGGAGAAATCTTTCTTTTGAAGAAGATTATTTGGACTCAAACTGTTAACCCTGTTTTTCTATGTTTACAAATGCTGCCAAACCCACTGAGTTTCTCCAGCATCCTCTGTGCTTGTTCCAATAATGAAAACTGGCATCAGGGAACTCCATGCTAGGTAAGTGAAGTGCAACACGTGAAGAGAGTTTCAAGAAGATGGAAATCGTCATGAAAGCATTCTCTCAGAAGAAGGGCAGTGGGTCTCTGACTGAGGCAAGGCTACACCTAATCAATTTTACTGTCTGCAAGTGTCCCAGGCTACTGATTTCACGGAAGAACCAATCCCCACTGTGCTCTCACCTTGTTGACCCTGGTGAGTTCCACACAGCTCATGAAACCCATACGTTGGCTGTTAAATCTGAGATAATTGCTGCTTTGAATATTTAGAACATATACTCAATAGCTACACAATGGCTCCCTGCTCACCTGCAAAGCTGAATCACTGAGCTCCCAACTCAATGCCATGTTTCAGGGCATTAATCCTTCTCCACCACCCAAATTTACTTCCCTCTAAAATTCTCATCATTTAACCACCAATATGTTTAAGACATCAGTCAGGCAGTCTCATAAACCCCACTTTTTATAATGAGAATTTGCACTGCCCATATATGGCATACGTAAAGGTCAGAATCCCCATACCTTCCAGCAAGAGACTTCATAAAGTGAAAGTGAGGTAGTTCTGATTGCTCGAATGACGTTTCTGCAAATGATTTACATTCCTCAGAATTTGAGGTGTTCAGGAAGAGAGAAACTTACGGCAGTCTTGCACTAGGCCCTGCTTCTACATCACTCCAGAACTGACCCTCTGTACCCTCTCTTGAAAACAAAATCATTTCACTCACCTCCAAATGCATTTCTCCACCACAACGCTGCAGCTCTAATTCACTCCGGTGTCTTCTGTCCTCAGACTGTAGCTTCCTGTGTATTGCTCCTCTCTTTGGGGTTAACCATTCATTTCCCTCATTCCAACAATTTGAAACTCTTTCCTTAAATGCCCCTTTCCTTAGCTTTGCACCTTGTAAAAACCCTTCTTTAAAATCTCTTCAACCAATGCTTTCACATGTCTCATTTAACTCTCCTGCAGGGCTGCCATTCCTTTCAATTTCTTTCTGCACATTACCTTGACCATACAAGGACAGAATGAAGTTCGACTGTGATAATTCACTGTGATCTGACAGGCTCTCATTCTCACGACACACAACATATGGAGAAAGGCCATCTCAGAGAGATGAAACTACACCCAGAATGGGTCAGCTTACTCAGGTCAGGCAGGAAACCCAGCAAAGAAACTGAAGGGGCTTTTGGGGAGGGTGTGTAATAATTATGAACTCCTACTTGTTGCGTGGCCTTCCGATCAAGGATTTGTTGAACCCTCAGGTGCTGGTTCAGGGATCCTGAGAGAAGGCAAAATTTTAGTGGAGGCTTCAAAAATGTGGGAAAGTAAATGGTAGAAGAAAGCCTATGCGTTTTGACATAAGATTAAATATTGTCTATTAATGATTTTACTTTCTTTAAATTAGTTATGGAATCATTTTTCCGTAACACTTTAAATAGGACGAAACAGCATAAGGACTCTAACCTGGAGTAATTCTTTTCATTTCCTCTTTTAAAAGTATTTATTCAGATGAATGAGTTTGCAGTCAGGATTAACAAGCAATGAAGCACTAAAAAGAAGGCACCAGCACCATAAACGACCACATGCAAGGAAAAGGAGAGTGAATGGGAGAATGGAAACACTTTTTATTGCAGTTATTACTTTAGTTATAGTCATTCTATAATTAGTACTAATTTCTGTGTGCATAATCTTAGACAAATAGTCAAAATACCTCAAAATATAAAGTTCCACCTTATCTAATTCATTCTAAATTTAATTATTTCTTGACAGTACATTGAAATAAGCTCCCAGTCATGAACCCCTCTGAGCTAAGAGGCGGAGGACTTCTCGAACCATGAGACTTTTCAGCACAAATAGCTACATTCATGTGGATATACATCTAAATAAGTAATGATCTTGACTTTCTGGAAAGTTTTCTTTTCAAAAACCAGATAAAACAAACAAACAGCTTAAAGAGATGAAGTATTCCTAGATCAGAAGGGGACAGCTCGTGGTGTGTTTCTGAACTTGGAACATGTTAGTGTATTGAGGAAATTGGAAAGAATATTCGAAGAACAAGTTACCCATTTGTGACCAGCTTCCAGTGACAAGGCAAGAATGTCCTTTGAGCTGCTGCGTGGAGTTGGTGCAGGGTTTGTGGAAAGGATCTTAAAAAAAATTAAAATAAAATCACATTTAAAAACCACTTATCATCCAGTTGCTGTGCAGAGTAACTAAAAATTCAATATATTGTATAATCCAGTCATTTTGAAGACACAAGAACTAAAGTGGGTTTGAAACAGGTTCATATCTTAATAGGGCAGCTCTACGGTGGAGATAATGCTGAGAGCAGAGACTGGGAAGCTTTTGTTAAATCAAGAGTCTGTTGTAGATCGGCTTACACTGGATCAGGTTTACAGATAGCACTAAGTGCATTGTGATGGTACTTATTGATCAACGAAATATAGAATCGTTTCCTCTATTATCTAAAAATGAATAATTGTTTTATAAAAATAGAAACATTAAATCCTAGTCATTTAAAGAGCTGCAAAGAATCAAGCCAGATGCATCAAAAATATAACATTTAAGAACTGGGAATAATTTCATTCACAATTTCACTCTCCGCACTGCAATAGCATTATGCCACTGATTGATTCCTTTCTGTATTTTGTTTAACCAATAAACATATAGCTAAACTTTGCATGAGATAATTACATTAAAAAAATTCAGTTGTACAAGTGTTTGACAGTTAATAGTTTCAAAGAATTCATCAGTCAATTTTGCTAGACCAGAATGTAACTCATTAAAACACAACCCACTGTAAAATCATTAAATGCGCATTCTTAAAGTTACAGTATGTGCAAAAATGTTTCACCTCTAAAAGCCATTTCTATATCACATTAATCTCAAGACTGATAAATATAAAATATGCTGTATGTAATGATCAAATTTCAATCAAATTAACCAATATAAATCCTGGTTAGACCCCACCAGGAGTACTGTGTGCAAATCTGGGCACCACACCTGAGGAAGGATACATTGGCCTTGGAGGGAGTACAACATAGATTTACAAGAATAATACTTGGACTTCAGTGGTTATGTTATGAGGAAAGATTATACAAAGGAGAACTCTTGTATTTTGAATTTAGAGGGTCAACGGGTGATCTGATTGAAGTCTTCAAGTTATTAACAGGAAAAAGACAAGGTAGATAAAAGAAACTTTTTCCATTAGTTTCAGATTCTAGAATGGGGGGGAAATTGTATAAAAATTAGGGCCAGGCTGCTCATGAAAGATATTAGGAAGTACTCCTACACACAAAGGGTGGTAGCACTTTGGAACTCCCTTCCGCAAATGGAGCTGATGCTAGATCAGTTATTAAGTATAAAAATGAGATGGATAAATTTCCTTTAAGCAAAAGGTATTGAGGGATATAGGCCAAAGGCGCAAAGGGCTGAATGACCTACTCTTGTTTCTATATTCCTATGTCTTGCCCCCTTTAGTAATGAATTCTCAATTTACAAAGCCACGTATTGGAGTCATTTGCAAAAGAACTCATTGCAATCTGTGACCTTGACACGCATGTACACATTCACACTGAGTAAGGGACAAACTATGATTTTCTACATGTCTGACACAGGCACAAGCCTGTAAGGATGCCAATGTTATTCTGTACCCTTGGATTTTCAACACCAATACTGTGCTGTCATACATACAGTGTCACTTTGAAATACATGCTAGAATGATTCTAAGCACCAATAAGGTGCAGTACTAGTCATTATATTTATAGATAGGAGACTTCATTGTAACAGCAAATCAGAAATTTCTGCATTACTAACTAGTAGTCTAAACTTAATCCACAACAAATTCTAGAATGAGCAGCCAAACCCACTATGTCACGGCCTGTTTAAATCCATTTTCCCAGATCAGTACAACAGTAAGTACTTGAGATACATCACAGCCTCTCAATAGCTCCTTTCCAGTACATTTACCCAAGCTAAGTACTCCCCAAAACCCATTACTAAGAGGCCTAATCTCAGCTATCAGCTCAGCAGTCTTTTATGGAGCCATTAAAGCATCTCACTTGTTTACAGTGACTGAAATAGCAATGAATTATATCTGTGACAGTATGGCAGTATCAATTAACTGCAATTAGAACACAACAGAGATAAATTTGAGGACAGTGCCAATTTATATGTTCTTCTCGTATGCTATTTGTTTTGAATATTCTCTGTTTCAGTGAACGATTGAAGGACAAGCAAAATCACCTCTATTCTCATTTGTTTGAACCTTCTGCCATGCATACAGCAACAATCTGCAAGTCAAAGTGAAACAGGTGCCAACACAACAGGGTGTACCTGTTGCCGACAATGCCTACAAATGTGAAACTCACTTTGGATTTACAGGTCAACATGGGCTGGCCTTCTAAGCTGAAACATAGATCAGAATCACAGTTCTGTTGAGCTTAATTTAGCGGTATTTGTGAAAACCCAGCATAGCTTGAAATGTTTTATTGGGTGAGGTTCAAATCTTGCACCACAGCTACCTATCTTGCTGCTGAAAATTTCAGCTTTTGAGTGAGTTCCACACTTCAGCTTGATATCCTGTTCAACCCAAGTGCACATCTCCATTAGAGTAACAAGCAACAGAAGATGACAGAATCTTTAAACCAAATCCAGGACACTGACAACTCATCACTGTTTCTAATTGACCAATAGTTTAAACTGGCAGGGTTCAGTAACTTACTGAAGTCCCTTTAAGAATCATATCAACGGTGATAAATGTGTCTTTTTAAACCAAATGCCTGATCTGTATCAGTGAGCCCTTTGTACAGAACTCAGAGTTTGTAATTTTCATACGTGGCTATACTATTGAAAAAGATGAGCAATACATAAAGAGATGCTGTAGTACAAAACCACATTTTGAAAAATGGCATTTAAATGTACAATATTACGAAATACAAGCAGCTGAAGAGGCACTTCGGTTGGCCAAACTCAGCTTGCTGAGATTTATCTACATAAACAATGGAAGTATAACAGTCAAAGGGGCATGGAGTTATACTGCACAGAAACAGGCCCTTCAGCCCAACTCATCCATGCTGACTAGGTTTCCGAAACAGAACTAGTCGCATTTGACTGTGTTTGGCCCATTTACCTTTCAACCTTTTTGATTCATGTACCTGTCCAAATGTTTTTTTAAATTAAATTAATTATACCTACCTCTACCACTTCATCTGGCAGCTTGATCCATATACACACCACCCTCTGTGTGATAAAGCTGCACCTCAGGTCCCTTTTAAATCATGCCCCTCTCAATTTACACCTATGCCCTCTAGTTTTGGACACCCCTAACCTGGGGAAGAGACTTTGGCAATTCACCTTATCTATGCCCCGTGTGATATTATAAACCTCTCAGGTCACCCGTCAGGGTCTTACACTCCAGGGAAAAAAGTCCCAGTCTATCCTGCCTCTCCTTATAACTCAAATCTTCCAGTTTTGGTAACATCTTTGTAAATCTTTTTTGCAACTTTTCAAGTTTAATAACATCCTTCTTCTTGCAAGGCGACCAGAATTGTATTCAATACTCCAAATGTGGCCTCACCAATGTTTTACACAGCTGTAACATGACGTCCCCACTCCTATTCTCATTGCTCTAACCGATGAAGCCAAGCATGCCAAACTTCTTCTTCACAACCCTCTCTGCCTGTAATGCCACTTTAATGGAACGATGTGCCTGTAACCTAGGCCTCTCTACTTGACAATACTCCCCAAGGCCTTACTTTTAACTGTAGAAGTCCTGCGTTGGTTTGTCTCATCAAAATGCAAAACGTTGCATTTATCTGAATTAAACTCCATCAACCATTCCTTGGCTCCCTGGCCCAGTTGATCAAGATCCTGTTTTACTCTTAGATAGCTTTCTTCACTGTCCATTTTATCACCAATTTTAGTGTCATCCACAAACTTACTAACTATGCCTCCTATATTCTCATCCAAATCATTTATATAAATGATAAACAACAGTGGACTCAGAACCGATCCTTGCAGAACACCACTGGTCACAGGCCTCCAGTCTGAACAACAACCCTCCACTGTCACCCTCTGTCTCCTACGATTAAGCCAATTTTGTATCCAATTGGCTAGCTCTCCCTGGATCCCATGTGATCCTGCCTTACTAACCAGTCTACCACATGAAACCTTGTGAAAGGCCTTGCTAAAGTCCATGTAGACAAAGTTTACCACTCTGCCTTCATCCATCTTCCTCGTCACCCCTTCAAATAATTCAATCAAATTTGTGAGAGTATTTCAAATGCACAAAGCCATGCCAACTATCCCTAATCAGTCTTGCCTTTTCAAATGCACACAGATCCTGTCTCTCAGAATCCACTCCAAAACTTACCCCCTATTGACATTAGGCTCACCATTCTGCACTCCCCTGGCTTCTCCTTAGCACCTTTCTTAAATAATAGCACAACATTAGCCACCCTCCAGTCATCTGGCACCTCACCCATGGCTATCAATGACACAAATATCTTTGCTCGGAGACCAGTAATTTTTACTCTTGCTTCCCAAAATGGCCTGAGATACACTTGATCAGGTCCCAGGGATTTATCTATCTTTATGCATTTTAAGACCTCCAGCACCTCCTCTTCTTTAACGTGGACTCTTTTCAAGACATCATTATTTACTTCCCTGTGTTCCCTAGCTTCCATGTCTTTCTCCATGGTAAATACTGATGAGAAATATTTGTTTAGGATTTCACCATCTCCTGTGGCTCCACGCATAGACAATCCTGTTGATCTTTAAGGAGCCTTAAGTTCTCCCTAGTTACTCATTTGCCTAAAATATACTTGTAGAATCTCTTTGGATTCTCCTTTACCTTATTTATGAAAGCTATCTCATGTCCTCTTCTTGCCCTCCTGATTTCTCTTTTTAGTATTAATGGTAAGGTGCTGGGGAGTATTGCTGAACAAAGGAACATTGGAGGGCAGGTTCATGGTTCCTTGAAAGTGGAGTCACAGGTAGACAGGATAGTGAAGAAGGTATTTCGTATGCGTGCCTTGACTGGTCAGTGCATTGACTATATGAGTTGGGAAGTCATATTATGCCTGTACTGAGCATTATTTAGGCCACTATTGGAATACAGCATGCAATTCTGGTCTCCCTGCTACAGGAAAGATGTTGTGAACTTAAAAGGGTTCAGAAAAGATTTACAAGGATGTTGCTATAGGGAGAGGCTGAATAGACTGTGGCTATTTTCCCTCGGAGGCTAAGGGGTGACCTTATAAAGGTTTATACAATCATGAGAGCCATGGATAGAGTGAATAATCACGGTCTCTTCCCCAGGGTGGGGGAGTCCAAAACTAAAGGGGATAGGTTTAAAGGTGAGAGGGGAAAGATTTAAAAGGGATCCAAGGGACAATTTTTTTCATGCAATTTTTTTCCATGCGTGTATGGAATGAGCTGCCAGAGGAAGTGGTGGAGGCTGGTATAGTTACAATATTTAGAAGGCATCTGGATAGGTATATGAAGAGGAAGGGTTTAGAGGGATATGGGCCAAATACTGGCAAATGGAAGTAGATTTGTTTAGGATATCTGGTTGGCATGGACCGAAGGATCTGTTTCCGTGCTGTATACCTCGATGAATCCTTGACTCTTGAGTACTCCTGCACCCCTTTTACTCCTCACAGGATCCACTTGATCCCAGCTGCCTACACCTAACCTGTGCCTCCTTCTTCTTCTTGACCACAGCCTCAATATCCTCTGTCATTCCTTTGCTACCGGCCAATCATTTAGCAAATCATATATTCTTTTGTGCCAACAGTTTGAAGTGGCACAGGACATTAATATTGTTTGAACAACATTCTTGTCAGAATCACTGGCTAGTCAGAACTGCGGGATGATAGAATTGCATCAAGAAATACTGAGTAACATACAGAACTTTTATTTCAAACACCTAAGTTTGATTTAAACAGTCTTCTCACGTTTTGCAATAATTCAGTTAAGGAATATGACAGTCTCAATCTAGTTTCTAAGATAATTACGAAGTAAAATTGTAAATGTCAGCATTATTTGGCGAACTCAGCCAGGCACAATCAGAATGGCCAATGTAAAAAATAGCTAGTGTAAGATAGAACATTCTAGAAGTTAAGCACAGTTGTTGCGGCAAAGGTAAGAGAACTTAATTCTGAATCAGCTGTGAGACTTGGAAATGCTTGAAATTGACAGGGATACTAAAATAGAATGGCATTGTTTCTCCTACTAGTTCTTGAATTGATGCCAAAGAAAACCATCTATAAGATGAAGATTGACCGTAAGTCCTTAAGAAATAGGAACAGGAGTAGGCCATTCAGCCCTTCAAGCCTGTTCCACCATTCAATAGAATCATGGCTGATCATTCCTTGCATCCACATTCCTACCCTTTCCTTGTCACTCTTGATTCCTCTACTGATCAACAATCTATCTATCCCAGCCTTAAATACACATAAGGGTTCTGCAGCACCCCCCAACAAAACTTTTTGCGGCAAGGAGATACAAAGACTCAAAACCCTCTGAGAGAAGAAATTATTCCTCATCTCAGTTTTAAGTTGGCTCCATCTTTATTCAGACAGTTTGCCCTCTGGTCCTACGTTCTCCAATGAGGGGAATCATTCTCTCAGCATTTACCCTGTCAAGCCCCATATGAATCCTTTATGTTTCAATGAGATCACTTTTCATTCTTCTAAACTCCAATGTGTAGGATCCCAATCTATTTAGCCTTTGCTTATAAGATAATTCTTCCTTATGGGGGAAAATCCGATTGAACCTTTTCTGAACTGCCTTCAAATAAAATAATATCTTTTTATTGATAAGGGGACCAAAAGTGCTCACAGTACTCCAGATGTGGTCTCATTGGACATTGGGCAGTTGCAGTAAACTTTGCCACTCTTATACTCCAACCCTTTGAAATAAGGGCCAACATTTCATTAACCTTCCTCATTACCTGCTGCACCTCATGCTAGCTTTCTTTGCTCCCAAAGAAGCAAAGTCTCCCAAAGTCCTTCTGCGTTGCAGCTTTCTACAGTTTTTCTCTGTTTAAATTATATTATTTTCTTTCATTCTCCCTTCCAAAATGAACAACTTCATGCTTTCCCATAATATAGCCCATTTTCCAACTTTTTTGCCCACTGACTTAACCTGTCGATATCTCTCTGTAAACTGTTGTATCCTCTCACAATCTGCCTTTCTGCCTATTTTAGTGTCGCCTGAAAATATGGCTGCAGTATATTCATTTCTGTCCTCCAAGTCATTGACAGATATTGTGAACAGTTGCAGTCTCGGCACTGATCCCTGTGGATCTCCACTGGTCGCGGGTCTCTTATCCCCACTCACTGTTTTCTGCCAGTGATCCATGCCAATATACTACCTCCAACACCATGGGTCCTTATCTAATGATTTAACCTTTTGTGAGGTAACCCTCAACATTGCATATAGCATTAGGGAGTAGGTTGGAGAAACTGCAGCACACACTTATTTAGAGTTTCCTCCTTGTTCCTCGGCTGTTGGAGATTTTACCAACAGGAATTATACTTTCAAGCCTATAAGATTTCATTGCAAGCTTTGTATGGATTAGACGTTATGGTGATGGCTGTTATCAAAGTAAGTAAGAGAATCAAATTATAGTGCTTGCAGATCATTAAAAATGCCCAACCATGGCTACCATAATAGTGTAGTGTTACACAGAGCCATGAATTTAATAAATTGTTGATACATATTCTGGGCACCACAGGAAGGATGGAGGTCTGAAGAAAGGTGATATCCAAAACATTAATTAATTAATCCCTCATTCAGATGTTGTTGTGATTTTAAGCTAAAGATTTATTCAGCATTTCACTTCTGCACTAAGTATCACTCAGATATTATAAAATATATCACTTCCTATATTCATAAAACATGCTAATCCCCAAGAGGGAACATCAGTTCAGTACCAACTGCTCCTGCCTATTATGAAAACAGCATCAGGCACTTGATGGCTACACGTAGATTCCAAAACTAAATTTGGAATCCTGAGACTTAACAATGTTACAGTCACTTGCTGCTGAGTTGCAGATCTTAACATTGATTTGACTTAAAAATCAAAATAAAATGAAAAACAGGAAGCATAAACAGAAAAGTATTTCCATACATTGTACAAAGTCAGCAACATAATTCTGCTGATCACTGACTCAAAAAGGCCAAGGTCAGAGTTTAATATCTTGCAGTGTACCCAACTTCCAACGTTAACACACAGAAAACAGCACTTATGACTTGTGTACCAAAAGCCAGCTGCACAGGCCTTGAACAAATTTCTATTAAAATTAAACGGCTGCTAAGATAATAAAGTCAATGGAATTATAGGGACTTAAAAAAAAATCTGGCAATAAACACCTTATTAGCACCAGCCTTTTCAGTGATGCTGTTTAATATCCCATAAAGTTTGAGCCACATCCTTGGATGAATTTCTGCCAGTGAGCTTTCTAATGGTTGTTAAATGCAATTTACGGATACAGAACGATATTATAGGGCGAGGCTATATGTTTGTACAAGTTGCAGATGCATGCAGACATCAGGCCTCAGTGCCGATCATTATTAACGTTATAATGGCCTTTGCATTGACATTTTAGGGTGGCAAACTGCAAAACCGCACTGTTCCTAAATCCCAATGTTGTTCACTTGCAGAATGAAAAGTTCACCAATTCATTGCTTTGCTTTGCTTTGCAAAAAGGAACTGCTGGTTTGGATAAGTGGGCATCAACCTGAAGAGGTAATTCTGTTTCCCTCTCCTCAAACTCTGCCAGATATGCTGAGTGTTTGTAGCACTTTTGATTTTGGTTCAGATTTCCAGCATCCGCAGTATTACGCATTTGTTCTTCTCCATCAATACAGTTGTTCATGCAATAAAATGAATCAGTTGTACTCGGTGTTACAACATCAAAGTATAAATTTTGAAAATTATTCTAGATTTAATTATTGAAAGAATGTCAGGAAGTTTAAGCCCTTTCCCAACTTTAAAATGTGGACTCTGTACCTGATAAGTGTAGCAATTTTGTACAATGCTATAACGGTCAGTTTAGTCATATTTTACAGCCAATTTTACTGCCTTCCAGTTCCTAAAGGGCTAAATAAATTCAACTACTGAGATACATGAGAATGTGAATGCATTTTGTGGTAATTTACATTAGCTGTACTATAGTGTTATTTTTCTTCCATGCTTGTTCAAATAAAATCTATTCAACTTGTGAACCACCTGACCAGTTGTGCTATCACTAAATATTCAATTTGTTTTAAGGGTTGAAGGACTAAGACAGATGCCATTGAAATATTTGACTGGCTCACATGTACATTTGTGTGTAGCAGTATAACAAATGCATAAGTATATGAGTTACACGTGGCTTTAATCACGAGAAGCAACTCGGCTGTAAGCCAGATGCCACAGCAGCAGGGGCCAGCTCTGTTAAGAGTTTAGTAATACTGTAGATTGAATACTGGAATGTAATTTTCATTTTGCAGAGCATTTAAATACATTCTGGGCTTTAAACATGGTAAAATGGGTTAGCCAGAAAAGTATTTACTAAAAACAGATAAGTGCAACATCATTCTGTTTCGAGCCCTTGTTCATTCAACAAAGCAAAAACCACTTATCAATTATTTATTTAATTGAAATCGAATCTCGTTAAAATTAAGGCCAAGGTTACACAACATGCAAGGGGTGATTTTTGATTGACCTTATATGTTTTACAGCAGTTTTCTATCAAGCTAGCAGTCTAGTCTAATCCAGATCCTATATCTTTCAATAAAAATTAAGCAAAAAAAACGCTGCTGGTGTCACAATGGTGACGTTTCAGAGTTCCAAAGACTAAAACTCAGACATTTAATTGAAGATCAATCCATCAGCTTTTCACGAGAGGAGGGCTTGGATTTATTGATTCGCTGCTTCACCTTCTGATGTACTATCAGTCTCGTTGGCTACAACGCAGCAGCACAACTCATCAGAAACCCTGGCGACAGCCAGCTGCAGTCAGTATATTTCAGAAAGGATAAGTGAGTGGAGGGAATCCAGGATGAAGAGACAGCCAAAAGGGGCGCAGTATTATACTGAAAGACTGTCATAGGATCGGACCACAATGTAGCAAGTCAAGGGCAATCAGACAGCGCTGTATCCCGGGCTGTGTGCCAACATTTACATGGATAGAAAAGGTGTAGCATAAAAGAACTGCTATTCCGGCCTGAATCTTGAAAGATTGCCCAAGTACAGGTAAAAATTTAATTCAGGAACAGAAGAAAGCGACAACTGCAGATTTAAGCGGCATCAAGTTAACTGTTCTTGCGTTCATAGTTGCTTGGTTAATATTCTCTAAAACGAAATCGTACCACTGTCCTGTTCACCAACAATGTCTGGATTTTTATTTATTTTGAAAGGGCATTTATTCTATTTTCTCCAGATTTCTGTTTTGTCATAATTGTCACTTTGTTTTGCTACATAAAGATTCCGCATTATGATGAAAGACAAAATAGCTGTCTGAAATTATATTAATGCATGGTCTGTACTTCAAGCTTCTAAAACAACAAAGGTCAAATCACAGGTATTGCACTGCCCCAAGCTGCTAAGGAAAGCTGAATTTTAATTATTTATTTATTTTAAAGCTCACTCCAACTTAAACACACTGAACCCTGCCATTCACTTGTAAAACAAAACCAATCAAATAAGATAAAAATATATGAAAGTTGTGAATTAAAAAGATTTCTTTGGCACCTTCTGTCTAGCTAATCCTAAATTTACAATACTTAATACGTAAACCTTGCAGAAAATCTTTTTTTCACAACTTTGTAAGATACAAACATTGTGCCCCTCTTGAAAGGTCTTGAAACCTTTGGGAGGATTACATGGGACGATTAATCAATTAGATCTACAAGGCACACAGAGTTTGGCAGTCTGTAAATGGGATGTTTGGGGACTGAGCAAAGCTGAAGCAGCAACTGTTTTCATCTCTATTGTATTGGGAGTTTATGACCTTAATGGGCTGGCTTCAGTTGAAGTTTCTGACAATGGTTCAGTATCATGTACATGGCTCACGGCAAAACTGAAGACAAGTCTCAGCTACTGAAATCGTTGTCAATGTCCAGAATCCAAAACAAAATTAGGCTCCGTTCCAAGTTGTCTGTTCAGATCTTGAACATATTTCTAACATTTTAATTCTTCATCGCCTCTAAATCTAAACCCCAGTATGATCATGGCAGCAAGGCTCAAGGGAGGTGGGGGGGCAGGGGGACATCACTTGGACAAACTTAGTTACTGTTTACCCCGTTAAGTGATCAAAGAAGTTCATTTTCTCAATGTAGTCCTTTACATTGTTAAATCCTTTATGTTATGTTTCACCATTAATGCCTCCAAAATCCAAACTGATTGTTTTTCTACTGGCTGTATTCTTTTACAGACAATTGTACTAGGATCAGCCTATTTAAATTTGTAAATTCAGGGAGAACATTCTGTATTAGGGTTATTTTTTATTGCTTCTTCCAAGTAATGCGCACATTCAAATCAATTTAAACATTACATTTGGAAGCGAGCAATATACTTTTAGTACCAAATCTTAAATTTATTCCTCTAAAATTTTCTGAATTCAGATCTGGTTCGCTGATTGGACATTTTTCTTCCAAGTTCTGTTTCATAAAATACACGCGTTCAGAACTACATAGAAATCCGTTTTGAAGTTACATGGCAATGGAAATTAAAATTACTTCGCTTTTCTGCATTCAGGGTCGTTCGGTTGTTAACAGCTCTACATTTCTTAAAATACAAAAAATATATAAATTCATCTATTGCACCCAACTCCATTAATCACGTTTACCTTTCAAGAATGTTTTTAATATACTTTCTTTACTAGAGCTGCATAATATCCTGTCCCAGCAAGGAAGAGTTGAGGCCTTTTAACAAGGCTTTGAATCCCACTACAGGAGTCACACTTCCCTGCAGTAGACTATAGAGTCCTGAACTGCTGACCATTTGGATTAGCGGTTGGTGGCTTATTCCTTTGCCTCCTCCCCACCAACCTACAGAGTTTTTTTTAATTTTAAAATCACAAGGTACAGAGAAAAAAAGCTGAGCAAAATGTATATGAAACAACAGGTAAATGGTTAACTAGGTCACAGAATTATCCGATCCCATATCTACAGTCTGCTGCATTGTATCTGAGATAATTGCAATATTGATTAAAAGACCAATGAACATATTTTAAAATAATTCCTTGTTTATAAGGAAATATCCTTATAAATTTTTATTCTGTTATTGATGATATTCAGATCACTTGTTCAGTAGATATAATCTCACAACCCATATTTGTGCTCCTTGAGAAACTGACATATCCAGGTCTGAAACAAAGTAGGTGGAAAAGCTCAGCAGGTCTGGCAGCATCTGTGAAGGAAAAAACAGAGTTAGCGTTTCAGGTCCGGTGACCCTTCCTCAGAATGGGACCTGAAACATTAACTCTTGTTTTTTCCTTCACAGATGCTGCCAGACCTGCTGAGCTTTTGCAGCAACTTTGTTTTTGTTCCTGATTTACAGCCTTCGCAGTTCTTTCGGTTTTTATATCCAGGTCTGAGCTGACTGAGTTGACCCTAGACAGAGTTGTGATGCAGTGCTACAAATTGTCTCAGGTTGTCTTGGCTAGAAAAGGAATTGCCTCTCCTGATCACTATCCAGTGACTAGATATGAATGTGCACATTTTGAGTAGCGTGAAGATATGAGTGTGTTGTCTTCCATTTCTAAATGGCTGACTAGCACTCATTTTTAATGTTCTTAAGAATAGCCACCAGATTATCTGGGGAGAACAGGACTAGAGGACATAAAATTGATTAGCTACACTACATCCCTTCCTCCAACAACTGCAGCTTTCTTTAAAAAGCTACAGCAGTATTGAAATGTTAACAGGTTTACTGTCAGAGCAGTTTGCCAAACTTGCTTCTCGACATCTGTCACTGTGCATAACAAATCCACATTTTAATGGTGAAGGAAGGGCTGTTGAGAGAAAAAGCAGAAGCTCTTTAAAGCAAAACGGTGCCAAGATCAGGATAATCATAAATATTGCATGAACAATTACAAAGATATCAGCAGACATAGAACTTAATATTGAGATTTACACATGAATGCTTGAATGAGCATTTTAAATCTTCAACACTTCATAATAAAATTCAAAGCCAAAGGTCACGCTGATCACCTCCAAACAAAGGTAATCACACTGCATCAATGTGCATACAGACACTGAAATCACATGTGTAAATAAAATACAACAGCTAATTCTCACACTTGGACACAGTAGGGACTGCAGATGCAGGAAGCTAGAGTCAATGAAGGTGGAGCTGGAAAAGCACTGCCGGTCAGACAGCATCCAAGGAGCATGAAAGTCAACGTTTCAGGCCAAAACCCTTCATCAGGACTCAGTCTCAAATTCTCATAACTGGGATGATCTCCTAAAATGTATGCCACTGTAAACGATTTAATTGTCCACTTGTGCTGAGGCTCACTTGAAGATGCTAAATGCGCACCAGAACTGCTTGTGCGTTGTTGCACAAAAATTGCAAATATGGATTTAAGCATTTTTTGGATGTGTAAATCCACTGTACTGCCTGTAAAACCAATCAAAATGTCCATTTGTGACTGTCTGTCTGTCATCACAACGTTTTGCCAATATCACTGTAAAATTCATATATGTTAACAATGTTGAATGTGCTGTGATGGTGCACAGCTTAAGCTAAGAAGCCAGTTTTTCACAGTCAGACAGAAATGAATGACCAGGTCCTAAGTACCACTGAGGACAGTTGTTCAGCTTTTGTAAGCAGCCACTGCTCATTGTTAGAGAAACACAGTTTTGCTCTTGTTCTAATTGGGTATTTCTACCTTTAACAGCAGCAGTGTCAATCCACATGCATTAGAGCATTGCATAAATTGACAATAGCATAATTGATAGCAAAGATGTCAGTAAAAATTGGGTGTGGGATGGTTTTCTCCTCTGATCGACAACAGCAACAACAAGCTACTGCTAGAATTCTATCAACAAACATCACTAAACATAGGATAACTTATTTATTGCTATTTATGCCACTGCTGCTTGTAAAGTTTTCTTATGCAAAAAATGAATGTCTACCTGACTCGCGCAACTGTATTCCAAAGTAATTCACTGTACATAAAGAACTTTCAGGCATTTCTCACCTACAGCACTATGTAAACACAAATCCTCTATCCCACTAAACTACAGCAATCACAGGGACGGCCTCACAGACCAAAACAATTTTTCCAAGTTATAAACTTTTCTTCAAGATGAGAGTGTTTCATATTTAGTAACCTAGGCTGAAGCTCGCGATATTTTAGCAATGTAATGTTTTCATTGAATTTTAATGGAAGGTTTCTCTTTGTGAGGCCTTGCAAGTTTTCTTGTGCTATTGTGCCAAACTCATCTTGTTCACTATATACCATGGCCCTATGGCACTCCTCTTGGCTGACGCTACCTGGCCCTCTCATTTGTCACAGCTGATAGTACTCGCCACTGCTGCAATACCCTGGGATTCCTGGTGCTGGCGTTATATTTAAAATGTTTTCGGGCACGAAGTCAAGTGCTGGTGGATATTTCACCTGGACGTGGCAGACAAGAAGAAATTAGCACCTCTTTTTGCCAACAGAGACTTGGAAATCCTTTTGGATGGGGTGGTAAAGAGAAGGGGTTTTCTCTTCCCAAAGAACTGGCAAGAGGAGACCATGACACCATCCCTGGCAGCCTGGTCAGTGTGGTCTCAGCCATCTAAAGGAAGGCGCAGCATTGTTAGGAAGAAGGATGAGGACTTTCACCACTCCAAAAGGTAGGTGCTACCGACTTCTCTCTGCCAAATCAAACTCGCTTTTCCTCTGCTACTGTACCCACTGCACCCTGCTCTACTGCTGTCAATGTTGCCTGCAACACCTTCTGTCACTCGCTGTCACTATTCACTCCCAACCCAGTTCTCCCAGACCACTAATCCTTCATGGCCTCTGCACCACCCACTCACTCAGGGCACCTCGCCAACTTTCTCCCACTTGCACAGGCACTAATAGCTGTGCCACCCACTTTCATTTCACTCAATCCATCCCTTTCCCTCATTTGACAATAGGGCAGGAAGAGTCAAGATGGGTGATGGGGTGCCCAGCATTCCCTACAAGGGGAGAGGCCTGACCCTGACAGCCCTGAGTGGCCAAATGTCCATGCCCAAATCCCTGGACTGAAAGCAGAGGCTGCCCTGAACTTATTGTGCAGAACTCCCTATTGGGTCTCTCCCTCAACCTGACTGAGGTCTATCTCTCTTAAACTTGGAGGCACAGTCATTTGCTTCCAATACAATACACTTGCCACATACATTGATGGCATAAGGTGCCATACAGCAACATGACCACCTCCTTGACTGATTACTACTGACAACCATGGCAAGTTTCCTGGCTAGGTATCTGTGTTAAAAAGCAAGTGGAAACAGATGTACTTTTGCTGGCACAGGTGGAATGCATGTGCACAGACACTGCCCGGAAGGGTGCCATGAGGCATTGGTGCCCGGTGTCCTAGATGGAAGTCCAGAGGAATAAGCAGCAAGCAGGAGTCGTCGGTGCCCGCTCTGACATTCATGTTGGCAGTTCTTGGCATCTAGTTTCTATCCAGCATGAGGTAGAATAGGAATGTGTATACTAATAGGGTGAGATTAGGTATTAATTTGGGTGATAATAAGCAATAATCCCTGTTAATAAACTTCTCGCTGCTCATTAGCAAGAGTCTCATCCCGATATTCAGACCTCAGTTGGAAAATATAACTGGTTGCTCCTAACATCAAGGAAGGCCTTGCTGAATTTCTCACAAAAGTTTCCCAAGTAACAGCCCTAGTCATTCAGGGCCTGGGAAGATTGGGCCCATAGTCTTCTTTCACAACATTTCCCCTTTAGTCGCCACACACACACACTCACATACACACACTGGATATGATTTTGACTTGCCATTCGTCCAGCATGTGATCATGTACTGATCATCACTCTAGTCACTTCAATAATAGGTATATTTCTGAGCACTTTGTGAATAAGAGACAAAACATTTAAACAAAACCCAACTGGTAAGCAGTTCCCCAGTAATCAGTAACTCACATACAGCCTGTAAAAATGGACAAAGTCATCCAGACCATTGTGGCCAGAAAACATGGTCAGCTCAAACTTAACATCTGATTTAGTTGACCACATTGTCAGTATTGGTGACGATGGAATCCAGCATTTTAATTAATGCATGCTTTAATTTCTACATCATCTGGAGATCATCTGAAGGCCATTAACACTGGGATTATCATAAGTGACAGCTCAATAAACTAAAAACTTCATCAACTGAAATTAAAAGTTATTTTTGGAGGAAAGATATTAAATCATGATAACATTCAGTGAAAAAGTGCGAAATTATTTTGTGATTTTCACAATCAGCCATTTTAAGATTGTCAGCAAGAGAACTACAATTGAGATAAAGAAAAAGTTCTTTACTCAAAGAGTTGTTAGGATTTGGAATGCACTGCCAGGGAGAATGGTGGAGGTGGATTTTATACAAGGTTTCAAAAGAGAGCTGGATATATATTTGAAAGTGATGCAGTTAGAGAGCTACGGAGATCTGAGGGCTGGAGAGTGTGATGAGCTGGGTAGCTTTTTCAGGAGCAAGTACAGACACGATGGGTCGAATGGCCTCCTTCTGTACTGTAAAATTCTATGATTCTATGATTCTACTTTGGTAGAAGTACACAGCAAGGAATAATGAAAAAGAAAATTGTTTTTAAACAAAGGTTTCATAATAATGCTTGACTACTATCTATTTTAAATGTTGAACAACTGAAAAAAAATTGAGTCCACATCAGCAAGGCTAAAATTGCGCAAATTTAATTAGAAAGTGTAAACCATGAAGTATTCACAACCTTCACCATCTATATTGATTTGATGTGTTTTGGTCTATGAGGAGTAAGGTAATGAACTTCTACAAATGTTGGGAAAGTATTTCTTAAGAGTTTAGGTACCTGCTCCTGTTGTCTCTAAATTCCTGATGAGCAACTACATTAAGCGAAGCTCTGTCCTGTGGACATCAGCATCTAAAATTATCCCTATTAAATGTGTGTGACTATGTGTGTGTCTGTATGTTCCGGACCCCCTATAGATACTAGCACACTCCCAGGGACACCGCCCTAGCTTCTGAAATATGGTGTCAACCACTGGGAAGAAAACAACAATCATTGAAAAAGATTGTGAAACATGATGACCTTGGGGATCTCAGTTTGAAAATTTTCACTGCAAAACGGCAATAGGTTGATTTATGTGCATTAATCAACACCAATGTTTGTGTATTAAACTGACTGCCCAGCTTTTTCAACAGAGCATGCAATGAATTCATGTTACTGTAACGAGAGTTGGCTCGAGCTGCCAAAACTGCATGCAATTGGTTCCCCATCTGTCTTCAGTCCAGAGAACATATGAATGACAGATCTCTCTCTGTTTAACACCTTGATCCAGTTGGTATTTCCTAGAGTTGACTGCAGCCACAACAGCCTCATTCATAACATACAGCCCAAATCCTGGCTTTGCTGATGTTACACAGAAAGGGAAGGAAAAAAGACCCCACTGCGCATCACCTCCTTCAATCCAAAACACCATAAAATGTTATTTGCTCAATTTTATAAACAGAATGAAAAAGGGTAATCAGCTGAGTCATACTGTACTTACAGTTTTCAGACTGGAAATCTGGCACAAACTGTTCATCATTGTCAGGGACTTGAGCTGTTGAAAAGGAGAAAAAAAAAAGGAAAATGTGTGAAAATACTGAATGTTAAACAAAAGCTTTTGATTTATTCTGAATTCCAACATTTTGTCAAAGCCACTCACATTTCCTTTCAATAATCAGCAGTATATTTGACATGGTGAGTTGGTCCTACAAAAACATCCGCAGCCCAAAGAACTGCAAATCCACCATTAAATAAAACCCATTTTAGCAAACAAATCAGCCTTTAACATATTTGCCAGAGAAGACGCTGAGATTTAACTTCCCTGTGATACCAGAGAAAGAGTTTATTCTTTGCACATGCAATGATCTTACACAATCGTAAGATGAAATATGAAGGAGTCAGCTTTATGTAATTTCTGATATATTCTGACGCTTGAACCAAAAACAGAAAAGCTTGTAAAAAGTCATATCCATTATAAAGGTCCTTCCAGTAGAGATTGTGGAGGATTTGGTTTTGTTTTAAATGCCGTATTTAAAAGCGCAAACAATCAATGCAAGGCATACTTAAGATATAAACGGGGTGGAAGAGAGTACAAAGACTACAATAGAACAGAAACAGAAAATAACAGCAGGGAATGACCTTCAAAGTTATAATTTAGATGACAACTTTAAATATTGGGATCCAAATTATAATTAAAATGTTTTAGAAATATATATATATTCTTTATATATATGACAACTTTAAATGTTACCCTTCATATTCTTTGGTTACTTTGTACACCAAGCTGTGATGTGGAATACATATCATTTCATTTATTCAAATTTTCAACAGGCACATTCAGCATGATTTCAGAATTGAGACAGGAATTGTCGAAGGGAAGACTCCAGTTTTTGCTGTGTTTTGCAATATTCAGTTTGAAGGATGACAGCATTAAGAGGTATTATGGTAGTGAGGTTTCATTTTTGTTACGGTAGTGAGGTTTCATTTTTGGTGGAACTTTGATGCCAAGCAGATTGTTATTGATAATTCAACTGAGAGTAAAGTGGAAAATGTAAAGCCGAGGCTCTGTTCATCATGGACTACATCCGGGTGAAAAAAGGGATTCAACTATTTAGATTTAGACCATATTTGCTACAGCAAGGTCAAAAAGCAGAAATGTTTTAATAGTATCAACACTAACTGTACAATCTCTTCAAGGAGCTAGCTTTTGACTTTCTATGACAACAATACAAAACAAACGAGTGAATTGACAGCTCCTTTTATAATTTTTGATTAAAAATTAGGAGAAATATACAACAGACTGCCAGTTCACTATTACCCACTTTACACTGTTTTATAAAGTCAACAAGTATCCAAAAGTGTGGTCAATATTTGCTACTATATTTTGATTACTCAGAAAACCTTACTAATTTAAAACTCCACAATCCCTGTTCTTGTTCCCCAAATTTTAAAGAGTTTAACAACTCAGTTTTGATTTCATAGGTTCTTACACGTATAAAGATTCTTAATGCTTTTATTTGAATCAACATAAATAGCGCAGAGCAGCGATTTACTCTGACTCCAGCGTTTTGGCTAGTCTTTCATCAAAGTGCAAATATCATGAGAACTGCACAGAAATTCTCCACCACTTTCCTTTTTCTTTCAAACATGTTGACACATGCAAATCTCTTGGACAATCATCCTTTCCATTTCTTATATCATTTTGGAAACATTTCGGACTGTGCAAGTAAAGAAAAACAAAATAGCAAAATGTATGACACAGAAGGCAATTTGGTTGATTATATCTGAATGAATGAATGATGCACCAGTCGTTGAAGAGCTACCCAACTCTAACCAACTTGCTCCACTAGACCCCTCGTCCTGCAGATCATGGAAGCAATGTACGCCTGCTGCTGCATTATGCTTTGAATTGTGTTTAAAGAATTCAGTAAGAATTTGCCAGGGAATGCTATGAGAATGAGACATGGTTTGGTATTCTGCTAAGCCTTATCATAATTTTCCATCACCCTCATGACCTCTGTTTAAATTTTCACTGTGATCCCAAGAATTGAGCTAATTTCAGTCTATCAGAATTGGTATCAAAACAAGCAGCAACTGTCGAAACAATCTGGATAGATCTGTACATGAGATCAATTTAATTCAGATCTATTAAATGTTATGATTACACTTTTAAACAGTACATAATTTTGGTATTGAACCAAACCGATGTTAAACATATTTTGTAAGTAATAATTCATGAAGAGAAACACACCAAGAAAAGAGCAGTATTAATGTACAAATGGGAGAATTAATTGGAGAACATTTAAAATTAAATCACAGAATGTTATTCAGTGGGTTCAGCATGCTGCTCAGATACTGCTTTTCATCAGAGAAAACTGCACACTCCTTGATAACCCTAGGAGGTAATTTTAGAGAGCTTATCTAAATCATACAGAACAAAAAAGTCTCAAGATCAATCCACAATCTTTGTAGAGTTAGTGGAAATCAGCTAGTAAAATGTCAAAGTTTAGTTAGCCTCAATGCACCAAGAAGAGAAGTGAACATCTACTTCAGCATTGTCCAGTGAGGCTTGTGGACATCAGGTCAAGACAGGTTTTTACTTATGACCCCTGTGGTTGAATAGCTATGGACACTATCTGTCAAGTTTCACAAGTCAATAATAGCTGACTCAGCAAACTGCTACACAGGGTATCATATCCCGGCAGAGAGGTGATTACTGTGGGAAAATATGAGAAAATCGAAAAAGAAAGTTTTACCAACCTAACAATTTACTTCCTACAGTTTGCGAGGAGGTGAGCCCACTGTCAGCACATACAAGGAATCTAGGCGCACACTGGTTATTGACCATCTAAATTGGCGTGCACCTATATTTCTGATATGGACCTCCTAGAAAGCTACAGTCGCCAAATGAGCAAATTAGCCAGCTCATTTTTGCTGTAATAATATTTTTAAAATCAACAGAAAATTTGTGGAATTTTATAAACAATTTCTGAAATAACCTTTTTACTTTTTTTTTACTCAATGTGGCTGACCACATTCTGGTACAAATATAGACATTCAATGACAACCACCGAGCATTTAAAGTAAATGACCCAGTTCATTTAGGTTGATCAGCAATTTCTTATAACTGCTGATGCAAACTGTAGACAGGGCATCAAGGAAATGGCACAAGATGCATTGGCCTCTTTAAGAATAGTAGCATCTGAATATCAAAAGTAAAGATAGGTCACTATGATCTGGTTTGAAATTAACATTGACTTTAAAATGAAAATTGCTTACCCTGACATTACTAGACAAAGAGGATTTGGACATTAAAGCTTAAAAATCTCAAAGCTTTTGCCACAATGGAGTAAAAACAGGCACCTAATTCTCCCTCCATCGGTAAAACTCCGTAACATAAGAGACCAAAGTTGTGGAAATGAACGGATTCACATTCCGCAAAAATGTGAAACTGCATGATACTCTGGTCAGACTAAAGAAGCCAGTTTCCACTATTTAAAAGTGGGAAACCAACTTCTACATTTATACTCCATCACAATCCAAGCAGTACTAAGGAAAGAGACTTCTACTTCTCAGCTGAAAGTCAGATAACACTCTCCCTCAACAGGACCCTGCAACAAGGATAAAAAATAAATGTTCTTTTAAACCATTGGGCAAAATTATCTGAAGGCTGAACAGGATGCATATACCTTTAGTATATAATGGTACTAAGTTAAAGTCAAGCCCATATATATTTAATCTATGCATTCTACCTAAATTACAACTGCAATTCTGCAGTTCAAGAAATTAAAAAAATAATGAGATGAAAAACTATCCAATCAAAACAGTATTTGTTTTCTATTTAAACAAACTAAGAATAACTGCAAATATTAAGTAATTTGGGGCTCAGTTTAGAGAAAGGAGTTATTTCAGGATCTGCAATTGTGAATATCCATTCTAAGGGAGTATCCACGGTCCACATTTATTGTGATGTCGTGTGAAAACTATTTAGAAAATTGCAGACATTGGCAAACAACAAAGAACTGCCTCCACAACTCAAGCAGGAGAGGGTTAATGGAAGTCACCACTAATTGGCTACTCCATTTAAAAGAAAAATACTTGAATGAGGAACACACCCAATTGCATGAAACTGGAAATTTAACAAACAGTAACTTATACTTAAGATTTTTTTTTGAAAAGTTATTGCTTGCTAACAATGAATAAGAAAACTGACCATAACAATTACTGAAGACAGCAGCAAAAATGAAACCCCACCTTTCTTCAGAGAATCAATTCAGATTTGGAGTGTCAGACCGCTGGGACCAACGTCACAGCCTTTGGCCTGTGGAGGAGGAGGGGAGTACGGTTGTTTAAGGGAAACGTGAACTTTCCCTGTAAACACTTATTCATTGTTTGTATTTATAGTCAAAATTAAAATGCTGAAATTCATTAACATATGTAGTGCCTTTCTTAGCTTGGGGCTGACAATGATTTTCCATCACACGCTTAATAAGCTGATGTTGTGCAGTACTGTGATTTCAATGCTTCCTATTAGCAGAGCAGAACCATGGTAAACTAATTGGAAAAAAAAAGTAGCAATGCTACCTGTTGGGAACTACTGTTAACCTATGTAACAGTATAAATCTCTGAAGTGGTTACTGTGTTAATGAGAGACTGCCCAAGAGACAAACACATATCCTACTTCACAATCAAATCCTCAACCATTGTTTGAATTTAGCTACTCTTTACAGCTCTATTTTGCTACGTGAACCAAGGTATGGTGCCCATCTGGCAGAAGAATAAAATATATTTGTTTTCATACAAATATTTTGGTACATTTGTCCGTTCAAGTGCTGATGATCAATGCTGGCAAATGGGATACTACCCAACTTTTCGAAATCTTCTCTATTTGAGTACCAAGTCAAGAATAACATCAGTCAGCTTCATAACAAAGCTCTTTCTGTGCTGTCGCACAATATGCCTTAACCACAGCGTTTAAAACTAATTCTGCAGCTCCAGTGGATTTTTTTCCTCCATTTTCCACACTCAGCACTCGATGGGACTTGATGAGCAACCTATTATAAATCAATGCCAAGTTCTAAGAGCTTAGTACTAGTTCAACACTGGGCACTAGTTCAACAAAATTGGTCCAAAGCTCCTTGAGCCAGCAATGCCATTGGAACAGCCGGGCCTCTATTCAAATCGCCGAAGACTGAAGTCAATCAAGGAAGTTTGTAATTTTAAAAAAATCTAAAGAAGAAATCAATGGAAGGAAAACTTGTGATTGGATATGAAGTTTATACTCAGGACAGCTGATCAACAATGGGATTGATGACATGGTAACGAACTTGCTGACTTATTGCAAACTGTCAGAAGGGAATGGAAGTGGCTAATGCAAGTATATTGGGAATAACATAACAAATGAGGGGACGGCAAGGACGGCGGCTTAAACAAACGCACTTCATATAAATAATGCTCAGAGGTAACCGAACCCGCCTCTACTCTCGCTGTGGTTTTCGGTTCGAAAACGAACAATGGAACTGATAATGCCAAAACGCACGACCAAACCAAACCGCTGCCGCATTTTAACACAACAGTAGCCCACGCGTCTAGTACACGCTTCTAAGTGGCTTCTAATTATTCTGCATAAACTCAGTATTCACTCCCCGCACAGCTATTTCCAATGCGTCCACAGCAATGCCTTTAAACAAGATCATCACAATACAACAGAACAGAAATAGTTCAAAGTAGAAAAATGTTGCACTTTTTTTTCTTTGAAACATTTTATTTTTAGGACTGTTCAAAATATCTTGCCCGATATTTGCATGAGTAAATCCACTTTGGCTACTCTCTATCTACTTTCAGTACGTCCAGTCCCCAGTCAGCTCATCACTGTTTACCAACTTGAACTGCAGCGCAAACAATACATTGGTAATACGGGCTAACATTGCTGATCAGAAAGGCGATGCGTAGCACCAAGGCTACTTTGCAAAACTGTTGGAAGAACAACGGAATTCTGGAATACCCAACTCTATCAAAAATAACCAATCTTTCGAGGCGGCTATGGATGCAAATCGTAACTTGCAAACGAGATGCCAAAGTGAAAGTCTGGGTTACAGCACAGCTTTGTTATGTCAACAAAATCATCTCTGTCTCAATAACCCAAGCTTTTAATGCTACCCACATACACTGAGACAACTGCTGGCAACATGAGCTGCGCCCTCCCCGAATCTCCATTAATCGCAGTTGAAAAGCTCGATGTTATTGGAGTTTAAAATGCAGTTTAGTGCTCACTCTACATTGCTCTTTAGAAGTGCTGAGTGAAAAAAGAAACAGAAGGAATAAAGGTTGCCTCTTGTACAATAGCAATATGGTATGCGGATTAATTAACTTCTTTCGGCGTGAAATCATTCAAACTGTTTAACCTGAATTATTAGTACATTCAAGTATGCTTTCGTAGCATAGGCAATAAACGAAAACTAATCACATACGCGACCAATTAACTATCAATACATCCAAATAGATGTTTTACCAAAATTTTATTGCATCTTGCCAGCCCATCACAAGAATCTATTTACTACTACATGGAACATGTTTTCAGTAACTTAGCATTTCTTTTTCCAGTCTAGGAACTAGCAGTAACATTTACCTTCGGATGAAGTTGTCTTTTTCAGTATCTCAGACACTTTTAAATACCTGGTCATGTCACATAGCCCAATGAAAAGGCAGGACAATGTTTAGTCCTCCTCTTCTTTTTGGCCTCAGTTATATAAATGAGACTATTCACAAGATATTCAACATCTCAAAATGTGCTCACAATGTTAGCAGAAGAACTGAGTGAAAATAATTAATTTTATTTAAGGCCAATCTTACTTAAGAGTTGCCTGGAAACAAGTATTTTCTCTAACAAGCTTCTATAAGGTAGCAGCCACAATATCTAATAGGAAAAGAAGATAGGGCTGCAACTCAACACAGTGGGACTTTGAAAAGGATTAGGAAATGGATTAAGGCAAATATTTCACTTTTTCATATTTTCAAAACAATTTGTTTGATTACTTCCGTATACTGATTTTCTCCAAATCACTGTCTCAACTATTAATCAGTTTCATCCAAATATATTTAGAATAATGCCAATGAATTGCATTCCACTTGGTATCCAGACACTCAGATTAGGACAAATCTTCAGCAGTTGCAATGATAAAACCAGGATCATTTAGAACTGCAAAAGATCAGCAAAACTGAGGCATATTTATATAACTATTTTTGGCAGCACGTTAAAGTACCAATATTTAAATATATACACAGATATAATGATCACACAATTAGTGTAGTTAAGTAGAAATGTATTTATGTTCCATGTTTCAATGAATACTCTGAGCAATTATTTCAACGTATAAAACTGTCACATTTTAAACACTTTTAGACCAATCTATAAATAGTACTGAAAATTCTCCATAAAACAAAGTGATGTCGTTTGAAATTTACAATAATAATTGAAACATGTTTTGGCACGAATTACAGAGCTGAGTTATATCACTAAAAGACTCTTAGACATATGCAACTTATAGGTCTCAAAATCACCCAATTAACTTCGAAATTTGTCACATCCTTCAGATAAGTATAATAGATTTAAAATGTCAGCTACAAACCTAAAGTTGTGTGCTGTGAGCAAGCTGGATAAAAGACACTTGCACTCAAATCCTGAAGCATCCCGTCGCGATGAATCGAGGAATATAAACACTTTTTGCCATCAGAAAACAACACCTAAAGAACATCAAAGCTCGTTTTTTGGCACCATCGGAGCTCGGATGTAGCCTAGTGTCTTAATAATTCACGCTTAAAAACGTCTCCTGCAGCAGTGAAGATTGATCAAGTAAAATCATCGCCAGTCAAAACTAAATGGTGCTTTCAAACTTAAGTCTAGATGTCTGGATGGCTACAGATCTTCCCAAAAGCAGATGTGACTGTAAACTGGAAGCAATTTCTCCTAGTAATCTGTGATGACACTGGGAAGATCAGCCCTGAGTTCCCCAAGGCAGACTAATCACAGTCTATAATGTATGCATGACACATGAGGTGGCTCTTTTAGAGCTCAATTAATTGGGCTTCACGTTAGGAACGCAACTTTTAAGCGTCGCAATTGTTTTCTTTTCCTACATTTTTATTCTCTCTCCCAGGGCTTTGAGAGTTTCTTACCTTCTGCGAGCCAGGTTTCCTGTAGCTGGCTCAAATCCTGAAAGAGTTCTACAATGCAAAAGAAGAAGAAAATCAAAACATTGTTGCGTGTTGTATAGTGTTTATTTTTTAATCTAAAGTCAACAGTTCAGCCGAAAAATGCGTGAAACGGACTTAATCACCTCGAGTTACCATTCAGTATCCTTCAGTTGAATGCAATACTGTATACTCGGACGAGAAATTTAAACAGCAATATCGATCAGGTCTAAATCTCATGTAATGCTTGCTAAAGATCCCCCAACCCCCATCCACCACCAAGAACATGTCCAGGTTCAAAAACACTTTTTTTTCACGTATCATGTCATCATTTTAATCGGGAATAGGACACGGATCACCAGGATCCATTTGGCACAACAGAAAATTGAACGGTTGGATTAATTTAACTATTTTATCTATTATGCACAATCTCGGTAGATTAAAGAACGTTGCCAAACAGAAAAAATACGGAGTTTTATGGCAGATTGAATTAATGTACACAATAAGAAATTAATATTGAGGGGAGCTGTTTGACGACCTGTGCCTAAAGTTACTGAATATGTGAACTGACCATATTTGATGGTAAGATGTGACTATTAACCCACAACTACAAATACTAGTAAGTGGAAACGTCAATAGGTACTTTAAAGCACCTTCAATTAAAACAAAAACAAATTGTGGGCGATGGGAAGATAAAATGGACGGAATAAAGAATATTTCATCTTGAAGAAAGTTACCTTCTGAATCTTGAGCTAAATCTGTATCAATGAATTTCCTTTTCCTTTCACTTGTTGTCCTTTCACTACACTTCCCTCCATGTGGCTTCTATAGAATACAAAACAGTTGTTAAAATGTGGAGGAGCACACCTGATGTATGAAACGACCCCATCACACAATTCTGTAGGCTCTCTCCTGACTGAGAGACAGGTTCTCAAAACTCACTTTACTGCTTTCTAGCAAATAATAAGTGCAGGTTGATCAGCCTATGCACTTTGAGGGTTTAATTATTTTAAGTGAAATCCTGATGCTACACTATCAACGTGGAACCTGTATTTTCCTTTAAACAGCTTATGACAAAGCAGTAAAAGTTTGTGTTGAACAGTCTTGACTACGAATATTACATGGATTCCAAAACAATTAAGAAATATTATTAAACCGCAAGTACGTAGGAAAAGGGCGGGTTTGTTTGGAAAGTTGATGCATTTGTAAAAGTGCGTCATGTTGAAGACAAGGAATAGTAAGAGGGCCGAAGAAGGGCAAAAGTCGCATCTCCTGATTAGTTTGACACAGTAAAGTATGTTTCTTCGACTCGTATTTGCAACAGGACCCTGAGTCAACTGCTAGATGGATGTTGATTCCAGACTTCTGAAAACCTTCTGCTTACTTAAGCTGTGTAGTATAATTTGTCATAATGATTATATATTATAGCCTGGTTGAGCTGTGGTATAAATAAGATTTATATATGACGTGCTTCCCCAAACCCTGTTTTTTTTCCGGGGGGGGGGGGGGGGGTGGGGAGAGTGTGAAAGGCAGGAATGCGGGGGTATGAGTTGAAGTGAATTAAAGTCAAATTGAATTTTCTGAAATACTATTTATTTTCAGCTCGTGTTTTGTTATAAATGTTAAAAGGAGCTACGGCTAAGTTAATAATGATGTCTTTCATAAAGCAACTTTAAAAAAAACCCTTCCGTTTGCCAACTTCTTATGAACCCACTTGTCAGTTCACTTACAGGAGTTGTTATCATGTAAGGCACTTGCTGGTCGTAGTATCCGTCGATTCCGCAGCTCATCGCAAACTCTTAGCTCGTCCTACTCTTCAGCATTTAGATGGATAGACTGTGCCTTGCTGGACCCGGTCAGCCTACAACGACAGAAGGTGGCCAAAGAAAAATCTTGAATGGACCGCCTGAACTTGCATATTTAATTAGCCTTCAGCTCCCCATTCACAAAAAAAAATGCCAGACTACCGCCCCAACCTGTTCCAGAGAGATAGCGATCAGCCTGCAAACATGAACAAACTGCTGGGGGAAGAGCACAAAACTGATCCTCTCCCGGTACTTCGGACTTATCAGTGCGTATGCATTCGCATCGATTATAAAGGGCTTGCAAACGTGGTAAACACACAGTAAATTGGTAATGGCCGATCATCGTGGAATTCCCAAATGTTTTCCTTATATGCAGATAACGGGATTAAATGGAGAGCGTTTTATTATTAGTATTTCTGCAACGTTGTATCACGTTATGCTCTACAGGCTTGCAAAAGTTGAACAGGGTCTCACCTGAATGGGTGCAGAGCGATCGCATATAAATATTCCCGTCAGATTTGGTAAATAGCATGAATTAGTTGATGTAGAGTCCTTTCAAGGCAGCCCAGACCTATGATTGTGCTCAATTCACTCGTTTTTCCTTTGCTTCTCCTCCAGGGGCCTCCAGTGTTTTCTAATGGATCTTTCTCATTGGTCGCCTGTCTGTTTCATCGGCTCCAATTTCTAGCTGTCAATCACTCACTTCTGTACTTGATTAAAGATACAGGCTTCCTTTCTCTAGGACTAACGCAGGCTAGAATACAATTATTCAAAAAAGAGAGGTGGTGAAAGAGAGCGGTTAAATCAGTTAGTATACCAAATCCACTTCTATTCATCACACTTCTGAGAAAGATACAGACCCGAGACATTCAAAATAAGTTTCGGAGACATCATAGCTAACCCCAACATTATTATCTAAACATAATTCGGCATTAATAATCCATAGCATCAGCTACTCATATTTGATGGGTCCGGAGCAGATGCAAGACTAAACAAATAAACCTTGCAAAACAACATTGAATCCTTTATTCAAATTAGCCCTGCCTACCTAAGCTTCTGTGTTCTGTGATTTAATTCGGCACATCTGTCATGCAAGGACCAGATACAAATCAAACATGATTTTTTTTGACAATTATGCTAATTACCCGGCGAGAAACGCAACTAAAAAAGAACCGGTTGCAACATTTCTGACCCTCCCAGATCGTGTTTAATGATTATAAGAGTCACAAAAGCCCTGGCAACAGTGACGCATCCTGCGAAGCTGCAGATGTTTTATTTTTAAATTGTATAATTGCATTTGTTTTTTTTTAACCAAGTTCGTGGGGGGAAAACTTGCCTGAAGAAATCTTACGGCAGCAGAAGAATGCTGCTTTAAGAATTGCAACGCGAGTTTTTTAATTTAAAAAAAAAGTTTTGTGGCTGAGCTTTTTTAACTTCCTAAAATGTCCCCGTCTCTTTCCCACTGTTTCTTTAATATAATCTGTGAAACAGTTTTCAAGCTGTCTAATCAGGCAGGAAGAATGGTTACCGCAGCAACAGGGGGTGGCGCTTTGTGTATGACCAAGCTGTATTTGCATGGCTTTGCTGAGCTAACCAATGGTGCAGGCTGCTTTTCAATTGATTGATGTGTTTATTCATAGAGCAACAGTTTCCCTCCAGGCGAAAGAGCATGAGGGGGCAAAAACAAATAAAAAGGGACGATTCAAAGTGAGGGAGAAGGCGAATTCATTTCACCTGGAAAGAAAAATGCAGGCAACGCGTCCCTGACAGCAAGATATCGTGGCGCAGGGAATTTCATTCACACAAAAAAAAGTCTTAAAATTTACAGTCAGTCGAGAGATAAAAGAAAGCGAGGGGGCGGGAGAGTTCATTCACAAAAAAAAGGTCAAATTCACAGAGATCAGCCGAGAAACCTAGGGGAAGGAGGAGTTCATTCAGTAAACAAATCCCGAAGTTTGACTGGACTGGGGGAGGGAAGAGTTCATTCACAAAAAAATGAAACCCTATCCAGAGACAAAGCAAGCAAAAGTTACAATCAAAGCTTGTGAGTAAAATATGAAAGTCAACTCGTATGCGAATAGGAAATGGGTTTCTTTACATTAAAACAGAAAGTTTGTTGACAGAAAAAGCAAAACAAACTTATCTACATCTTTATATTCCATTTACAGAATGAACTCCTTTAAAGACTTGGTTACATAACATTAGATGCAGCCCAAATGTAATTTTTCCTTCGCCCCTCTCCGCGCCCCTCCTCCTCTGAATGTCAGCTATAGTTTCTGCACAGACTTGTCAACGTTTGCAGTTCCTGTCTCCATGGCGCTCATTAAGAGCCTAGGACACAACTGATTTCTGCCTCAGTAAAGTTTCCCCTAAGCCTCCATTACTCCCCTTTGCTGTTTGTGCGCATGTTTCAGCACATCTCTGGGCGAGGTGAGTCACTGTGGCTGATAGGGTGACTTCAGTAAACCGCCACAAATCAGCTGTTTTGCAGGCTCTACACCAAGTAGACTGTTGGTATTTCTGGATTGTCATTGCCTGTCTACGAGTCTACGCCTACACAATCACTGGTGCACAGAATCTGCTTACATGTTCAATTAAAATCAAAATCAGTTGTCATGGCTCAATGATTTGCAACCTAATAACATACTTCATTATGGCAGTACTTGAAAGGAAAATCTCTACGATTATGAAGCAATAGTTCAATATGGCCCAACCCCCCACTTATGAGAAAGACAAAACAATGGTACTTCACTCTCTGTTCTGTGGTAGTTTCAAGCTGTTTTCCCAGCATTTTGGTCCCTTATATTTCCAAATGTTGTCATTTGCTCCTTTTTACAATTTTTTTTCTGCTTGAAACAAATGGATCACAGCTTTCAGATTAGATGCAGTTCTGCTTTTGGAGGCAAGCAGCTTGTGCTGCCCAGATATGCATAAAAAGTTAAAGTGATGTGAGGAAAAAAACTTCACACATCAAATGGTTCAGTTCTGAAACACATTGCTTGGAAGTATCATGGAAGCAAATTCAGTTGAGGTATTCAAGAGGGTACTACATGATTATTTAAATGGGAATAATGTGCAGGGTTCTGGGAAAGGATGGAGAATGGCTCTATGTCATGACGCTCATTTGGAAATCTGGTGCATACATTGTGGGCTGCATGGCCTCCATTGACACTGTAACAAGTGACATAATGGGCTGAATGGCCTTCATTGCCGCGGTAACAATGCTATGCTTCTGTAAAAACAATGTATTGTCAGTTGGGCAGTAAAGTACATAAACCAATCTTTGACTTTTCACGTCAACAGTATGCTCCCTCAATGGACAGAATTATTGTTCCTCTTTGCCTGCTTCCACCAATACTGCCCCAAGAACTACCTCAGTGTGCAATAAACAAAAATGCCTCCAAAGACATAAATTCTCACTTACTAGACACAGAGCCAATATATTAGTTTTGGGAATGCACAAGTGAGTCGTGTAGGACTAGCTTGTTGTGTTGGCCAGTGGACTCTGATAGAGTAGGCAGGATAAACAATTGTTAAAATAAGAATGAGCATGTTTCTTAACGTGAGAGGGACACTTCGTAGCCAGGATAAGAGGGGAGAATGCAAGGAGAAAGAGGGGATATCATTATTGAGGGGAAATGGATGGGGAAGTATCATGACAGGAGAGAGACAGCGGAATGCAATGCAATGACTTTGAATTGAGTCCTTTGGGAGTAAATTGGCATTGTGAGAATGAATGATTCAAGTAAATACTGTATGCAAGACTGACTGTTGAAAAAGTTTAAAGATGTACTTGGTTCTTCATTCTACATTTTGTCACTAATTGGTATGTTGGTTCTTCTTAATTTAAATTGCAATGAGATGTTATTCTCGTTGAGGGATGTTATAGAAATACAAGTTGTTTGTGAAATGAACTTTGCATTAGTGCTTTTTGTGTTTAAAGTATTCTGTTTGGCATATTTATTTAAATGATTTTATCATCTTATAAGTAAACCTCATAATTACTGTTGTATTTGGCTATGGCAGCAGCTCATACATAGACCTGCCATTATATTCAGAGGCTTACCTTTAATGGTTCAAACATGAAGTGTTAATTTTGATTTGCAACAACTACTCTTCCATACATGTTAATCAATTAACTATGATTCTGTACATGATAGATCATCCTTACTTGACTTTGTCTTCATATTGTTGTTTTTCTATTTTCTGCTTTTGTCACTCTGATTCTTTGCTGTTTTATTTCCTGGGGAAGCATTGCCCTTTCTCCATTCCAGTAGTAATAGCTCACTGAAGAATGGTATTATTAATTCATCATTTGCACCTTATTGAATCGCTCTGATTTTATCTGATTTCTTCTGCTTTTCTTCTCTTTTGGGTATAAGGTGATGTTTTCTATAATGTGATAGCAAGGGAAAAGATCATCAATTGCAGCAGGCTGCACGTGGGATGGGATTCACAGAGAAAATGTGGCCCTAGCAATTCCATTCCCACCTCTCTCCCAATTATTTTTGCACCATAGTTAATTTCACGTTCTAACATCTCTGCCCTTTCTGACCAGCCCCCAGTCTGAAGGTTATTGCTATCTCTTCTCCACTGAGATGCCTCACAGGAAGATGTGGCATAGTGGTGACATCCCCAGATTAGTAAAGCAGAGGTCCAGACAAGTATTCTGGGAACACACAATTGATGGATTTTAAATTCAATAAATAAAATCTGGATTTGTAAACTAAACACAATAATGGTGACCATGGAACTATCATCGCTTATTGTAAAAACTCATCTCCATATGTGATGCAATACCCAAACAATGTGGATAACTCTTAATTGACCTCTGAAATGGCCTAGCAAGACACTCATTTCAAGAAAATTAGTCTGGTTAAATATACTGGCCTTGCTGGTGATGCCCACATCCTATGAAGAATAAGACCAAAAAATCTGTGCAAAACATGTATTCTCTACTCTCCTTCCTTTACTGTCACAACTTTTAAAAAAGCATGAAGAAAGTAATCATTATTCTGTATTTTTCACCCTCAGCTTAATAGTTGTTAGAGATTCGTATCTCACAGGTTTAAGTGATTAGCATTGACCTTTTCTAATTGTCAACAAAACACAGATGGAGATAATTAGTTGGCTTTAAAGCTTAGCTGATATTTTTTGAAAATTGAATATTAGCATAAGCAAAGGTACTCTCTTTCCTCCCTTAAGTTAATTCTTTCTCTCCCTTTATTACCCTCTAGCTATCCCTCTCCTCTACGTCAGCCTATTTTCTCGCAATCCTCTCTCACCTCGAAACTGTCTATTAGCTTGACGTATTTTCTCAAATTTTTAAACTACAAAAAAACATAGAACAGTGTTTAATTATTTTACAGCCATAGTTTCACACAATTCTCAAACAAATTCACACATACAACCCCTTAAAAAAAATTAATATAAATCTGACCTTTGAAATTTGTTCTGTTCTTCAATATCTATTGCTAGAAACTGAAGACAAAGATTGCATCAGTACTTTGGCTAAATGACATGGGTAAGAAAATAGGTACAGTAGTTCTGACTTCGTAGTTCTGATTTCATAGTTCTACTTCAACTCTTAACAGTCACAGGAAAAATAAAAATGTCAGTTGTAGGTCCTGCTGTTTGAAAGTAGCTAAAACGTTAAGGAAAGAATTAAAACACATAACTACAAATCGATAGATTAATGTAATCATGTTGTTTTGAAATAAATGTTATTTTCTTTAAACTCTTATTTTGCACAATTTGTAAAGATTTAATGAAGATTGAAATGAAATACAACTTCATTAAGTAGATATATTTGTGTTATTGAGTAATCTTTATATGTAGTTCTTTGTGCTTTTACTTAAATATAAAGGACTGCTGTTTCTTCCTGTTTCCAAATTAACATTGAAGCAGTGTGCCAATATGTCCACGTGACTCTAACATTAACATTAAGATTCTGAAGAAATGTGACTGGGCCCAAAATATCAACTCTGATTATTCTCCACAGAAGCTGCCAGAACTTCTGAGATTTTTGCAGGAATTTCTGATTTTGTTTGTAGTTAACATTAAGGTTCCTTTTGTTTTCTTATTGTGTAGGCAAGGACAGTTAGGAATAGGAGCATGGTTTTTCATTGAGCTATCATTGTGAAAGAGGAAAGTAGAATGGTGGCATAGCATATAAAATACTGCGCTTAATTAAAGGGTAGGTTTCAATATTTTGCGAGAACAGGATCCACAATGACTAAAAAAGAACTAACATTGGACGGTCAAGATCAGGTTCGACCTGCAGATTCGCAGATGTACCCATGGACATTTTGCTTATTGAAGCAAGGGCAAGGAACAACATAGTTCAAGGTGAAAAAATTGTCCTATTAGAAGATAATTCTAATGAAGGAATGTTTGACGCTATGAGTGCAACTTCGATCATCATACAGCCTGTCAAAGTGCAGGAAAAAATGTAGAATAACCTTGCAAAAGTGGGGAAAGTAAATGAAAGCATCACTTCCAATATGCATCCAATACAATTGAAAGAGATTACACTGACCACCTCAGCTCACATGTTTCTATTTTTATATTTGTTCATGGATGTGGGCATTACTAGCAAAGCTAATATTTATTATGAATCCTCAATCGCCTTTGAGAAATAGTGCTAAGTCAGCTTTGTGAACCATCTGTTTAGGTACACTCATAGTGCTTTTAGGAATGGAGTTCCAGATTTTTGACCTAATAATTGTGAAGGAATGGCAATGTAGTTCCTAGCCAGGGTCATTTGTGATTAGGTGGGAGGAAAGTGCAAGTGATGGTGTTTTTGTTCTAGACAGTAGGGGCCATAGCATTGGAAGCTGTTGTTGAAGGGGTTGATGAGTTGTTGCACTGAGTCATGTATTTGGTATACATTCCTTACACTGTGCATATTTGGTGGAGGGAGTAAAGTTTAAATCGGTGGGTTTGATGCTGATCAAGTGAGTTGCTTTCTTCTGTATGTTGTTAAACTTCTTGGTATTATTTGAACTGCACTCTTCTTGTTGCTAAGGAGTATTCCTTCTACCTTATAGTTGGTGGACATCCTTTGGAAGTCAGTCCAATCATTCTGTTTCACCAAATAATGTCTGAGAGACTGTTTATTTTTACAAGAAGGAACAGTTGTACGTTATGTTAACTCACACAATGCTTTGCATTCATAATTTCCTGGCACAGGGAGTTCTGCTTGCCTTGAAGCTGCTTGATTTAAAGAGACAATGTACTTGCAGACTCATTATCATCCAATCCTTCAGGTCATACGAAGTCAAGGAATGTCCATGCCACTCATATTTCTTTAACTCTGTGTTCTCCGTCCTGGAGTTGCTGCCCTTAACTACCATCAGAGAAATGAAAGCTGAAGGTGGAATTCTATTCCTGAAAACTTTAGGTTTAGATGATGTTGAAGATTTACAGTTAACAGGCAGATAACGCCAGCAACGTACATTTATATAACACCTTTAATGTAATGAAATGTGACTTCACAGAATCATTCTAAAAGACCAAAAGGCACTGACTCATGTAAGGAGCTATTAGGTCAGATGACCAAAAGGTTCTAAGAAATATGTTAAAGGGGGAGAGATGTAGGAAGGGAATTCCAGAACTTTGGACCTAAACAATTGAAGTCATGATCATCATTGATGGAATATTTTGTTTGGGCGTATATTAAAGGCCAGAATTAGAATAGCACAGATATCTTGGAAGGCTGCGGGGTTCAAGGAGATAATGAGAATTAGGGACGGACAAAGCCATTTGATAACTCGGGTGATAAATTTAAAATCAAGATATGGTTTGACCAGGAGTCAAGCTCAGTCAGAAAATACAGGACTGATGGTGAAATAGGGTTTGCTTTATGCTAAGACATGAGTAGCAACAATTGGATGGCCTCATAATCATGCAGAATATATGTGAAATGCACAGGAACAATCGAGTGGTAATGAAGGTATGGATAAAGGTTCCAACAGCAGATGAGCTGAGACAGGAGATCCGAGAGCATCAATCAAATATTCAGGCAATGAAAGCATTCTCCTGTCATGCTGCAGGTAGTGGATAAGTTAAAGGAGTCCGTTACCTATTTTTGTGAAACATTACAGAAAGTTTCCCATAAACTTAATACATGTGGAGGAGCAAGGCAGTCCAGGAGATAAACATCTTAATGTGTCCTCTGACACAGGCATGGAGAGAAAACACAATTTCCCTTTTGGGGTGATGCCTGGTACCAACACCCCCAACTAGCTGTCCTGCCTCTGAGGCTTTTTGTTTTCCAGGCAGAGGCTTTTTACCCTGGTCCTGCCCTAAAAAAACACCAACAATCTTATAGTGGAGGCCAGTCACTTTCTAAACCTGAATGGGAGTAGTCATGGAGGACTGAAGCAGGTCCATTCCAGGCATAACTGACTCGGCCAGAGGATGCAAACTTAACACTTGCGGGAAGATATCCTCAGTGATTTTCTTTGTGAATCGTTGAATAATCAATGAGATGAGTGGTTGGATATAGAAATGATACAAAAGAGCCTGTAAGTAATGTGAATATGTGTTGGTTTGCTGTTGGTATATTGTTGCTTGATGTGAAAGGGTGGTTGATGAAAGACAGAGTATATTTTTGGAATCTGGAGGTAATGGAAGAAAATCCTGGAGTACATTGCCCAGGCAATGAGAGGGGAGCCAGTTATGCGTTGCAGAAGTATTGGGTTATAGGGTCTCCTAGAATTGGTATCAGTAAAGATTAACTAGCATTAGGGCATCTGGGCTCAGCACTTTAAATAGAAGCAAGGATCTAGCAAGATGTTTCACAATGTTAGATTTCAGACCTCTATTTGCTGCAAGAAGAGTGATCATCTGCTGTATGATCTTAAGCATTTGGAGGAAAAGTATGCCAATCTAAATTTGCCGTTTACCACTCTGTTTGCAATATCACAACAAGAGTTTGTCCAAATGTGGGAGAATTATTTTTCTGAATGATTAATTATGTCAGTCGCTAACAATCTTTACTGAGTGGCATCACAGTCAATAGAAGAGGTCGTTCGCTATTTAACTAAACAAAAAAAAACAAACAACTGCAGATGCTGGAAATCAAAAATAAAATCAGAAATTGCTGGAAAAATCTCAGCAGGACTGGCAGCATCTGTGGAAAGAAAGCAGAGTTAATGTTTCGGGTCCAGTGATCCTTCTCGTGAACTGATATGTATATACTAAAGAAGGAATGGGGCGGGGGAAGGAGGGGGAAGGAGTATACAATTGGTGGAGATGGAGCCCAGAGAGAGAGAGAAAAGAACAATTGGGCACACAAAGGAATGGGTAAGAATCAGCCTGGGAGAATGAATAGCTGCTAATGGGTGCCTTTAAAGGCTGACAGTGGGTTTGTACGTGGTAGCAGTCCATGTTGGGATAAGGACATGGGAGAAGATGTTCAAGCCCTAACATTGTTGAACTCAATAGTGAGTCCAAAAGGCTGCAGCATTCTCAAACAGAAAACAAAGTATTTTCTTCCAGCTTGCACTGATCTTCGTAGGAGCGCTACAGCAAGCCTGAGATAGAGACATTGACCAGGGAACGTGATGGTTTGTTGAAATGGCTGGCAACAAGAAACTCAGGGTCATTTTTGCAGACAGAACATAGGTGTTCTGCAAAGCCTGCACAATAGATACCAATAGACCTGCTGAGAGTTTTCTTGGATAACCAGTTTTTGTTCCACCATTAAACTAAACCCTGCACAAAGCACATTCAGGTATTTGCTGCTTTGCGTATTAGTTTAAATCGGGCAATAAAGTAAAACTGGAACTTTCGACTTATACTTGACTTCTTGTTGAATAGTTGCAATGTTAAAGAAAGGCTCAGACACCAGTTAATGTTAATATCCTCCCGCAGAAAATAATGTTCATTGGTGGAGCAGAAAGAAATAGGTGGGACAAAAACAAATTTGCTGGAAAAGCCCAGCAGGTCTGGCAGCATCTGTAAGGGAAAAAACAGAGTTAACGTTTCCAGTCCGGTGACCCTTCCTCAGAACCTCAGAACCATTCTGAGGAAGGGTCACCGGACCTGAAACGTAAACAATTTTTTTTCCTTCACAGATGCTGCCAGACCTGCTGAGCTTTTCCAGCAACTTTGTTTTTGTTCCTGATTTATGGCATCCGCAGTTCTTTCAGTTTTTATTAGGAAATAGGTGTGAATGTGTCAAAGTTAACTTCCACTACACCCACAAATTCAATTAAATCTTCATATTTTGTTAATTTATTAATACAGTTGAAGGCAAAGAAAGAATGACAGAAGAAATAAATCTGTACATTTCTATGCAATTTTACAATGTGCCAGAGTAGTTGACATCGAATGAAGTGCTTATCTGATGTGCAATCACTGTTGTAATGTAAGCGCGCATAGGTTCACAGCTGTGCATGGCAAGTTTAAGATAGATGCAGATAAGTATTTCCTTGCACAGTGAGTGATCAATATTTGAAAGAAGAGTGCCAGCGAGAGTAATTGACGCAAGGATATAGGACATTTGACTTTGTAAGGTGAAGGGAGCATGGTAATGAAGGGGGAAAGAGTGTGTAAGTGTAGATTTCTTATAGTAGTGTAGTTTTCTCACAGATCTGTAGTAAGGGACAAATATATAGGTAAATTCTGGAAGGATTAGGTCAAAAGGCTGCATTTACAATATCCACATAATCCTGCAGGGAACCTTATTCATGTATAGCACATATTGGGAAATTGCATACTTGCTCTGCTGGATTTTAAATCAGCTGTAATTAATGGATTGAAAATCATACCAAGTATGTCCACAGTTTCAAGATATTCACTCCTGGTAAATGACACATACTGCTGGGAGCATGCTCCTAAATTTGGAGCTCAAATTTGCAAAGGAGCTTTTATATCTTCTCTTACAAATCATCCTTTTTTTAACCTTTGTTAGTATTTTAAAAACATTGGTGCAATTAGCTTTACCATTCCCAAGTGCCAACATTAACAATCAATTGAGTTAAACACAGTGTAAAATTATTTAAAAAAAAACTTTAAAATCCTATTTGCTGGAATTTCCTATTTCTGAAGCTTCCTGAAGTCCAACAAACCTTCAAAATCTCTGCATTCCTCCAGTTCTTGCCTTTGGGCAAACCTATTTTAATTGTTCCTCCAATTATTACTGTGCCTTCAGCTGCCCAGTCCCAAAACTAAGAATTCCAACACTCACAACTTCTTGAGCTCTCCCTCCTCCTTACTATCTGTCTTATTTTCCAAGCTCTTGGTGCCAGTAACTCCTTAGGACACTTGGTGTTTAATTTCTGTTTATGTCATATACGTGAAGTACCTTAGGATGTTTGTCTGGGATAGAAATGCAATACTTTACCAATGTGTCATGTGGCTTTTGCCTCCAGCAAGGTACTTTACTCAATGAGGCAATGCTTTGTTATCTCTTATACAATGTTTTTTGTTGTAACAGGAAACTGGACTTGAATATCACAATATTGAAGAATTTAACAGACCTTTACTACAGCTAGCCGTTACATACAAACATAATATTCATAGGCACATGAATGTCTGGCCTAATATTAAGCTATTTACACATAGCAGCATGATTCTTATAATGAGTGGTCTGTGTTAAGATAGTGTATGAGATCTTTATATGCTTAAGTCACGTTCTGTTATAGAGTGATGATATCATGAGCATGTCTCTTAAAGGCATACCATCTCTCTTAAAGGTACATTGACATACTGACTGTGAGACACAGTAAAATATCCCTCTTTTTCAAAAGATAGTCTCTCTCTATGAACTGATATACATTGTTGTACATGGCCATATATTATCAATTTGATAATTGTACAAAGTGGTAAAACATGTTTTAAAAGATTAATATTTCAATCTTTGATGTAAACATTTTGAAGGTTTGACCACTCATTCTGATCTAGTCATTGCATACCCATCTGGAGAGGTATGTGTTTTTCTCTGCTGCACTTGTTTCAAACTTGATTGTTTTCCTGCCATTTGCTTCAATTCAACATTACCATACAATCATTATCATCAGAGTGTTCTTCCTTATTCTCTTTGTACATGATTGGTCTGTTATACATTGGTCCGAGCTGGCTTCTATTCTTCTATGACTAGTAATAACTTTGTTTGATCTGAGCATGTTGATATTTGTATTTTAAATTTTAATTCACAATCTCTGCCCAGTGTGCAGTTTTTGAAATTCTCCAGTGGCTCATACATCTCTCTCATTCTCCTTAGTCTTTGGAGAAGAATGACCTGTGTCTTGGAATGGTTGAATATTTGGTTGCTGGCATTTACACTTGCCTTCCAGGCAAAGTTGTAGTGGGGATGGCGATCCCTTCTCTAGAAGTGTTGTAAAACTGCAACAATGAAATGTGAAACTCTTGTTTTGTTATTTGACACTGAGTGGTCATTGGTTTGAGTGTATGCACCATATGTTTTGCTACATATTTAAGTGGGGATAGTGGGATGATGATGTGATATGTGACTATACATGTCTTTTTAGTAGTTTTTGAGTGAACTGCTGTCTGTTGTCAGACACTATCCATTCTGGAATACCAAATAAACTGAAATTAGAGAAGTAATCCATCACAAGGATGTAATCTTCATTGTGCAATGTGAATGGCTCTCTTGCTTCAACCGAAGCAGTGGATAGAACATTTTGCGGATGTACTGACTCCCTTTGCTGTTGGGGTAACTCTGGATGCCTCACACACATTCATAAGTAATCGTATGTTGTGATCCAGCCCAGCCAGTACGCAGTTCATGTGATCACCACCTTGTGTGTTCAATAATCGTGTAACGTGGACATGATATCTTTTAGTATTATGACTGGTTTACCCTTAAACATTACTTGTCATGATTTCCCAGTTTCATCTCTGTAAGACCAAACTTAACAAATCTCCTCAGAAGTTTATTAATACTGTCTGACCATCCGTGGAAAATGACCTTTTGTAATTCTTATCGTTGCTCACTTTCATCCATTGCTGACTGCAATAGTTCACACTGGTTCTGGCCTTGATATAAATTCAACTTCATATTCTAGAGCATTAACGCGTGGATCAAGAGAAATACCTTGGTCTTTATGTGGGTTGGATAATCTGCTCAGCAGTTTGGGCATAATCATTCTGGTACCTGGCTTATATCTCATTTCAGAGTCAGATCTTTGGTAATTGTTGACTGCTTTGATTGCATCAGATGTAGTCTCTTCTACCAAGGTGGATGTTGTGAATTGTGACTGCACAGAGATTTATACACATTGATTGTCCTGCCACTGCTGTACCATTTACATCTACGAGGTAGAAAATTTTGAGTAGGAAAGATGAGCTTGCATGTTTGCATTGCAGTGTGATTCTGCCAATACAGCCAATTGGTGACCATTACACACTGTAATATACAATCTCTTATGGGCTCATTGACTTCCATTTGCTGAGCTACATGATGCATAGTGGTGAAATGTTGACACTAGCTCCAGTGTAAATTTTAGCTTTTACTTTGTAATGTTGTCTTTTCATGACATATAATACGAATGATTGTAAAAGTTTCTGTTCACCTTATATCATGAAAATGGCGCAAAAGAAATTGAAAAACTTTGCCATTTCCTGATACTTATCTTTTGCTTGGTTGATGCTGATGTTTTTGCATTTGTGCGTGTTCTTAAGGTGTCTGGCATGGACTTTAGTACCAGATTTCCTATTGATGCATGCCCGATGTGCCTTGCTGCTTTACAGATATCATGAAAAGCTGAACAGCTTCAGGTAGATGCATCAAATCGCATCTGCTACAGTACTGGTTTGGTGTACCTTGATGACCATAACAATATTGTTGACTGCAGCTAAAGTATCCAGTTGTTGTTGGCCTGCCACTATGTCATTACACTTGCATTTATCCTCAGGTAATATCAATGATATAGCCTGTTCTCGTGTCAAATGGTCCTTCCTAAAGGCTTTCACGGGTGAAGAGATGATGGCAATGATCCTCTCTGGCATTTCCTCTTTGGAAAAGTTACACACATATACACTTTTACTTTGGCCTCTTTTGACAAACTGCATCAATAGACTCTTGGGGTTGCTGTCTGTATGACATGATACAAAGGTTGGTGGAATTGCCGATAACGATGAGGACTGTCAAAGGATACAGCTGGATATAGATTGGTTGTGACTTGGGCAGTGAGATGGCAGATGGAGTTTAATCCGGAAAAATGTGAGGTAATGCATTTTGGGAGGTCTAATCCAGATGGAAAATATACAGTAAATGGCAGAACCCTTAAGATTACTGATAGGCAGAGGGATCTGGGTGTACAGGTACACAGGTCACTGAAAGTGGCAACGCAGGTGGAGAAGGTAATCAACAAGGCATGTGGCATGCTTGCCTTCATTGACCGAGGCATTGAGTTTAAAAATTGGCAGGTAATGTTGCAGCTTTATACAACCTTTGTTAGGCCGCATTTGGAATATTGTGTTGAATTCTGGTCATCACATGAGCAGAAGGATGTGGTGGCTTTGGAGAGGGTACAGAAAAGATTTACCAGGATGTTGCCTGGTATGGAGAGCATTAGCTATGAGGAGAGGTTGGAGAAATTTGTGTTGTTCTCACTGGAATGACGGAGGCTGAGAGGCAACCTGATTGAGGTCTACAAGATTATGAAGGGCAGAATGGACAGTCAGAAGCTTTTTCCCAGGGTGGAAGAGTCAGTTACCAGGGGCCATGGGTTTAAGGTGCGAGGGGCAAGGTTTAAAGGTGATGTACGAAGCAAGTTTTTTACACAGAGGGTGGTGGTTGCCTGGAACTCGCTGTTGGGGAGTTGTGGAAGCAGATACTATAGTGGCTTTTAAAGGGTGTCTTGCCAAATACATGAATAAGATGGGAATAGAGGGATACGGTCCCTGTAAGGGTAGGGGTTTTAGCATGTCAGTGCAGACTTGGAGGGCCAAAGGGCCTGTTCGTGTGCTGTAATTTTCTTTGTTTTTTGTTCTTTGTTCTAGAATCTATTAATTCTAAAGTTAACAACCTTGAGCTGATCTTCAAGTAACTTATGGAGCCTGATCATCCATCAGAAGGAGCCATTCATTAACCACAGCAAGCAGGATTTTCAGAGATCTTTTCTCGGGATTGTTTACCATTCGCTCTGTAAAGCTATGATTGAATAAAGGTGGCATTGGATGTCTAATTCATAATTGTAGACTGAATCTTACCATATTTTGGCTAAGTGTAATTTTTGTCAAGTTTCAGAACAGCATGCTTCTTCTAACGTGTTATGCTTCAAGTCAACTGAGTTAACATGGTGGATGAATGATATCCTTACACTCTTGGGTCACATGCTATGATGCAGCGATGATAAGTACATCTCTTCAAGGCACACTGTGTCTCCTTAAAGTAGATGGATACATTGACCATGAGATAGAACACAACAATGCGCCTCTTGGCTTGTAGTGATCATGTAAATCTGCCAAGAGGTACTCATTGCAGGCATCCATCTTACAAGCAGCTCAATAAAGACACAGTGCAAGTCAGAATGTTGTTCCAAAAGCTCATAACAATGTTTTCCTACAGAAATGTATTGTTCTTGTATCTCTTGTATTATATAAATAATTCTATTTCCCTGTTCCTAACAGTTATACAGCAGAACAGAACTCTTACACTGCTAATAATGATGGGACAGGAAATTAAAATATGATACTTGGCTTGTATACTGGTAACAGCTTAAAGGGTCACGTCGGTCTGTGACTTGCATAAGTCACCACTTTTAGTCCTCACTGTGCACTAAATGTGTCAAAGGAGCTGCAATGTAAGTTCTTTTGGTCTGGACGTATTGATGTTTGTTTTTTTTTTAACTTGCTCCTTTATCTGTTGTCTCTATGTTAAGTGTCATCCACTTTCACTGGCATCTGACTGAAAGCCACTCAGCTAGGCTAGATGATTGCTTTACCCCTACTTTGCTTTTACAGTGTAAGATGTAGCAAATGAAATGTGCTCTCAAAACCACAGCACATTCCTTATCTGGAAAGCAAAAAATAATTTCACTTACTTTGTGTGCTTAATCTCTCATCCCAGCACTTCACCTTGTGCAATAGCAGTTTAATTTGACAGCATAAACTCTATTTATATCCAGGCCTTGACTCTATAGTTGACATATTGAAATGGTAAGATCTCAGTCAAGGCCCTTTTTCTGATGAGTGACAGATTTTCCTTCAATGTAGTTATTTGTAACAACTTGACTCCTATGTTAATAGAAGAGAAAATTGCAACAGAAGCCCAACAGACACTGACTTCCAGCAGTGCACAAGTTAGCACAATGTGGCTGCCTCTACTGGTTATGGGCTGCAGGTCATCGGGAGTGAGCAATGGTAGACTCTGCATACTTAAGTTTTCATTAGCATGAAAGATACTTAAATCACTCCCTTAAGAACTGGCACTGTAATTGGCTGTGTGTTGAACTCCTTGGTACTATATGAAATCTACTTACTGTGCTCATGAAGAAGAGTTATGGGCAGGGAAAGCAGCGTTTAAGTATTATCAGATCAGCCATGATCTAATGGAATTGTGGAGCATACTTGATGGGCCAAATGGTCTACTCCTGCTCCAACTGGTTATTTGATTTTATGCACTAAATGGGTGGCACGGTGGCTCAGTGGCTCAGTGGTTAGCACTGCTGCCTCACAGCGCCAAGGACCCGGGTTCAATCCTAGCCTTGGGTGACTGTCTGTGTGGAGTTTGCACAATCTTCCCGTGTCTACGTGGATTTCCTCTGGGTGCTCTAGTTTCCTCCCACAGTCCAAAGGTGTGCAGGTTAGGCGGATTGGCCATGCCAAATTGCCCATAGTGTCCAGAGATGTTTAGGTTAGGTGGGTTAGCCATAGGACAATGGCAGGGTTATCAGGATGAGGTGGGTCTGGGTGGGATGCTCTTCAGAGGGTCAGTGAGGACTCACTGGGGCAAATGGCCTGCTTCCCTACTGTAGGGATTCTCTGATTCACTACGTAACCAAGATCTCCTCAGAATTCAATAAATGCTCAACCTGGTGCCCACTCATTCAAGCTATGGTGCCCCATCTTTTGTATTCCTGCTGCTTGTGCATTTTGCACAAAAAAAAAGGAAATTGTATCTTTTACTCAAAGGAAAGCTGCTGAGCTTGTGTGAAAGGGTCTATGTCACAGTGACATCAAATCACATGGAACTAGAGCCTGGGCCTGTACTGCTCCAAATAAGACATCCTCTCATAGCGGGATCAGTATATTGTAACATTCAATAAAATCTGTTGCTATTTGTTCATAAGATCTTACTTTACTACATGGTGACGGTGGTGACCAGGCTTGTGGAACAAGAGGCAAGTTGCAGTAAGACCCCATTGTGAAGCCCAGCAACAGTTCAATGCTAGTGATCCAAACCAAGAAATGTGGGAAATAAGTAGAGTGAAGATCAGTGAGGGAATTGTGCGACAAATTTTGAGGCTGAAATATGAACTAAATGGAGTAAAGTGAAAGTTGCACACAAGCTAAAAATATGATGGAGAAGGCCCATTACAGAGCATCAGGTGATAAGTGTCATGTGATGGCAAGCATCCACGAGAAATTGGCTACAATAAGCAAAACATTACAGAAAATGAGAAGTACTTCCATCAATGACACAGAAACAATGCTACAAAAACACTGTAATAAACTGTGGTAAACTTTTATTAAGCCTGTGCCAAGCCATTGCTTGTAATTAAAATTTGCAATAGCTTTACCCAACACTTAACATGACTGACTTCAACTTCAGCAATTCAGCACAGTGACCAAAATTTTCATCATATTGGTCGGTGACACTGGATCGAACAGCAAGCATATCGAAGAAAGTGTGAGAATGTTTATTTTACCACCCCTTAGATAGGGAAGTGCTTTGAAAAGAGAGGTTGATGAGCCAATTTGAAGATCCAAACCAGACACCGAGTCTGTGAGTGCTGTAATTAGAGATGGTGTGGTATGAGCATTGCTGTTTAGTTGCTTGCGTAAACAAGAAAGTATAATGTAATTCTTCATAGGACAAACTGACATGTATTGATAAATAGCTGTAAACTAAAACGGTGAAGAAAGAACCAGTGGGTAATATGAAAGAGATTGTTTCCTAATTCAGTGGAGGAAAACACGGGAGACCTCTTCCTAGGGAAGCCATTGGGGTAAGACAAGAGGAATCATCTCCGAGCCCAGAGGGTAAAGTAGGGAAGACCATTTCCTAGAAAGAGAACCATCAGACCATAAATAGAACATCAGCCATGGCAAACAAGAATTTAGTTTGAGGGACTTGAAGGGTCACTCACCGAATTCTTGGCTAATAGGGATAAGAAGATCCAAAGTAAAACGACTAGGGAAGGCTTAGTTCCACCAGCAGCTCCAGGTAAACATATGGTTTGGGACAAACAGGCACAAGTGAAAGAGACAAAAGTGAAAGAAAAATGTGGAAACTAAAATCAGAATTAGGTCATTTGGCCCTTTGAATCTGCTGTGCAATTCAATATGACCATGACTATTCCTTTGTCTCAATGCTGCTTTCTCTCCTTACCCTGTTAAGCCTTTAAAATCTACAAAAATTATCAATCTCTTTCTTGAATATACAGACCTCACAACCTTCTGTGGTTGCAAATTCCAGAGGCTGATCACTTCCGTTTCTTCATCTCAAAACTAAATGGCTTACCCCATATCCTGAGACTGTGAGGCGTGGTACTAGACTCCCCAACCAGGAGAAACATCCTCCCTGTACCTAATCTCTCTAGCCCTTTCGAATTATATACATTTCAATCAGATCTCCTCTCATTCATCTAGACTGAATACAGTTCCAGGTGAAATAATCTCTCCCCATACAATGGTCCTGCCATTGCCAGTATCAATTAGTGAACCTTAGCTGCATTCCATCTTTCACAAACATATCCTCTCTTAGGTAGGGCCACCAAAACTGCACACAATACTCCAGGTGTGGTCTTACCAAGGTCGTGTACAACTGCAATAAGACATCTTTACTTATGAACTCAAATCCTCTTTCAATGAAGCCCGACATACCACGTGTTTTTCTAATTGCTTGCTGCAGCCTGCCTGTTTGCTTTCATTGACTGGTGAACAAAGGCACTTAGATCCCTTTGTATATCCACATGTCCCAATAGGTCACCATTTAAATAATATTCTGCCTTTCTGTGTTTTTACACTTACGTGTTTAATTTCACATTTATCCATGTTAAACTGCATCTTCCGTCTGTTTACCTATACACTCAATTTGTCTCGATTGCCCTGCAGCCTCCTTGCGTCTTCCTCACAGTCTCATCTCGTTTTGAGTCATCAGAAAACTTGGAAATATTGCATCTCGTTCCCTCATCCATGACATTTATAGGTATCACATGAATAGCTTGGGCCCAAGCACTGATCCCTGCATCACACCACCAGTCATCACCGGCATCCCAGAAATGACCCATTTATTCCCACCCTCTGTTTCTGGCCTGTCAGTCAATTTCCAATCCATGACAGCATTTTACTGTGCCCTCTGCTTTAATTTAGCCTACAAACCTCAAGAATTTTGGAAGATGATCTCCAATGCAGTAAATATTTCCTGGGCACTTCCTGGATGCTCTGGGTGCAGATTATCAGGCGATTTGGTCACCCTTTAACCACATTGATTTTTCTGGCACCATTTTTTTCCCTAATATTGATTTTCTTAATTTGTTCTCTCTCACCAGGTCCTTGATTCCCTAACATTATTGAGAAATGAATTGTGTGCTCAAATTTAAATATGTGTTCAATACTTGTGCCATTACGTTCTTGTTTACAGTTTCCTCTATAACTGACTGTACAAATCACTTGTTTTTGCTAATCTTCTACTCTTCACATAGAAGCTTTTACAGGCACTTTTTTTTTGTTTTACCTCCCCTACAAGTTTACTCTCATACTCTATTTTCTCCCTTTTGATGAATGTTTTTGTCCTCTTTCACTGAATTCTAAACTGCTCCCAGTCCTCAAGCTTGCTGCTTTTCCTGGCAATTTTATGTATCTCCTCTTCAGATCTACCATGATCCCTAAATTATTTTGTAAACCATGGTTGAGCCACCTTTCCTGTTTTCTTTTTATGCCAGCGAGTAATTTACATAAAAGTCAGGGAGGTCAGAGTTAGAAAGGCTCACTCATGAAAAAGAACAATTACAGAAGTTTAGGCAGAAGCTCACAGAAAGTACAAAGACAAATGAGAGGTGGATACAGGGAAGCAGATCTGCTCTCTGTGTGAGATTAGGATATTGGAATTGAAAGGGAAACTGGACAAACAACAGCTATTGGTGACTGCTGAGATGAGAGTTCCCCTTTCAGCAGAAAACATCCTAGCTGCTTCTGTGTTTTGCCACAAAGAAACAGTAATTTCTTATTTTCACTCCAACCAAGCCACAAGTTGAAACAAAAAAGAAAATTTGGAGTTGAAACAATTAGCAGAAAGTGGAAAGTACCACAGAAATCTGGTATGCTTTTGAAAGCAAAAAGCGAAGGAAAATATTATAAGCTTTGTCTGTTGTCTCTGTGTGGAAAACTGTCCTGAGTCTCCCAGTTGGTGCCAATAGCTATTCATTAACCCTTTGTTGTCTGGCCTTGTATGTTTTAAATCTGTTTGTGCTTCAGGCATGTGAAACATCTCTGTACAAAATTAGAATAATTCATGAGGAAATACAGATTTTGTTTGTTGTAAATGAAATTTCTGTTGTAAATAAAATTTCTCGGAGCATTCCCCTGGGCTGGGGGTGTAATTATATAAGACGCTCAAGGGGTAGAGAAAAATGTGAAGCCTATCAAAGAAAACATGAAAAGCCCCTTTTTCTTCCTCCTTGTGGCTGTAAGAGACTAGTATGAATAACAGTTTTTAAAAACTTTTCTCTGAAGTGAAAAATGTTGTTAAATTGAATGATTGTTGTGGAGAATGTGTGCAAGTATGTGGACAAGCTTAAGTTTGAAAAAAAAAGCCAACAAGCAACGTTACTCATTGGAAGGTAATAAATAAGAGTAAAACTTTAAAGGAATGAACTCTGGAATCATGTTTACTGGTCAGAGTTATGATTCCAAAATATCCCAATAAATATGTAGGGAGTTTTGATCTGATACAAGTTTCACACATATTTCAAATGATATTTTCTATGTTTGATCATGTAAATTAGGATTACAGGAGTGATTATGATTAATCTTGAGTTGGATTGATCTTGGTCTTGAGTATGATTAGAGACCTTGTAAAGTTTAAATATTTGAGGATTTTGTTCCTAACACAATTCTCAAAAGGAAACAATGAATTTTAAATCTGGATATTGCTGATTGAAACTTGACAACAAAATTATTTGAATTTGATACAGATAGCTTAAAGTGTTAAAATGAAGGAAATTTAACACAGCTCAGACCGAGAAAGAAGCTTAAAAAAGGAGAGAACTGGCATTAACTTAAAATGTGACATACTATTTTGCCGAAATAAAGGTGGATTTTGTAAGCGTCCAGCTCCTTCGTGGTTCAGGAACACTTGAGAAAAAGTAAGTAGAGTGATGCAAGTGCATGAACCAAAATAAGTTTTGCTCTACCTTTCTGAAGAAGCAAAAGAAGTTAATACTTTCCGTTGGCAGATTAAGACTTCAGGCCACTGGTTTAACTCAGTCTACAGTGGATCTCTTATGCTTACAAGATTCCTGGTAACTTCAAGAATTCGATCAAACATTTATGGGGAATTGGGAATGATGAAATAAATGTAGTGTATTTGATATAATGAGATTTTCTGAAAACAATAACGGAAGTAAATAGACACAATGGTATCAATGAATATGAAAAATAAAGTTTTCTTTTGAAGAGAAATAAACAAAATATTGGAGGCAACCTCTCAGTTCAATAACACTGTTATGTAAATTTGAGATGATGAGAATGGTACTTTACTTTCCAGAAATTTCAGACTGGGTGACACCACTCCCAATGGTCTCGACTCAAGCCATATGACTCACGTTCTTTTTTTGCTAAAGGAAAGTCAGAAGCAGATCCCTTAATTGTTTTGTTTCAGGCAAACCGTCAGATTAATGACAGCCAGTGGATAGCAGTCTTGGTCAACACGCTCTCGGTAACCACAGAAGAATGAGAAGCTCCCACCATGTATATCAGGAAGATGACCTGCCTGCATCCTGGGCAGTACTTATATCCACCCAAAATAGGATAAGGAGACAACAGTTAAAGGTTCCCGGGCAGTGCAAGGAATGCTGCAGTAATGGTTAAGATTTCACCGGAATAGACCAATTTACCTCCCTTAAAATAGGAGACTGGACTTGAGGACAATATTGACAAGAATTTTTAATCAGTTAAGGTGCTGATGTAACATACTTTAATGCAACAACATGGATTTTGTGTAAGCCAAGATGGAGGACAGGAAAAAATTGTGCCTGTAAGAGCTGCTCCTTTTTTGAGGTGTTTTCAGTGTTGGAGTTGATTTTGTTGAATTCTAGGAGCAGTAATTGCTGTTTTATAAGTTGTTGCATTGTTTTGGAACTTTGGAAGAAAACGAGATCAAAACAACACCACTTTAGAAAGGAAGCCGAGAGTCAAAACAGAGATGGGCACATGAATAGGAAGAGTGGAGAGGGATCTGGGCCAAACTCTGGTAAATGGGACTAGATCAATTTAGGATACCAAGTCAGCAAAGACAAGTTGGGCCGAAGGGTCTGTTTCCATGCTGTATAGCTCTATGGCTCTGACTGTATGTGGCTACTGGAACCTGATGCAGTGTTTCACTTCTGTATTGCCTCTTGAGGACAACATCATAAGGATAAGGATAGGCTAAAGATGATGTTACCATGAATACATTAGGTGACCTATAATTTAAATGGTTAAAGGCCAACACCAGTAGCCACCTTAGGTAAGTTGGCTGGGTACAGCACAAAATTTCTTGGCTTATTGGAATCATATAGGTCCTGTAGTTAGGAGCCATAAGAACAGAAAGAAACAAAATATAATTTGGTCATACTGATTTGGTACTAAAATCATAGCAAATCTCCTGTATAAACGAAAATACTTAGTTTATTGTGTGAGAGGTGCTAAAGGATTGGAAAAATATGCATTGAAAACCATAGATTTACAACAGCGCAGCTAGTAAAAGGGTTAATTCTACGTACTGGCTGATGACTTAATTGGTAATGTAGAGCAGTGAGAAAATTAATTTTGGAACTGTGCCCGGGCTTGTGCACAAGGGCTTGAGTTTGATTAATCTGGAACTATGAAGGTATCCCATCCAAACAAATTGGAAAGTTGCTTTCTGGGTTCTGAAGGGATTGGTACTACCATAACTGGCTTCATAAAAAATGGGTCAGTTCCCCAAAATACAATGAGCATTTTTGGCTCTTAATTCCAAAATGTGTTTCTTTTAGAAGAGCACAAAATTGCTATAAATTTAACCATTGTCTAGTGGGACCGATGGAATATAAAACCTGAAGGAGTTGAGGAGCTTCAAACAGAGGGAGAATGACAAGATAATGAGAGGCTGACTATCCTGCACCAACCCTTGTCAGAGAACTATCTCTTGCAGACATTTCTGTGGCTTTCTGTTTCAGCAGTATACAAAAAGGGGTTAAAAAGAATTTTAACACTGCCTGGCTGTTATTACTGGGCTGCTGTGAGCCATAATGTCTCTAGTATGCTGTGGAACGCACAATTTGAGAACAGCAATAGACACTCTAAGCCACAGTAAAACTATGAATAGCTTCTCTCAATCTGAGTGCTGCAAGCCAGTTAAAGAATGGAACTTCAATTTGTCCAGAAAACCAAAAATCTTGCAAGTCAACTGTTCAACTGCCAATGTCAACACTACTATTGCAACCCAATGATTGCCATAATTTTGTTGTAGCTGCTCTTCAAAAACAATTCTGAGACTGATCTGTATTATGTTTTTAGTTTGTTTTTATCTTTTTGGACTCATTTCTTATTCCTAAACTGTGTAAGTGTGTTGTATTAGTTTTGTTTTGTCAGGTATGGAAATTAATAAAATCACTCCTTTTGTTAATTCAACAAAATTGGGAAGGCGATGGCCTAGTGGTATCATCGCTGGGCTGTTAGTCCAGAGACTAGACAATATTCGGGGACCTGGATTCAAATCCCGCCACGGCACATGGTGGAATTTGAATTCAATAAATGTCTGGAATTAAGAATCTAATGATGACAGTGAATCCATTGTCAATTGTTGGAAAAACCCATCTGATTCACTAGTGTCCTTTAGAGAAGGAAACTGCCAGCCTTACCTGGTCTGGTCTACATGTGACTCCAGACCCACAGCAATGTGTTTGACTCTTAACTCCCCTCTGGGCAATTAGGGATAGGCAATAAATGCTGCCTAGCCAGAGATGCCCTCAACCCATGAACGAATAAAAAAAGCCTAAATTGTTCCCTTTTTAAAAACATAAGTTCCTTTGGGGTTGGGAGAAAGGGAGCAACAAGGGAAGGAATCCTTTTTAAATTGATCTTGTTACAATCAACTAACAGGGTGAGTTATAAAGAAGGAGAATAAATTTCATCCTTCCTAACCTGGGAGCTTAATCGTCTAAGTTATCCCACCTGGAACCTTAACAAATTGGGAACATTGTTTGGGGTCTGGTTGTAACACTGTAACACCAGCACAGACCAACCCTTGCTTTGTCTAACAAGTTGAAGATAGCCGAATGATTCTGGGATCCGATCATGTTGTGTACCGTGAAATATTACTATACACATTCGCAGAAGCAGAGTGTTTAGAGGAAAATAAATTGGAGGATTTAAGCATCCACTGAACTGCAGTAGTGAGCACTCATAGAGTAACTTGTTTGTTTATTTTGTATCTGTTTCCCTAAGCCTTTGGCTGGAGGCAGCAATGGCTGGCTGAGATGCGGCCAACACTGTGCCAAGAAAGGAAAAAAAGGTGGGTGCAGGTTTAGCTGTAGGTATTAGGAAACGTAGGTCTTACTCTATCATTAACATAAAGGTCAAGCCATAAAATGTCCTCGATTAAAAGCTTAGGAATGTGACAGCTGTAGAGAAAACTTTTCATCTAGAGTATCCAGGTTGGTGGCCTCATGACTCAAAAGATTCTGGCCAAGGATAACAGGAGGGATTGAAGGGTCAATTGATTAATGTTGATATTTAAATGTGCGCCTTTCTTATCTCAGAACAGATAAGTGTAGCTATGCGTATCTTCTCTAAGCATAAAGGGCAATATAGTCAATGCTACAAGTATAAAGGAATAATTTTTTTAATGAAGCCAATTCTATGGGAACCTAGCTAAGAATTTAAGTTGTAAAACTGAATAATCTTCTCAGCGCTGATGCAACAGTTTCAATGTGAAAGGGGGTAGGCAAGCGATATAATGATGGGACATCTTCAAGCCTCTTTATCGCGAAGGATATATATAAAATAGTCAACCACAAATGAACTGTAAAAACATCGCAAGTAAATGTGAGAATTAAGACCGTAAATTGACATGCTGACTGTGTTCAGGGAGACACTTTGGTGGATATTTTCTTAGTGAATCTCCAGCATAAACTTGTAAATCAAGTCTGTAATACTTGTACACAAGACTTGAAGTAACTGATTTCAACCACAACCAAAGATGAATAAAAAGGGGTAGACCAGCCACCTGAGGTATTCCAGGCCATGGATTATTCTTTCAGCATTCTTGGAAGGAAGCCACTGCCTGCATCATTCGTTTACTAGAATCTGAGTTTTTTAGACCTTCCTTTGGTTATAAGCAGCACTCGTCCTGAAAAGACAGCTGTCTCTTTTGAGGAGGCAGTGTTTTTCCTGGTGAAAGTAAAGGAAGTAATGAAATGTATTTATTTCACACAGAATCTACCAAGGTGATACAGAATCACATCTGCAGCTACAGTTAAATGAAGAAATTTCTCACAGTGCAGAAAGGAAGAAACTGATAGGAAGGCAAGCACAAAGTCTTTGGCTCATGAGTCACTAATAACAGCGAGGGAGGGTCAGGCATTAAAAATCTCTGCAGCCTGTAAAGTGACCACAGAACCTGAGATCACTAGGATTATGGAATTAGAAATCAATCTACCACCATGCAGTGAAGATATTCCAGAACTTCACAACAAATTCAGGACACTGAAGCTTTAGAAAAGGTAAATCATGCTCTACTTGCACAGGCAGAAGTCAACTATGTAAAACACATTTTTGTACTCATGCACAGAGCACATCAAGAAGAACTTTGATATTCCAAGTAAAACTCAGAAACACTGCATTCATGGGTAAATATCAACTGCAACTAGATAATAAAAGTTATGTAGAGTGTGAAGAAGATTTGTAATATATTGGTAGTATTATTATTTGAGAACTTGTTTCTAAAATTGAGCTTAAATAGTCTTTGTTTCATTTGGAACAGTGAGCTAAAGGTAGCCTTTCCAAGACAGCAGATGACTAACGTTCAATAACTAACAAGCTACTTGGGGAGATAGAATCATAGAATCGTACAGTACCAAGGAGGCCATTCAGCCCTTCAAGTCTATACCACCAAATGCTAATTGCTGGAATGTTTGATAAGATGAACTTCTAAAACCTAACGAAAAGAAAAACAAAGCAGAAGGATAGTTTGTACGTTTTTGGAAGTGTTCAGGCCAACACAGCTCGAAATAAGTCTGAAGATTTCTTTTGAGTTGGCTCAATGCGGTCAAAGTCAGAGAAAAGTCAATCAGTTAGCCCGTTCCTGTCTCTGGGATAGAAAGTGATTTTGAGAACTGCATTTGATCAATACGCAGAAAGGAAATGCTTACTACGATTATAGTTCAAGAAAAAAAAAATGAGAATACAAGGGACTTATGGTTATGGAAGAATTCCAAAACAGAATTTAGGTAATTCATGACATATTTATTTGACCGTCATGTTTCAAAAGTCTGAAGAGTGGCTGTTCTGGCAGATGCTTAGATCTCTCTCACACAGATACATGCCTGGAAATGACCATACAGGGATCCACAAGGAAATTAGAGGATTAGAAAATGTGTGGCTGGAAGAAGTATTAGCTCTGGGGAGTGGACAGAAGGATGCCAACATAATTAAGCAGAAAAGCTAGAACCTAAAAGTGATACAAAGAAAATAATTGCTTCCATTGTCATAATATTGGATGTAATAAAGCCAATTGGTGAAAGTTAAACAGGAAACCTGTTGCAGTGATAGGAACCACCTAAGGAATCCTCAGAAAAGGGATGGATCAGAAAAAGAAATGTCATTCTCAAAATAGAGTGTGTTCCCTCAGGGCCATTTAGAAAGGGAGAGATGGTTAGAACAGTCAAGAAAATTCTGAGTAATGTGGAAGGAGAGAGTGAAATGCTTACCACTGCCAGGGCCTTCCAGCATTCATGCCACTGATGCCATAATTAAAGCCCAAATGCACATCACTTCAGACCCAGCAAGCCAGGAATTACTTCTCACACTGTGATGCTGGAGCTTTATGGCACACATAAGAAAGATCACATCCCACTTTACAAACAGTGACCTAGAGGTACTGGCAGAAGATTGGTGGAGAAGAAGGCCATCCTTTTTCCATCTGATCCCCACAGGAGGCCATGCCACTAAACCCAGCCAACCCAGACACAGATAGCAGCCTGGATCTGTTCTGTGTTTGAGATGAAGCAGCAAGAGAATCAATGATCATTTATGCTCTTCAAGGTCTATAAGCACCATTATATTCTCTCTGCTACCTCATACTTACAGAACACCATTTACTGTGAAACCTCCACTACATATGCTTCTCATCAAAGCTCATGGACAACAACCCTCACTGTTGCATGCATCATCAATGAACCTCACCCACCACATCATCACAAACTATGAAACCTTAGTGCTGTCTGCAATTTTTACTCACTCACTGGGGGCATCTCACCATCTCTTCTGTTCCTGCATCACCACCCACTGCTCTTCCATCAAACTCAACACCTCTCCTTGTTACATTGTAGGAAATACTGGCCCACCATCCAATCTAATGTCACCTCAGCACCACAGCTAACATATCAATTGGAGTTGTTGGTTGGTTCGCTGAGCTGACTGGTTTTCATGCAAACGTTTCATCTCCCTTCTAGGTGACACCATCAGTGCTGTGTAGCCTCCATTGAAGTGCTATTGTTCTGTACCGCTCTGAATTTATATGGTCCGGTCTGAAACGGTGGGTAGTCTTGTTTCCAGTTTTGAACTGTAGTGGTATGTAGATCGGGTCTATTTCAACATGTTTGTTAATTGCACCAGTGGTTGAAAACCAAGCTTCCAGGAATTCCTGTGTTTGTCTTTGTCCTAGTTCTGTAACTTTGTCCCTGTCGAATTGAGTTCTTCCATGTCAGAGTATATTGAAACAAGGGAGAGTTGGTCGTGCCGTTTTGCTGCGAGTTCATGTTTGTCTATCCTGGTGGCAGGTTTTCTACCCGTCTGTCCTATGTAGCTTTTTTTCTTGCAGTTGCTGCATGGTATTTTATATATCACATTTTTGCACATTGTGGGTATGGGGTCTCTCATCTTTGAGAGTAACTGGCAAAGTGTGGCTGTTGGTTTGTATGCTATCCTTATTCCAAGAAGTCATAGGAGTCTTGTAGTCAGTTCTGATGTGTTTCAAACATAGGGCAGGATGGCCAGTGTGTTGGGGCATACAGTGTCTTCATGTTGTTGTTTGTTTGCCAGGCATCGGCGGACGAAGCTGTTAGGATAACCATTGTTTGCAAAGACTCTGTATAGGTGTTCCTCTTTGTTTTTGTACAGCTCTGGGGTGTTGCAGCGAGTTATCGTTCATTTAAAGAGTCTTGACTCTACTCTGTTTGTCGACGCTGGGGTGGCTGCTGTTGTAATTCAGGATTTGGTCTGTGGGTGTGTAGTCTTTCTGTATACACTGTTAAGGAATTCCCTGTTGTCCATTCTTCCAACATTACGTCTAGAAACGGGAGTAGATTGTTGTTCCCTTCTTTCGTGGCAAACTTGATCCTGGTGAATATGCTGTTAATAATGTGGTGTGTTTCTTCTAACTTTGCCCTTTTAATGATCACAAAAGTATCGTCCACGTATCTAATCCATTGTTTAGGCTGGATCTGGGGTGGGGGCGGGGCTGCGTGTTCCAGTCTTTGCATAACAGCTTCAGCTATGAGTCCCAAGATGGGTGAACCCATGGGTGTTTGTATCAAAATGATTGTGTTTTTCCATAAAATGAATGCTGTAATAAAAAATTAAATAACTCTGATGTCAGACAACTTTGTCGATGATGGGTTTAAAAAAATGTTTACATTACTTTCATGAGGGTGCGACATCAAAACACTCGTAAAATCATGCAAGTTGCATTTACAGAAATTGCCCATTGCAAATGAGCTATTTGTTTAAAATGTATTAGTTTGTGGTTTGTCAGCATTGATGGCAAGGCCAACATTAATTACCCATCCTTAATTGTCTTTGAGAAGGTGCCAGTGAACCATCTTCTTGAATCACTGCAGTTATGTTGTGTTGGCACATCAATCACAATGTTAGGGAAGATATTCTAGCTTTTTGAACCAACACCAAAGCAGGAACAGTGAAAACACCTTCCAGCTTCTGAAACAGTGCTGCTTCTCCCAGGACTGTGCGTTCCCACCCACGGTAGTTGACAGGAATGTTCTGCCATTCTCACATTCCAATCACTTAATCTGAACTATCAACATCCTTTCTCCACCATCACTCTACACCCGACCACCCTCACATCCTTCCCTCCCCCCCACAACTATGGCATAAATGCTGCTCCCTCCACACTTCACTTCAGCCCTGATGAAGGGTCATCTAGACTTGAAACGTTAGCTTGCTCTATCTCCATGGATGTTCTCTGACCCACTGTGATCTCCAGCATTTGTTGTTTTCAGTACAAATTCCAGCAAGTGTAGTATTTTGCTCCAAAAAGTGGAACAGTGGTATCTTTCCAGGTTATGGGTGGCAAATGATTTGGAGTGCAAGTTGATTGATCTGGTGGTCTCCCCATGCAGCTGCTGCCTTTGTCCTTCCAGATGGCAAAGGTTGTGGGATGGGAAGGTATCTGTCGAAGGAGCCTTGGTGAGATGCTCCAGTGCATCTTGTACATGGTACACACTGCTGCAAAACCTGGGGTGTTAGTGGAGGAGTGACTATTTAAGGAGGTGGGTGAGTACAAATCAAGCGGATTATTTTGTCCTGGATGGTGTCAAGCTTTCTGAGTACTGTTGAAGATTTATTGAAGCACGCAGAACATATTCCATTTCTAATGTGTGCCTTTTTGGTGGTAAAAAGAAGCTTTGGGGCAGTCAGAAGTTGCATTAATTACTTCAGACAATCCAGCATCTGAACTCTCACTGTAGCCACTGAATTTAAGTGGCTGCTTCAGTTGAACTACTGGTCAACGGTGTCCCACAGGATACTGATGGAGGTGATTTGGCAATTATAATGTCCCTTAATGTCAAGGGAGGATGGTTCGACTCTTCCTTGTTGGGACAATTGTCACATATGCCATAAATCAGATTTGCCGCATGACAACCTCAGTTTGTACATTATTTAGGTTTTGCTGCACATAGTTACAGGTATTTCATGACCTGAGGAATAGAGCATGGTAATAAATTCAGTGAATGGCCCCATTCTGACTTTTTGATGAGGTGGGGGGGGGAGAATGATGCAGTCTGCCTCTTGAATTGAGCTGTTTTGTCCAAAGTTGTAACAAGGTCTGAAGTTGAGTAGAATCATCAATGAACCAATCATTAGTAATTGTAATTTAATAGCATTACCCATGACATCTCAATTGCTTTGCTAAAGGTTGAGAGTAGGTTGCTGGGGTGGCAGTTGGCCAGTTTGTAATTTTTTTCCCTTTATGGACAGGATAAATCTGGGCAACCTTCCATATTGTCAGGTTGATGCCAATCTTCAAATATTGAGTAACGTCTAGATACTAACAAATACTATTAAATCAACTCAACTCATTACCATAATATCAAGAAATGATTCAGTGATAATGGATCCTATTTGTGTATGTTTAAGACAATATAAACCACAGATATGTTGAAAGCTGCAGCTGTGGGCTGGCTTTATTGTAGCAAATGGTCAATATAACTTGTGTGGTTGTAATGAACTTCCTGAATAGTGCAGGTTACGTTAATAAGGAACACTGCTGAGATTCTGGGTGTGGCAGCATTCCAAACACATTATTCCAATTGGAGATTTTATTAATACCTAAAGAATTACTCACTTAGTGAAAGGCTCAATATTGTTGCATTGGAGAATTTCAAACAATTCAATCTTTTGAACAATATGGACAATGAAGACTTTCTCCAAAGTTATTCCAGGTCATGCTCAAACAAACTTTCTTGGTCAATTTTTCTGTTATTTTAAATAACCATTACAACATCAAACACACTAAATGATGGAATTGTGCTACTTAATCCTTCCATATGGCAGGTACCATTCTCCTTTAACAGGATCAAAATATCTTGATGGCACAACTTTATAGAGACAAGAGGGTGAGTGATTTGATGCAAAGTTTAGTCTCCTTTGAAATTAACCAATGATATTTTGATCACTAAATAACCAAGACATGCCATAGTGTTGTGGCATAAATCAGTTCTTGTAATCTTCAGTTTTCTTCCCATATCCAAAGAGTCAAAGGCTGAGTTAACCCTGCTGGGATGTGAATCAAATCTTTCTATCCCTGACATCAGGATTAAATCTTGCGGCTGATGTTGAAGTCCTAATGCTGAGGCTGAAAGCCAGAGCCAATGGTTCTTTGGCTGATGGTGGGGCACTGGGTGGCATATTGCCAGTCCACACAGAGGAATCACAGCTCAGTAGCCTCAGCAATATCTCTACCAGCAATGGCCATTGCTGAGGCTGCCATTCCAAGGAAAGGGCATCCTAACAGTGAGCCATCCTGGAAGACAGTTGAGCTGTGTTGAGGAGCAGTGGAATCAAAGGGGCAGGCCCGGAGAATTGGGGACAAGGCAGCAGTGGAGCTGTGTAGCCCCAGCAACATTGTTAGTGCGTGAGTAGACATTGTCACTCTGAGGTGAAGGTGGTGGGAGGGGGGAGATGAGGGAAGGTGGTGGCAGGGTCGACCTTTGGTAATGGAGGGTCCATAAGGCTATGAGGTAGAAATCTTCCATGTCAGTGAGTTTCAGCTGATGGTCTCCATTTGGATCCTACCTGGGTGGACAAAGTGCTGTGAAGAAAGTGTTATGGACCAGACCAAATACCCTCAAAATATATTAAGATAGTCTTGTTCATATTTCAGATACAATTCAGCTGGTTAAACTATTTTATTTTTACACTACCGATAAAATACAGACAAAACTTTTTAAAAAAGGAATAGGGTTAACTGTAATTCTATCAAAATGCTCATTCCAATATAGTAACATCCCATAAATGCACCATTGGCAAACACAGATTCAGTAAAATAGATTGTCTCACATGTAATTCTAGCAGCAGTGAAAGAACCCTAGCTTTTAGCTGTAACAGACAGAGGAATAAGAACTTTCACATCCAGCTACCAGATCCCAGTAACTGCAGAAAGCTAAAACTAAAACTTGTGGTTCTTTGGAAACTTGACCCCACCCATTCAGGCTGTTTCTATTGTTCCAACTTTAAAAGAAATCCCCAAGGCCCCACAAGCTGTTTACTTTGCAGACTTTGAACAGTTTGCTCTTCACCTCTGTCTTAACCTTCATAAAAAAAGGACAAAATACACCTCTTAATGCCATAGTATGGTTATAACATGACATTGACTTTCATTGGCCACTGAAATGGATCAGTTAGCCTCCCTTTAGAAAGCCAAGCACCAACATTTTTGCCATTTGCAATATGGTATGGAGGTAAGGAGATGCCAGCTCTTTCTGCCCTGTTTTGCCAGGTTTCCCATCCCCCAAGCTGACCTAAAAGGGCCGACAAAATGGAGCCCCTGTATAATATTTTCCATCAAACACATAAGCTCTTGCTTCTCATTTCTTACATAACCAAATTATAGTCTCTCTTCTGTCCAATCATGGAAACCAGAAATTCATGGGAAAGCACAAGAAATCCTTTGGTTCAACAAAATATATCAATTTGAAACCCTTGTTTTTGGAATGGATTCCTGAAACTTCCAGTCTAACAGCACTGTAGGAACACCACACTTTTAAGACACAAACAAAAATTCACCTCCATCTTGTCAAGGCCAACCAAGGATAAGGAGCTACATACACTTCCTGACAAAATAAACAAAAAAAACATTGCAATTCACATGCTTGTCAGTAGGACCTGGCCAGAGCCATCCTTCCCTCTGTCTGTTTCCCATTAGTTCAATGTCCACCCCACAGTTTGGTGTGAACAGGCCATTCTTCAATGGGAAGAAAGATCAGTGACGATCAAAATATGTAATGCAGCATTTGTTCTTTGATGAAATGATTGTGATTGAATAATAATTTTAGTTCCACAAATCTATATATTTCTATTTTTAGGGTCAGGAATGTGTTTGCACCCTATCAACACACACACACGTACAGCAGTTTGCAACAGACCGAGAATGACTCTGGTTTATGGGCAAAAAGCCAACATTATCAGAGGTTTAATCCGGCTGCACAACTGTTCTTATCAACATGCCCCATCATTTGCAAAACATCCCATGTTGCTTGTCAGAGAAATGAAAAGATAATTGATGTGTTTATTCATAGTTCGCAGTTATGACTCCTTCTTCCTTCAGGCTAGAAAGGGAGAGTTCCATTCACAAATCCTTACCACAAAGGACAGCTTGCATGCGACTGAGACAGGGTGGAGTCAGTCTTCTCTGCTGTAAACAATGAGGCAAACTTTCCGGTGTTCATTCACAAACACCTTCCAGCACTTCCAGGCAATGTCGAGCCTCAATAAATCATATAAAGCTGAGGAATGTTTTGCAACATCATGAAGAAGAAAGAGAAAAAAGAAATCTGTCTGCACAGCAAGTTAGGAAAATAGACATTTAAAACGTCTTTCTTTGAATAAGGTTGTTCTCCTATAGAAATTCTATCAGTAAAGGCAAAGTTCAGGCTGCACTTCTAAATATCATCTTCTGACACATAAGTCATAAGCAGTAAAAATTCTTTTATTCAATTAAATACTTACAAGAAATATTTGTTGAAGAGCACCAAACAAATAATTTTTGTTTTTTTTTGTCTCTCTGCTGCATTGTCAGATTTTAATTTTCTGCAATCTCTTGACATGTTATCTGCACTAATCATAATTTTTTTTTAACGACAGGCATCTCAGTGGACCTCACAGCAGGCAAGAAAGCCATGGACAAATCATCCTAGGCTAGGAGGAGGCCTTGCCCATGAGTAGAGACCATCCAGTAAATCTTAGGGATCTCCCTGTAGGTGGAGTTGAAGGTGGGTGTGAGGCAGGGAAGTGTATTTTCCTATTCAGGTGTCCAGTCACACTTGGAGAGAATCTTTCCAACCTAATGGCATCAACTTCCTTGGAAACATGTCCCTTTGGTCCTTTATGTTTCAAAGACCTGTCACTCGGTCTGGGTCCATTGATCCCTAATTACTTTAGTGAAATACCTCCCTGAAAGCTGATACCCCATCACCAAGTCACCCTTTATTTGCATGTGTATGGTATTTGACACTGACCCAGCTAGCTCAGAGGTAGCTTCTAGAATGAACAGAACCTCTGACACTCCTGTTTAAATCTGTCAGTCAGGACTCCCTGGTTGGACCAGGTTAACAGCCTCAATTAGGGAACTCATATTCTATAAGGTCCACCTGGCTGACCTCGTTACAATCGCTACATCCCTCCCCCTCTAACTCCTGGGATGTAGGCCTGTTCTTTCTCCAGTAGCTTCTCCTGGGATGTTTTCGTACCAGGTCTGGTTCCTCTGACTCAGTCTTGGATACTGGCAGTGTGTACCAGACCGTAGCCAGCTTCTTGCGCCTGGAGTGTCTCAGCCAAATTCATCGTTTTCTTCAGGGCGGTGACAGTGTTGAGGCTGCAACATCTGCTGTGTCCATCTCGTCCTCAAAGGTTTCTTTGATGCTGGGCGGAAGGGGCGAACAAACAAGTTCTGACAGTCTTGCCACATATTCTGAGGCGTCAGTTTTGCTCCTGCCCCATTTGTGAAGTTGCAGCTTTCATGTAGTCCGCGTGCTTGTTCAGGACCATCTCTCTTACTCGAACTTTGTATGTCACGGGACCTAACCTCCCGCAACCATGCCTCTTAGCCATGTAGTGCCATTCCCATGGCTTCGACACCAAAGTTCATCCCCTAAAGTAACCTGCCTGCCTCGCTTAGAGGAGACTTGTATCCAGTATTGGTGTTCCTGATGCCGTTTCATCCTCCCCCCACAGGTCCAGGTAGATCAGGGTTAACCTGGTGCGGAGTTTCCTTCCCATTAACAACTCTGCTGCAGCTATCCCTGTAGTTGCCTGAGGGGTGATCCGATAATCAAATAAGAACCAGGACAGTTTGGTATCTAATGAAGCTGTAGGCTGTTTTTTCAAGCTTGCCTTCAAAGTTTGGACTGCTCTTGCTGCCAGATCATTGGACAATGGACAGTATGGAGCTCTCCTTAATGCCAAATGCCATTTGACTTTAAGAAATGCTCAAATTCCCTGCTGGTAAATGATGGCGCATTGTCTGTGACCAACGCCTCCAGAGTCCAGGTATTTCAAAAGATGCTCACATCTTTTCGAGCGTCGTCCCCATGTTTAATGAATGAACTCGATGCAAATTGGCTCCAACCACTTTGAATGGGGTCCACAATGACTAAAAATGTACAGCCCATAAAAGGACAGGCATAGTCGATGTGTAACCCAGTCCAGGGTTTACCTGGCTATTGCCACGAATGTGGAGGAGATGCCGGAGGTAATTTTTGGCCTCGATGACACTCTGGGCTCTCGCCCATCAACACATTGCATCCAATTCTGGCCACCAGCCATAACTTCTCACCAAAATCTTCATTTTGGAAACCCCTGGATGACCCTGGCTGAGTTTCACCAGTATCTGGCAGTAACCTTTGCTCAGGACAATCACTCTTGATCCCTATAATAACATGGCTTCCTCTATGGTGATCTGGTCTCTCCAGGTCCAGAAAGGTTTGAATTCTGGTTGTGATAGCCCTTTTGTGTCCCCCATCATCACCAGCTGTTTTAGTTTTGCCAGGATGGGATCTTTCTGTGTCCACAGTCTGATATTGTCAGCAGTGGCCGGAAGGGTGTCCAGAAAGTTTAAAACCAGAATGCCCTGCTCCAGTGGCAGTGCCACTAATGGAGTGTCTGCCAGTGGGAGGCAGCTTAAGGCATCCGTATTTGCTACTGGGTCTGCCAGATGGTGTTCCAACTTGTAATTGTACGCACTTCGAATGAGAGCCCACTGCTGAATTTGACCTGAAGCTATGGGTGGCATGGCCCTGTCCTCTTTAACTAGCCCTAGTGAGGATTTGTGGTGCATTGTTTTTACAAATTTATGTCCATACGGTATTGATGGAATTTCCTCACACAAAAGATGACCACCGAACCTTCCTCCTTATCTGGCCGTATAGTCGTTTGGCATCAGCCAAAGTCTGGGAAGCATATGACATCAGGCGTTCCTTTCCACTGGGCCACTGGTAAACTAACGCTATCCAGATACCAGATGGGGAGGTATTGCTTGTCAGCACTACATCTCTCTTGGCATCATGGTGTGTCTACAACTTAGACAACGATCACTGCTTCTTCACTTCCCTAAAGGCTACATCTTGGCTATGTAACCATTTCCAAGGCTCGCCCATTTTCAATAGCATATGTAAGGGTGCCAGGAGGGCGGCCAGATTACGTATAAACTTTCTGTAATAAGTCACCAAGCTAAAGAAAGAACTCAGCTCTGGTACAGATGTGGGAGCCAAGGCATCTTTGATCGCCCTCACTTTATCTTCCAATGGGGTGTAACCCAGTCTTGTCGACTCGGTAACCCAAGTAGGCCACTTGGGGTGCCTGGGACACACATTTTTCCTTTGATAGTCCCTAGGCCTTCCTGACCCCCGAGGAGCTCCACTCCTACCTTCCCTTCAGCCTGGAAACATCCATTAACCATTAGTCTATTTTTCCATCCCTCAGCCAATTTTGTATCCATGTCACTATAGTCCCACTTATTCCATGAGCTCTGTCTTTTCTAACAAATCCACAAGGAAATCATAGAAGGTAAATATCTACAGGACCTCCTTGGTTTTGTGTGATAGAGGAAAGCCACTTGGTGGTCTAATGAGAAGTGTGAGTTGTCTTAAGCAAGATCTGGTTCATTGCATGATAACAACTGTACCTAAATCACATTAAGATGATAGCTATCATTTTAGAGACTATGAGAAAGACCAGATGGTGAGTCTTACTCTTTGGAAATCCTAAACTGCTCACCCACTCAGTCTATATGAGACCTTCATCTTTGGTCGTGCTTAAAGCATTCATCTTTTCTAACCCTTTCAGACTCTTACATATCTATACAATATCTCTGCTAAGCTCTACACCTCTTAATGTTTATACATTTGTGCATATCATTAGATTTACAAAAACACCAAAGGCTGAGTCTTACCTTTTTTTTGGCTAAGTTCAAGTCACATCAAGTTTGGCGAAGTTATTTTTGCTGCAAGGCAGAGTGAGGCATCTCACTATATTTTACAAGCCATGCCCCATGATTGGCTGTTCCTACTCGAGTGGTGAATATCACACCTGATTTCCTCCCCATTTTTCCTGGAACAAATTACCAGTTACCAGATTTCTACCCTAAGACCAGCATCTCTTGTAAGTGCGCTCTTTTTGAAAGCCTGCTGTGTATCTGGAGGAGCGCTAGCATCTGGAAGGTACCCTGCTCCTTGATGGGACTGGAGAGAGATAGCTGTGAAGGGGAAGTTCACGCTACAGTTCTCTGATAGGGAATAATAAGGTGGTGTAGAGGTGTGCCATCCTCTTCCTGGATGGCTGGCAGAGGAGGCACAGGTTGCTGCACTGAAATGCTGACACTCATTGGGCAGTCATTGCCATGCATCGGGCACCTCTTGTAACCAGTGGCCATGACACTTTCTGCTTCTTGTATCTTGCGGCCAACTTCTGGAGTAAATCTGCAGTCAGCAGCCCATTTTCCATAGGACACTTCCTTGACTTTTGAGGATTACAGAATTCAGGGCTCAGAGGAGGCACCAACAAGATGAGCCCCTGAACCCCACATCAGCTCCGATATGGAAATATTGGTGAGTTCGATAGGTGAATGGAGCGTATGTTCAGAGGCTGCCAATGACCTCACGTTCACTGTTGCACAGATAGGCTACTGGCACATTTTTAAATCTGTATGCTTTTCTTCAATCGTGCATTTGTTTCCTCAAAAGCCTTCCTTACATTAAAACTTGGAAATATTCAGCAGTCAGATTGTCTTTCCAACATTCAGATGTGCAGAAATCTAACTCATCATGTCATTTATTTCCACAATGTAAGAAGTGACATTTTACACCCTGCTGACCTGTTAACTCAAACCTCTTTATTATTAAAAGTTCTTGTGCCTTCTTGTTTACCATTTATACACTATCTCTTGGTGACATCACCTGGAAGCACGCCATCAGTTTCCACATATATTGATTCTTGGATTCCCCAATTATCTGTTTGATATCAAGTTTGGATGAGTTAGTATTTTGTCCAGCTGAATGCAGGCATAACCAAAGTATTTCAATTCATCTTGCCCCGATCAGCTCTCGTACTTCCCTCTTCTCTCATTGACATCAATCTTGTCATCAACTTTAAATCTTATGATGTGAAATATTAGGAACCAACTTGTACTAGTCTTGGGCCATCTTCCCCAGTTCATTTGTTTCAATGACATGACGGGCAGAATTTTGAACAGTCAATAGACTCTCAGTTGCAGGCTGGAAACCTGATAAGAACCCTGGAGTACCTGTTTTTGGGAAGGGCCATCACATTTCATTCTACTCAGGCACTTGACAGGCCAGCAAGATATGTTCCCTGGATCAAGGACCCCAGAGATCTATTGCTGGATTGACAAACTAATAACCAACCTGGTTAGGTATGTTACGACATTGCTTCTACTGCTGTTAAGTCCAGACATGGAAGTTGAAGTCAAACTGTATGACCCAGAGGTAGGGGTGCTGTCGTTGCATCATAAGACCTCTTGCAAGTCACTTGGATAACTGTTTACATCCTTATTTGGTGGCACATATTTTTCTTTCAAGTCCTTCACAAGCTCAACTGGCTCCCAGAGAGCTTTTAATTCACTTGTGATATGCCGACAGTTTTCTTCAAATAGTATCATGATTTGATCTCAAAGTCGTTTTTAGCTCAATGTTTACATTGGTGTCTTCTGGTCCTCTGACTTAGGCAGATCTTCACTCCCTATCTTCTTTGCTTTACCATTGATGGCAACTGTATCACACAGCACGTTTCAAACTATCATAACTCCTTCTCCAGATCCTGGTGCCATTCCTCCTCCTAGACTGCTTTTAAGAGCTATTTTTGCTTTATTTGCACTTTCTGCTCCATTCTGATTTCATTCTTCCTATTATACAGGGAACAACTGTCCACATTAGTAAGAGGAAGATTAGAAAAGCAATACCATTAGGAATTCAATTGTTAGAGGAACAAACAAGCATTTTTTGCCAGCAGTCATAGTTCATATCGCTAGCAATGACATAGGTAGAAGGACAATCTTCTAGGCCAAGTTTAGGGAGCTAGGAAGAACGGGAGCACTGGACATTCCAGGTTGCAATCTCCACATTACTTCCAGTACCATGTTCAAATGAGTATAGAAATGGAAGATAGAGAAAGCATGGTGGAGAAATGGCCCAAGGGAGGTCTTTAGATTGCTGGGACATTGTGACCAAGGGTGATGGTACCTGCATAGCTAGACAGGGTGAAACAGAACAGAACTGCAACTAATGTCCTTGTGGGAAGGTTTGCTAGTGTTGGAATTGTTTAAACTAACTAGAAAGGGATATGGAAAAAAAGGGATAATATTAAAGAAGAAAACAAAGATATTTAGAAAATGGGGGAGACAGGCAGCAAGACAGTAGGAAATAGTAAGGTATTAGTTGGGCCAGAATATGGAGAATCTGATAATGTCTAAATTAGCATTGGTGCTCGTGTACGTGAACGCACAGAGTGTGATAAATAAAATTAGTCAGGTGAAGATCTAGATCAAAGAGGGCAAGATTGGATACTAGCAATACTTGGATATGATGCGTTCAGGAATATAGGGAGTGAAAGAAAGGAGGAAAGATTACTGTGTCGATGAAAAGAAACATGACAGTGTGGGAGAAAGAGGATATTCCAGAATGATCAAGGACAGAATCTATTTGGTTCGAGAGAAGAAACAATGGGGGTATCAATACCTTGCTGGGCATATTCTATAGACCACCAACTACTGAGAAACATGTAGAAGAACAAATTTGCAAGGAACTTACAGAGAAGTGCAAGAATGTTACTGCGTAAAATGGGGAATCTTTTACTATCCTAATGTTAACTGGAATGGTAACATTGTAAATGGAAAATAGGGGCAGGAATTTTTATCTTGTATTCAGGAGAACTTTCTACTATTGTATATTTCAAGCCCAATGAGGAAAACAGAGAAGAAAATGGGCTAGGTTGATGAGCATTGGTTGGAGAACATGTAGCAATTTCAAAATAAAAGCAAAACGCTGTGGATGCTGGACATCTGAAATTAAAACAGAGAGTGCTGGAGAAACTCAGCAGGTCTGGCAACATCTGAGGACCCAGATACAGAGCTAATATTTTGAGTTCAACTTCAATCAGGCACTCAACTTGGCAACTGGCTTTCCAAGGATTAAGGACCCCCAGGGGCTGAGAGCTGCCAACAAATCATTGACTGGTGTCTGAGGTACTGGTTGCTAATAGTTATGTTGTCATGTGAAGCCCAAGATTGCAGAGAGTCCAGGTAGTGAGATGTGGGGTGCAGGGTGGATGTTGTGGAGGATGGGATGGATTTGCTAACAAGGAAGGGGTTTGACTCTCAGCGACCCCTTTTACTTGATACCTGGTCGCTCAATCGGAAACTGAGTGCAATTGAACGATGGAAGCCTGAAAGCATCCACATCGAGTCATAGAGGTCTACAGCATGGCCCCTCAACCTAACTTGCCCATGCCACCCAGTTTTCACAAGCTAAACTAGTCTCATTTGCCTATAGTTGGTTCATATCCCTCCATACCTATCCCATCCATGTACCTGTCTAAATGTTTTTTTCAATGTGAAATTGTACTCGATTCCACCACTCCCTCTGGCAACCTGTTCCCGACAATCACCTCCCTGTGTGAAAAAATTGCCCCTCTGGACCATTTTGTGTGTCTCCCCTCCCACCTTAAACCTATGTCCTCTAGTTTTGGACTCCCCTACCACGGTGAAAAGTTGTCTACTATCTACCTTATCTATACACCTCATGATTTTATATACTTCTATAAGGTCACCCCTCAGTCTCCTACACTCCAGGTAAAACAACACCAGCCTATCCAACCTCTCCTTATAGCACAACTCTTCCAGTCCAGTTAGCATCCTAGTAAATCATTCCTTTGCTTTGCCTAGTTTAATAAAATCCTTTGTATTGTAGGATGAACAGAACTGCTCACAGTACTCCAAATATGGCCTCACTAATGTCTTGTACAGCTGCAACAAGATGTCTCAATTCCTATACTCTATGCTCTTGACTGATGAAAGCTGGCATGCTGAAAGCCTTCTTCCTGTCTACCTGTGATTCTATTTTCAAGGGTCTATGAACATGTACCCTGAGATCTCTTTGTTCTGTAGCACTCCCCAGGGTCCTACCATTGACTGTGTAAGTCCTACCCTGGTTTGCCTTACCAAAATTTAATTTATTTAAATTAAATTCCATCTGCTACTCCTCAGCCAGTTGGTCCATCTCATACAGGTTTTGTTGTACTCTGAGATAACCTTCTTCACTGCCTACTACACTGCCAATTTTGGTGTCATCTGGAAACGTACTGACCATGCTTCCTAAATTCTCATCCAAATCATTTATATAAATCACAAATAATGGACCGGGCACCATTCCTTGTGGCACACTGCTGATCACAGGCCTCCAGTCTGAAAAAACAACTATCTACCACCAGCCTCTGTCTTCTACTTTAAGCTAATTTTGGATCCAATTGGCTAGCTCTCTCTGGATCCTGTGAAATTTAACCTTACTCAACAACCTACCATGCGGTACCTTGTCAAAGGCCTTGCTAAAGTCCATGTAAGCTGCATCTACTGCACTGCTCTCATCTAATTTCTTGTCACCCCTTCAAAAAACTCAAACAAATTTGTGAGACACAATTTCCCAGACACAAAGCCATGCTGACTATCCCAAGTGAGTCCTTGCCTTTCCAAATGTCTGTAGATCCTGTCTCTCAGAATACCCTCTAACAAGTTACCCACCAGGGACGTAAGGTTCGCTGGTCCATAGCGCCCAGATATTTCCCTGCAGCCTTTCTCAAATAATGGTGCAACATTAGCCACCCTCCAGTCTTCGGGCACTTCACCCGTGGCTGTCGATGATACAAATATCTCTATGAGGGGCCCCACAACTTCCTCCTTAGCATCCCACAAAGCCCTGGGACACAATTCATCAGGTCGCAGGGATTTATCTACCTTAATGCATGTTAAGACTTCCTGCACGTCATCTTCCATAATGTGGACATTATTTATTTCTCTAAGTTCCCTAGCATTCATACCTTTCTCGATGGTAAATGCTGAGGAGAAATATTCATTTAGAATCTCACCCATCTCTTATGGCTCCACATGTAGATGACCTTGTTGATCTTTAAGAGACCCTACTCTCTCCCTAGTTACTCTTTTGCCCTTCATGTACTTGTAGGATCTCTTTGGATTCTCCTTTACCTCATCTGCCAATGCCATCTCTTGTCCCTTTTTAACCTTCCTGATTTCTCTCTTAAGTGTACTCCAACACCCTCTATATGCCTCAAGGAATTCATTCGATCCCAGCTTCTTATATATGTCATATGCATCCTTCTTTATCAAAACCAAGGCCTCAAAAACTTTAGTCATCCAGGGTTTACTACTCCTGCCAGCCTTACCCTTCACTCTAACAGGAACTTGCTGGCTCTGAACCCTCATTAACTCACTTTTGAAAGGCTGCCACTTAACAGATGTCCCTTTGCCTGGAAACAGCCTCCTCCAATTAACTTTTGAAAGTTCATGTCTAAGACCATCAAAATCGGCCTTGCCCCAATTTAAAACTTTAACTTGTGGACCAGATCTATCTTTTTCTATTGCTATTTTATAACTAATGGAATTATAGCCACTGGTCCCAAAATGCTCCCTTACTAACGCTTCCATCACTTGCCCTGCCTTATTTCCCAAGAGGAAGTCAAGTTTTCACCCATCTCTAATTGGACCCTCTACATAGAGCATGAGAAATTCTTCCTCAACACACTTAACAAATTTGTCTCCATCCAAGCCCTTAACACTGTGGTAATCCCAGTTCATGTTAGGAAAGTTAAAATCCCCTACATGCCTGTGTTTTGGGCTTTCCAGATGGCAAGTCCAGACCCACTGCTGAGTGAAGATCAGTGGTGGTGGAATATGGTTTTTCAATGGCCATTAATTTCCCGATGAAGGCTTCAAATAGCAGTGGGTACAAGTTGACTGCCCACAAGTCTCCTCTCCCTGGGTTTCATCAGGGCAGAAGTGGGAAGGTGGCAAATGAGAATAGTTCCAGGAATGAAGATCTTCAGTCCTTTAGATGGATTTGCTCCTTTAGATGGATGGGGCTGCTCTTCGAACAAAGAACAAAGAAAATTACAGCACAGGAACAGGCCCTTCGGCCCTCCAAGCATGGCCCAATCCAGATCCTCTATCTAAACCTGTCACCTATTTTCCAAGGATCCGTACCCCTCTGCTCCCTGCCCATTCATGTATCTGTCTAGACACATCTTAAATGACGCTATCGTGTCCGCCTCTACCACCTCCACTGGCAACGTGTTCCAGGCACCCACCACCCTCTGCGTAAAGAACTTTCCACGCATATCTCCCTTAAACTTTTCCCCTCTCACCTTGAATTCATGACCCCTAGTAATTGAGTCCCCCACTCTGGGAAAAAGTTTCTTGCTATCCACCCTACTTATACCTCTCATGATTTTGTAGACCTCAATCAGGTCCCCCCTCAACCTCCGTCTTTCTAATGTAAATAATGCTAATCTGCTCAACCTTTCTTCATAGCTAGTGCCCTCCATACTGGGCAACATCCTGGTGAACCTCCTCTGCACCCTGTCCAAAGCATCCACATCCTTTTGGTAATATGGCGACCAGAACTGTACGCAATATTCCAAATGTGGTCGAACTAAAGTCCTATACAACTGTAACATGACCTGCCAACTCTTGTACTCAATATCCTGTCCGATGAATGAAAGCATGCCGTATGCCTTCTTGACCACTCTATCGACCTGCGTTGCCACCTTCAGGGTACAATGGACCTGAACACCCAGATCTCTCTGTGCATCAATTTTCCCCAGGGCTTTTCCATTTACTGTATAGTTCGCTCTTGAATTGGATCTTCCAAAATGCATCACCTCGCATTTGACTGGATTGAACTCCATCTGCCATTTCTCCGCCCAACTCTCCAATCTATCTACATTCTGCTGCATTCTCCGACAGTCCCCTTTACTATCTGCTACTCCACCAATCTTAGAGAAAACTGGGTTGAGAAGAAATTTAATGTTCAAAAATGATGAAGGTCAGAACAGATGATCAAGGGGCAACATGTTCCTGTTGGTTGAAAATTTGAGAATCAAAGAGCCCACTATAAGATGATTACTAAAAGTAATAATATAAGCAAGGGGAAGAGCATTTTTAGACAGTAAATAACTAGGATTTGGAATGTTCTGAGGAAGGGTCACCGGACCCGAAACATTAACTCTGTTTTCTCCTTCACAGATGCTGCCAGACCTGCTGAGCTTTTCCAGCAACTTTGTTTTTGTTAGGATTGGGAATGCATTGCCTGAGTGAGTGGGGAGGCAGATTCAATCATGTCTATTAATGATGAAGTGGATCATTATCTGAAGAAGGAAAATGAGCAGGGTTAAAGAGGACACACGGTAGTATTAGACAATTTGCTCTTACAGAGAACAAGACAGACCTGAGTGAGATGAATGGACTCCCTCTATGCTGTCGCAATTCAATGGTTCTATTCTACTGCTCCCTTCAATTTAATAGCTACTTTTTCTGAAACAAAAATAGAAATTGCTGGAAAAACTCAGCATATCTGGCAGTGGGTCTGCTGAGCTTTTCCAGCAATTTCTGTTTTCTTTTCTGATTTACAGCATCCACAGTTCTTTTGGTTTTTAGCTCATTTTTCTGCTTTGTGAAATGTTGTAAGACATCTTATCTGTTGTATAAAATGTTGGTTCTGAAGGGATTAATGTTCTTTTATTTAATTCATTCAAGGGATGTGGGCATCACTGGCTGGACCAGCATTTTTTGCCAATCCATTATTGCCAGATAGCAGTTAACTGTCAACCACATGGCTGTGAGTCTGGAGTCACACATTGACTAAATCAGCTAAGGATGACAGATTTCCTTCAGTAAAGGAAATTAGTGAACCAGATAGGTTTTTCCAACAATAAATAATTGTTTTACGGTCATCATTAGACTCTTAATTCCAAAATTTATTGAATTCAAATTGCAACATTTGCCTTAGCAGGATCCAAATTCAAGACCCCAGAATATTAGCTGGGTCTCTGGATTAATAGTCTAGCAATAATACTACTAGGGCCATTGACTACCCTAGTGTAACATTGGCTCTACTTGCTCTATTGATATCGCACAGTCTGTGGGTTGAAACAAGGAGCAGAACCATCTCAGTCCCTGAACAATGTGGGCCACAGCAAAATATTGGGAAAATCATGTAAGGTGGCCAGCAAGGAGTTTGTTGATATCGAGAGGAGGAAGTTCCATTTTCAACCGAATGTTGATTAGGAAGATGAGATTCTCACTAGAGAGTGGCAAGAAAAATATTTGCATACATTAGCCTTTGTTAACATTTCATTATTACCTTATCATACTTCATTAATATGAGTTTACCAGCTTTCAATTCTCCCACTGGTCCAATAGAAACTAAACACTCTGGAGCGTGCCATATTATTTAGCATGCTGTCCTCTGCCCACAGAGAGCAGGTAAAGAGGAATGTGATGGAGACTGATGAACTGGGAGAGTTGGAGCAATGCTCTTTGAAGAAGGAAGAGGACATTGAGCAGAAGCAAGATCACCTTCTACATCATACAGCCATTGCAGCACTGAATGCAACGAACCAGACAGGACTGAATTGACTCAGAGATAGTAGGAACTGCCAATGCTGGAGAATCTGAGATAACAAGTTGTAGAGCTGGATGAACACAGTGGGCCAGGCAGCATCAGAGGAGCAGGAAAGCTGATGTTTCAGGTCTGGATCCTTCTTCAGAAATTTTTTGTTCTTCTGAAGAAGGGCCCAGACCCAAAACGTCAGCTTTCCTGCTCCTCTGATGCTGCCTGGCCTGCTGTGTTCATCAGCTCTACACCTTGTTACCTAGGACTGAATTGACATCTGGTGCCAGTAGATGAAAGCATTCATTGTTTGATGTAATGTGTATGATGATATCATTTATTTTAGAGTTTTGAAGTTTGAAGAAGTCACCTGTTGGTTTTCTATGTGTCTGAGAGGTTCAATGATTAACTTTAGGTATCTCTTTAGTCTTGCAATTTCTTTTAAAACACAGGATTGGAGACTTCCTGGAGAGTAATCGGAATTGGTTACATTGTGAATGTTTAATGAACAGTGTTACAGTTGTGCATTAGGTTTTCAGTTTAGAAGATCAGGGAATGATTATTTTCCTTTGATTAGGGAAATAACTGGAGATTGGGTTGAAAAAGAAGCTTCTTAGTTTCAGTTTGAGCATTTTCTCAGAATCCATGGTTAAAGCTGGATGTGTAAAACAGTTGCTCCTAAGAAAGGGAGGTAGTTTTGAACTGTTAAGAAAGAGGTTATCCCAGAGTAAGGTCTTTGGTTTAAAATTTTCAGACCACAAATATTTGGTTAAAATCCTGAAGGAGTTATATGAAATTGAGAAAGTCTAAACTAAGTCTAAGTCGAGAAAGTAATGTAATCAAGGAAAAAAGCAGTTAGATTCTCATGAATGGGAATTAAAACCACAGCAAATCAAACCTTATGTGGGATAGAGAAGGAATTCTCTCTGGCTTTTGACTATTGTAATGGGGTGCTGTTGGTATTAATGGGCTCATAATTTTAGTATGTGTTTTGAAATCTGTAAACCTGTTTATGTTAACAGTTTGGTTTATTCTATTTTATCTTCATTTCTTTTGTATAATCTGTGAGAGACCACTTCATCAGAATTTTTTAAAAAAAAGGCTACGAAGATAGATTTTAGTGTGAGTTTGGGAACATCTCATATTACAAAATTTAAGAATGCTGTATATACATTTGTGTATAATTATCTTCGGAAAGCCATTTCCTATCTGCTATTTTCAAATCTCCACCACCGTCACCCATGCTTGCTTTTCCTGTTTATCTGGAGTAACACGACACAAATTACCCAGTGATCAAGTTCCAACTGAGGGTTATTTAAATTGATGCGACTGGGTGTTTTCTCTTTAAATCACTACGGTGTTTTTTCCCTTACATTTTTGAATAATGAATGGATTTTTTTACAGCTGTTCCAAACTGGCTTGTTAGGAAAAAGAAATTCTAATTCATGAAAACATCAAAGATTTTAAATCTCTTCAACTGGTTGATCTCTTATACAAACAAATATCGGTTTACGCTCCTAACCCTTCAATAGACTCTTTAAACTGTCAGTCAAAGTGCGAACTCAGAAGCCTCTGCAACTATTAAAACTCAGTAAACCACGTATAATATGTAGCCCACAACCTACAACAATAAAAACAGAAACTCAGTGGGTTCTGAGGAATGGTTACTGAACCTGAAATATTCACTCTTATTTCTCTCCCCAAATGCTGTCAGACCTGCTGAGCATTTCCAGCAATTTCTGTTTATGTTTCTGATTTCCAGCGTCCGCGGTTCTTTCACTTTTTTTATTGAATAAATAGCCCTTAGGGAATTGTTGACAGAAAAAGACTATCAACAATCTGAGCAGATGCCATACCAGCTGACCTTTCAATCAAAGCAGTTCAGCAGAATGTTGTTTTTAACATTCACTGTCAGCTGCAGCCAGTTGTATTTTAGTTTAAAGAAAGGGTTTTTAAAAAAAAACTTCAGATTATGAAAGTTCATTCAATCTTATCCACCCTCCAAGAGCATTTTCACATATTCCATAAATTTATGATCATTGCTCTGTAGGTTGATACACTTCCAGCAGCCAAATTGGGATCTGTTTGAACGTCACACCAAGGGGAAAATGGCCCTGCTGAGTTTGGGTTTCTTATTTCTAAGCCTCATTGGCAAAGTCTAGAAGGCTCCATGAAAAATATGGACTTTTAGTTAAATAAATACTTTTTCCCTCTCTTGTTGTCAATTACCTTCCCTTTTCTCCTGAGGATACTGATCCTTTTCTGAAATACATTTCTGTCTATGCTAATTGATTTCCAATGACCATATTTCGTATCTGAGCTTTCAGAGTGAATACTGACTGGCTCAGAGATAGTAGGAGCTGCAGATGCTGGAGAGTCTGAGATAACAAGGTGTAGAGCTGGATGAACATAGCAGGCCAAGCAGCATCAGAGGAGCAGGAAAGCTGACGTTTCCGGCCTAGACCCTTCTTCAGAAATGGGGGAGGGGAAGGGGGTTCTGAAATAAATAGGGAGAGAGGGGGAGGCGGATAGAAGATGGATAGAGGAGAGGATAGGTGGAGAGAAAACAGACAGGTTGAAGAGGCGGGGATGGAGCCAGTAAAGGTGAGTGTAGGTGGGGAGTTAGGGAGGGGATAGGTCAGTCCAGGGAGGACGGACAGGTCAAGGGGGCAGGATGAGGCTAGTAGGTAGGAGAGGGGGGTGGGGCTTGAAGTGGGAAGAGGGGATAGGTGGGAGGAAGGACAGGTTAGGGAGGCAGGGACAAACTGGGCTGGTTTTGGGATGCAGTAGGGGGACGGGAGATTTTGAAGCTTGTGAAGTCCACATTGATACCATTGGGCTGCAGGGTTCCCAAGCGAAATATGAGGTGCTGTTCCTGCAACCTTCGGGTGGCATCGTTGTGGCACTGCAGGAGGCCCAGGATGGACATGTCGTCTGAGGAATGGGAGGGGGAGTTGAAATGGTTCGCGACTGGGAGGTGCAGTTGTTTAGTGTGAACCGAGCGTAGGTGTTCCGCAAACCGGTCCCCAAGCCTCCGCTTGGTTTCCCCGATGTAGAGGAGGCCACATTTGGAACAGCGGATACAGTATACCAGATGTGCAGGTGAACATCTGCTTGATGTGGAAGGTCTTCTTAGGGGCTGGGAACTCCTCACCTACGTCCGTGACACCACCCACGCCCTCCACCTCCTTCAAAACTTCCAATTCCCTGGTCCCCAATGCCTCATCTTTACCATGGACGTCCAGTCCCTATACATCTGCATTCCCCATACAGATGGCCTAAAGGCCCTCTGCTTCTTCCTGTCCCGCATGCCTGACCAGTCCCCCTCCAATGACACTCTCATCCGCTTAGCTGAACTCGTCCTCACCCTTAACAACTTCTCTTTCAATTCCTCCCACTTCCTACAGACAAAGGGGGTGGCCATGGGTACCCACATGGGCCCAAGCTATGCCTGTCTCTTTGTAGGTTACGTGGAACAACCCCTCGTCCGTAGCTACACTGGCCCTATACCCCCACCACTTCCTCCGTTATATCGATGACTGTATCGGCACCACCTCGTGCTCCCATGAGGAGCTTGAACAGTTCATCCACTTCACCAACATCTTCCACCCAACCTTAAGTTCACCTGGACCAACTCTGATACCTCTCTCTCCTTCCTGGACCTCTCTGTTTCCATCTCTGGCAACCACCTGGAAACCGATATCCATTTCAAGCCCACCAACTCCCACAGCTACCTAGAATACACCTCCTCCCACCCACCTTCCTGCAAAAATGCCATCCCCTATTCCCAGTTCCTTCGCCTCTGCCTCATC
>NC_063333.1:86721155-86743189 GCF_021869965.1 Rhincodon typus | reverse complement strand
TGACCTATCCCCTCCCTAACTCCCCACCTACACTCACCTTTACTGGTTCCAACCCCGCCTCTTTGACCTGTCTGTCTCCACTCCACCTAGCTTCTTCTTTATCCATCTTCTGTCCGCCTCCCCCTCTCTCCCTATTTATTTCAGAACCACCTTTCCCTCCCCCATTTCTGAAGAAGGGTCTAGGCCCGAATACTGACTGGCTATTTGTTTGTACAGGATTATAGCCGAGAACAATCCTATCCTATCCTAACGGCCTCATGCAGCAAAGAAGTTTGCAATTGTATAGATGGGCTCTGATTTTCTCCCTTTCCTTATCTGAGGTCTTTGAGACTAATTTTCGCAATGCTAAGATCATTTTACTTCTATCCTCCCCATGCCCCATTGTAGCCCAGGTAAAATCACAAAACAAAAATCAAACTTTTATCACTTTTTCATAAAATTCAAAGGATGAACCTGATAGGTAAAATGTTTTATTAAGTTCACATTTGCCATTCTTAAAAATTGCAGTACACCAGAGGGCTTTAAGCAGAAGCATTGATTTCACAAATTAGAACATACTCAACTCTTTTATTTGAAAATACAGCTGTCTGCAATAGAATGCATGCTGACATATATAATTTATAGACAAACAGGAACAAAATCAGGCGTTACAGTTTCAAATCCCAAATGGCTGCACCTACAATATACATCTTTTAGTTACAGGAAACTAAGCATTCAAAAGCATTTTTAAATTCAAATGCCCTACTGTCTGTGACCTGGCATGACATGGTGCTCTTGACGTGTGACTGATAAACATGGCCCAAGTCACACCAATTATTAGCAGTGATACATTTGCTAGAATGCAGGGCAATAATGTTGACCTAAGCAAAGAAGTATAAAATACATCAAAATTTACACCAACATTGGTGACTTCATCATCGCTGTGTTAGAAACCCAAAATTTCCCACAAAACACTTTTTTGGAACCAGCAACACCACAAGGACAGTAGCAGCTCAAGTAGAGGGTCCACCATCACCTTCTCAGGATATTTAAGGATGCACAATAAATCCTTGCCTGTCCAGTGTCGACAACGTTCCAAGCACAAGAACATTTGAAAACAAAAACTTGGTAACCATTGAATTCCTGACATTGATAGGAAGATCACGCGTCCAAACCCTGTGCGGCTCTTGTACTCTGCCTGGCAATATATTTTTTATCTTTCTGCACAACTCATATTATTTTATGTCTCTTAGTTTACAAAGATATTTGTATTTTATGGCAACCTGCTTCAGCTGAATGATAAATAAAAGAGACATCGAAGGTTGGCAAAGCAGAATCTATATTATGGAACAGAGGTCTGAGATAAGGAGTGATTTCTTCAGCCAGAGGTTTGCAAATCTGTGGAAACCATTGCTGCAGATGGCTGTGGAAGCCAAGTAATTGAGTACATTTAAAACAGAGGCAGATAGGTTCTTGATCAATAAGGGGATCATGGGCAGCAGGCAGGAGAATAGGGTTGAGAAACATATCGGCAATGATTGAATGGTAGAGCAGAATTGATGGGCCAAATGGAAAATTCTGCTCTTATACCTTATGATCTTGTGGTACCTGCTTTGTAAAAATAAAATGTCATCCTTGTTGCTGCAAAATTTTTGCATGTTTTTAATTTGAATGCAGTTTATTTTTACACATGTTCCTTGCAAACTAAATTACCTTCTTAAATTACTCCAGAATGAAATTTACATCCTAAAGCAAATGCCAAATGCGTGTGATATATGCTATTTAGTCACCAATAATTTAGAAAATTCAAATGTTGCAGAAACAGATTAGTTGTTAATATGCAGAACTTTGTAAAAGTATTTGCATCTGTAAATTTTCTAAATTTATACTAAGATGAGGTCAGAAATCACACGACACCAGGTTATAGTTCAACGGGTTTATTTGAAAACACGAGCTTTCAGACTATAACCTGCTGTTGTGTGATTTCTGACCTTATCCACCCTAGTCCAACATCGTCACCTCCACATTGTACACAAAGATGGGAATAATAGGTACAAAGTGGTAAGCATTTAAGAATATTTTAAGACATCTCATAATAAACATCAATAACATTGCAATGATTATGTGTTATATGTTAATCGAGAAGGAAAATGTCTAATTCAAAAGTTGGTTTGGTTACAACCAATAAGAAAGTATACACTTCATGACCTTTTGCTTCAATAAAAGCATGCAGGTCCTATATTTAAAAAATAACACTGAGCATCAGTCAAGCCTGGTAAAAAATTGTAATTTTCATCAAGTATGTCCACAAATCCAGCTGTTCTACAGATGCCCTAGAAAATAATTCTAATTAATTACCAGGTTTCTGAAACCACAAATAAATAGCAGTCATCATGCAGGTTATAAATGTATGTGATCCGAAGTACTAATTCCAAAGTTCAAAGGTTTCTAACTTCTTCCTTAGTGCAGACATACATTCAGGAATTACATATTTTTGTTGACTACCATACTAATTGGAAATTAGTGACATGATTTCATGACATAGCAAATATCGAATGTTTTGTATCACCAGGCATAGATTCAGCCCTGCTGCAGTGGCACTTCCATATTATACAGTGAAACAAGAAGAAAATAAACAACTTTTGTCTCTCAAATGTAATTCAGTAACGTTCCCGTGTAAGAAAAAACAGTATTTAGTTCAAAGTTGATTGTAGCTTGTACAATGCAGATTTATATTTTCAACTGAAGCATTGGTGGGAATATTTCCTTTGAGTGTAATGTGCTTCTGTGGCTTTTATACTGTTTTATTAGTGCTGTTGGCTGAAGGGAATCTCCTGTGGCTGTTGTGACCCCAAAATAGGATTTAGTAAGATTGGCTCACTTTGGTGCGACTGGGTAATTATTCAAGGCTGATATGTCAGTATGGGGGCCATTGACATAACAATGATATAATTCGCAAGAGAAATTTCACTCCATGTTCAGTAAGTATTCATTTGCTTTCTTTGCATAGATAAGAACTATGCACCACACAAAAATAAATAAGAGGGGGAAGAAGGTAAGGAAGCGCGCAGACAAGGTGTCTGTTCCACAGAAGTATTAGCAATTAATAATTGGTATTGTTGTCTGGAGAAAGACAACTTGGAACAGAAAGAGGGATAAATTGAATAGAATGGTTAGCATGCTGTCCTTGCACCTCTGGGACTTGAGCTTGAATTCAGTTCATACTGCTGGAATAAAAGAGCTGATTCATCAATCAGGGCACTCCAGGCAATGAGCTGCACACTGCAGGAAGCGCTTGTCAATAATCCTGCTGTTCCTGATTTTCCATCCATCTGAATTAGTTGCAAAAAAGCAAGGGGCTGAGGGATTGCGACTCCCCAGTCAGACATTGCCTCATGTTCAGAGCACCCAATCAAGGAATAATCATTAAATTAAATTAGAAATAAAGTCTCTTAGCGCAATTTATGAATGACGACATTCAGAGGTAGCTTACTAGCAAACAGACAGGGAGAAAAAAATTGGGTCATGTGCTCTTCTAAGCTGCTGATTGATTTAGTATATATTTCTCACCTCACCAACAGGTCATAACGTATTTCTGTTGACTTGCATTTCTTAGCTACTTCTAAACATGCTCTGTTGCATAACTAAATGCTTATAAGCATAATCACAAAAGAATGCCTCATTCACCTCATTATCAAGTTTTCAATTTCCCCAACCACATATCGCTTTAGATTACTGGAGGGAAATTGTCAGTTTAGATATGCAAAATTATAGGTCAATATTCATTGGGTTAAAGCTAACTGAATCTAATGAATGTGATGGAGGAAGATAAAAATAGAGAAAAAATGAGAAATAGAAGCAGACAGAAGCAGAGAAGAATAGATCTCAACCAACAAACAACAAATTGGTGAAGCAGATTGTCTGAGTATCTAATAGGAATGCAATAGGATTACACTGCAACCTCGTTTACCATGCCACTGGCAGATTATGGATGTATGCCAGGTAAACTGGAGGTCAACTGAGTTGGCAGCCCATTAGGACTATGTGAAGGGAAGAACTCAGGGCTGCAACATTGCATATTGTTCTTGTGAATCTCCAAGGAGTCTTTTTGCTCCATCATAACCCTATTGCAAATGGCCCCATCATTAAAATGACTCGCTACATTTGCTCTTTTCAGGTATATATTTGAAAGAGCATTGTCACGCTGACTTAACATAACTGGCTTTGATCAAATATCTAGAAAATGAAAGTTTAAATCCAACTTTCCCAAATTGAGAATTTGAATTCAACTCAAAAAAGTCTAAAAATAAAACAAAAACTGCCATGAATAAAATGTGACCAAAATTCTTGTTTATAAACTTCCAACTTGTTCAGTGATGTCCTTTAGGGGAGGGAGGCCTTCTGTTTGAAACCAGCATGATCCACATTCAACACCAATATGGGTGATCCTTAACTTCCTTTTGAAATGATCTAGCAAGAGTTTGGGGATGGAGTTCAAAAAAAAAGAAAGCGGGAAATATAACTGTGTTGGATTTGAACTTAAAGGTCGAGAGAAAAAAAGTTGTACTAGCCCACTATATAATTCAAACCCACAGCTTTCTGTGTTCCCAATACTATGGTTCATTTATAAAATTTGAGTGTGTGCATAAATTATTTTCAAAACATTGTAGTTAGCTGTTTATAAAGTTATTTAAAACAAAATAATCATTCTGTCACTGTGATCACTGCTCATATTATATCAGAATATTTGTAATGTCACTCTGTAACTTGTTCACATGAGGACAATTTTCACCTAGCTAATGTTAGAACTTATTTCAGAGCTTGCCTAAAATTGCAGTGATAACAATCACATGCAGGATTGCCCTGCACACCTACTGCTGCATGTTTATCCAATCCGTTTTTTTCAGGCAGATGCTGACTTAAATGTTCAAAAGTTCTGCCAGAAGCAGGTTAATCACCAACACCTACTTTTTGTTCTTTCAGATACTACTTGATGTTACTGTATTACTATTCACATTGCTCTTACCAGTTTATCACTCCACCCACGAACCATGAGCGGTCCAATTTAGGAGGCAGCCTACTTCAGTGATGTGTAAAGAATACTTTCTCATTAGTAAGGGAATAAAGGTGAAAGCTGTGAGACACTTGTTTGTTGCAGATATCATTTGTGTATTTTGAGCCTTGAAGACTTCCAGTATTTGATTTTAATTGCTACTGTGAATGCTGCAAGTATTTTCCCAACCATTATAAGCCACAGTTCCTTTCCAATTCAACTGCACTGACTCCTTTCTTTAATAATTTAGTTTGATTGGATCATTTATATTTAACTGCACTAAAGATGCTCTGATGACTCGGTGGATTAATGCATCCTGTGATGTAATGTTAAGTTTTACAGATCAGGAACAGGTTCAATTCTATATGGGACTGTGTTCACTGGAAAGGTGGATGGGGAATGCCAAACATGGCTTCAGCAACTGTCAGGTAACAGCGAAAAAATTGGAAAAATAATCACTGTTCCCTGACCCCCATTGAACATGTTGAGGAGTGCATCAGAAAAAGCCAGAAATAAGTAGTGCTGCAACAGACTCTACAACAATACAAACTGCTGACATTCATCAGGAAGTAAAATGCTGTGGGACCATGTCTAGTTTGCAGCAGCAACCTACCTTGACATCCCGAGAAAATGAGAATTCTCATGCTGATTGTTATTTCTTTCTGTCACAGTTTGCGAATAGCAATTTTCTAGTTATCAGGAATTTAACAGTGCTTGCAAGAACTTGGCAGCTTGAATTCACACTTTATCATTTCCTAAAATGTAACAGTTAAATCCGCGTTAGATGGTCTTGCGCAAGGAGAGTGTGGACATCCTATGATTTGCCTCACAATTCACCAGATGGTGAGTAGGATGGGGGTGAGGGAGCTCTCCAGTGACCTGCTAGTGAAAAATGGATGGATGATTAGATTAATTTCCACTGTGATGGTCAACAATTACCCTTCTATTAGTTAATCACCAACACCTACTTGTTTGTTCTTTCAGACACTACTTGATGTGCTGCATATTTCCAGCATTTTTTTTTAATATATTCAAGTCCATGGCAGAAGAATCTGGTTAGAAGTAAATGTCCCTGTGTCTTGCACTTTAGACCACTTTGTTTCATATTTCAATTTCTAAATTAATTTTATATCAGTCATTCATGTCTAAGTTTCAGTAACAATATTAACTCTTCTAACTTACTAGATAATAGACTAGTCGAGAGCTAATGCACATAAAATTGGCTTAAATTTGTGAATTTATTTTTGTCCTATTGAGTACAACACTATATTTTCTTTAAGAAATTAAAATTTAAGTAATATTTAATGTTAAACTTAAACCTTAAAAATGTTTGGAGGTAAGTAGGACTTAGCCTGTGGTGTCAAGCAATTTAATAAAGAACAGGCAACCATTTATTAACCACGTCTGAACTTCTATCCACTGAAGTCCACAGAATGATGATTTAAACTCTCTTCCTCATTTTCTCATCTCACTGTCCCTCTCACTTAGTTTCAAATTTAAAACTTTTGACAAAATATTCAAGAAAATGGAAAATGAAAACGAATGTGGGAAAAATATTGGCTGCCAGATTGCTTTGAGCCTGTTGTGGACTGCTGATGTAGATCAGTTCAGCCCTTTATTTCAAGGTGGCATTTTCTATGAGAAATAAATCATCACATTTTGCTTCAATTGTTTTAAGTACCTATCAAAGTTGTTAAGTATGGAAACAGCTGATCTTACAAATTGAAACCAACTGAAAACTGACAAAAATTACACGATAGTTTGATTCTGCAAAGCATAGAAAAACGATTTAATCCATTCACAACTATATTCAGTTTGGCATTATTTACCCAGATCCCCAAGGATCATACTTTAGGAAATCTACCCTCCTTACAGGGAGCCTAAGTACATTGGGCGGGCATTAAAAATAGTCTGGGTGGAGGACTTGTCGGCAATTTTCTGCAATGTGGGGTAATGGAGTGGGTTGGAAACTGTTAAGAGAATAATGTTTATTTTAAGTAGCTTTCTAGGAATGTGTGTTACCCTTGACAGATTCCTGAGCTTCTTAAAGGCTTCCCAATGTTATTATAGGGCTTGTGAACTCTGTTTATAGTGGATAAGGGATGAACAGGTTAAGTTGGCATATACGGAGAGGTGAGGGGGCTTGGTGTATTTGGGATTTGAGGGGAAGGATCCAGGTATGTTGGGGTGAGTGGTGTATGTGTGGGGATCTTGGGGCCTCACATGCAGTGTCAATGTCTCAGCAAAAGGAAGCAGACCTTTTAACCTGCCTATCTCTGCATTGGCCAGCTCATTCTCACCTCCCAGACATAGAGTCACAAGATCAGCAAATCTCTCAACTCCCAATTTCTTCCACTGTGATGAAAATCCAAACAATTAGCTTGCTTCTCTGATCCACCCTTCAAAAAACAAGTCAAGTGATGCCACTACTATCTCCATAATCTTTAACGTCCCTTCTAAAGTTGTCAACTAGTGTGCTACAAAAACACAACAATAAGCCCAAACAGGACACAGCATAGATACATGATCTACTTAATTATGATTAAAGTCCCATTTTTCATTGAAGTGCAGTTGCCCACTTAATATTGTCTATAAAATCCTTGCAGAACACAATGGGATTTCCTGCACTATCATATGAAGAACAATTCTTATCTTTCGAAGAAAGGATCGATTGACGATGTTTTGAATGATATACTAGGAAACAATTTCATGTATGTAAATGCAATGCCTTTGTTAAAAGGATGAAGTCACCTTAGTTAGAAATGGAAACACAGGAGTGCTTGAGTTGTAGTGCCCTGTGATAACAGCACGGTTCTACCAGCCTACATGCGTTTCCCTATGCTTCGTAAAACACAGAAAAGATACTAGCAGTGTACAACACAGGTCTCAAAGTTCTGTAAAGATACGCGAAGATACGGCAGATTTTCCTCTGAAACAAATTGAAAATAAGAATATAAATAAAGTTGTCTGTTTCTGACAGCTGCAAAGGGAAATCTACAGAGAAGAAGGGCTGCTCCTGAAGCAGATGATGAACCAGATGCCATAAAACAACAGGAACAAACTTGGTGCTTTCACTCCCCTGAAACTGGTTTGATAAACTGCCACTTGTGTTGCTGGAAAGCCTTATCTGCACATCACAACAAAAATGTATTGTGACATGTTCTAATAAGACTCACCATACTGTGAAATGATGTGCATTATTTTCTCTGGTCAATATGAATCACAGAAGGGGAAGAATAATTTTCAAACATGCCATGGGCAGAACATGTAACTGTGAATCATACGCTTTTAAACTAGGAATCTAGCAAACAAATTTACGCCATGCTGGCATTTTAAAAAAGCACCACATTTACAAAGACAGTATTTGATGGTAAGACATTGAAATTGTGTCACAATAAAGCTAGACAGGCAATTTGTATATAATAGCATGCAAAAATTATAGACAAAATCTTAACATTGAAACATACTGCAGGAAATAATTTAAACTCTTTGCCACTCCATTGGGTTAGGATTTGTCTTTTTCAAAACAGACCTGCTCTTTAATATTGTCTTCAGATAGTTGTAAGTGTTTTTGAACATTTAAGCAAAAAAGGTTATTTGCACCATCATGCTGGGCTTTGAGTGGGCTGTTCAAATAGTCTCACTCTTCTGTCTTGAATCTATGTGCCTATAAATTTTGCCTTTCCAAGTGTAGTCAGTATCCAATGTCCTTTTGAAAGTTATTATTAAATTTGGTTTTACTAACTCTTCAGATACTCATTTCTGTAAAAGTAAAACTCCTTATCGGCCTCCTGGTTTTACTTCTGATTAAACAATAAAGTCAAATAAAAATCTTAGGGAAACAAAGTTTATGTCATTGTTTTTGACATTCTCTCAGAATACTCTAATGATAATTCATAATTGGATAATTGGTTGACCTCATAATGATAATTATAAAAGCTGGATTACAGGTGACAGGTCATGGCCTGATACTTTTCACTGCTTTTTTTAAGAAAGCCATTTTACTTAAAAACTAGAAACTGCTTCATTGTACAACCAATTGCCATAAATTGATATGTAAAACCGATTTGAATCTATGATATTTATTCCATTGTATCAACTCATCTTTATGTTATTTATCCATGGTCATTTTACAGTGTGCATTCATCTTCTGTTCAGTGAGTCTTGATGACTCATAGGTAAGATCTTTGCTGTTTATTACTTGTTTTTAAATGATAAACCTTTTATTTACATATATCTATGATCTAGCTATAAACAATGAAGAGTGAAAATCTGCATCTCCCTTTCCTCATGTTAGAATGGGTCCAGTTGGTGAGATTAATTTGCACTTTGCAGACATGTCTTTCCAGTGTTCTAGATGTGAGTTGTCAAAATTCTGAACACTGAGGGAAGAGGATGATGGGACAGCACCAACGACCCATCAAGCACTCAACTTTGAGCATTCTACCAAATCAAACTTTTACGGAAATTACGAGCTGAGGTTACTCAACAGATTAGCATTTTCAGTTTTACCACCTGGACAATAAGTTAAATGAATGGGCTCCCTGCCTACTTTATTTTCAGTTTAATTTTTATTTCGTTGATTTTGACAAAACAAAAACTTATCAGGTTCTTCAAGGTTTCAAATGATTGCTTACATTGCAGATAGCAGGGCACTTGCCTTACATGACAAGGGCTGTACCTCTAACACAGATATATACATTTCTGATTGGAAAGTCCTTACAGTTCAGTCATTTTACTGTAGAAAAGGTCAGTAAGGCACTTAAGACTTGATCATTTTGGCCACTGAAATAGCTTTCTGAAGTTTATTTCAGGTGAATATTTCCAGAAATGAATGGGATAAGTTTTATTACCGTCTGACATGCAGGCTGGCTCATCCTCTCAGAATTGTTGCCCAAAATCTCCAAAGTTAATGTTTAAACTATTACAGAAAATTGAATTCCATATAAAGTTGATCATTGAAAACTCTGGATCACAGGGGAAATTAGTAGGCCATTCAAGCCATCACTAAGGAGAAGGTGGGGAAGCTGAAAGCTCTGAAGGTGGACAAATCACCCAGACCAGATGGACTACATCCCAGAGTTCTGAAGGAGCTAGCTGAGGAGATTGTACAGGTATTGATGGTGGTCTTTCAGGAATCACTGGAGTCAGGGAGGGTCCCAGAGGACTGGAAAATATAACACCCCTGTTTAAGAAAGGAGGGAGGCAGAAGAAGGGAAACTATAGGCTGGTTAGCCAGATCTTGGTTGTTGGTAAGGTTTTAGAGTTGATTATGAAAGATGAGATTACGGAGTGCTTGGAAATGCATGGTACAATAGGGCTGAGTCAGCATGGCTTCGTCAAGGAGTGGTCATGCCTGACAAATCTGTTAGAATTCTTTTGAAGAAGTAACGAGCAAATTGTACAAAGCAGAGCCAGTGGACATGATCACTTTCGATTTCCAGACAGCCTTTGATCTTCTAAATAAGATGAGCAATGGTGTTAGGGTAAGGTACTGGCATGGATTGAGGACTGGCTGACTGGAGAAAATAGGGGTCTTTTCCAAGATGGCAGCTGATGACTAGTGAAGTTCTGCAGGGGTCAGTGTCGGCACCATGATTAGTCACTTTATACATTAATGATCTGGCCGAAGAAACTGACAACATTGTTGTTAAGCTTGCAAATGACAATGATAGATGCAAGTACAGATAGTGTTGAGGAAGCAGAGAGGATGCTGAAGGAGATGCTAGGAGAGTGGGCAAAGAAGTGGCAAATGGAATACAATGTGGGAAAATGAAATTATGCACTTTGGTAGGAAGAATAGGGGCATAGACTATCTTCTAAACAGGAACGGTTTCAGAAATATTAATCACAAAGGGACTTGGGAGTCTTAGTTTAAGGTTCTCTTAAAGTTAACATGGAGGGTCAGCTGGCAGTTGGGAAGGAAAATGCAACGTTAGCATTCATTTTGAGGGGTCTAGAATATAAGAGCAGAGATGTACTGTTGAGGCTATATAAGGTATTGGTCAGACAGCATTTGCAAGATTGTAAACAGTTTTGGACTGGGGTCCAGAAGATGTTTAGAACAAAAAACAGTACAGCACAGGAACAGGCTATTCAGCCCAACAAACCTGTGCCAATTTTTGTTTTAGAACAAAGGAAGCAATTTATGCATGGAGAATAATGACTACAAGAATGATCCTGGGGATGAAGGGCTTGTCATGTTCAGGACTCTAAGTCTGTATTCAACAGAGTTTAGAAGGATGAGAGGGAATCTCCTTGAAGCTTACAGAATACTGAGAAGCCTGGATAGAGTGGACATGGAGAAGATGTTTCCACTATTAGGAGAGACTAGGACCTGAGGGTGCAGCCACAGAGTAAAGGGACAACCCTTTAAAACTGAGATGAGAAGGAATTTCTTCAGCCAGAGGGTGGTGAATCAATGGAACTCTTTGCTGCAAAAGGCTGTGGAGATCAAGTCATTTGAGTGTATTTAAGACGGAGATTGATAGGTTCTTGCTTAGTAAGAGACCAACAGTTACAGGGACAAGGCAGGAGAAAAGGGTTGAGGACAATTTCAGCCGTGATCGAATGGTGAGCAGACCTGATGGGCCAAATGGTCTAATTCTGCTTCTATATCTCATAGATTTATGGAGAAGCAGGTCATCATACTGTGAGATTCAGATGTAGTTGTCCACTTTAAAACACAAAACTGGCAATATTCAGGACATGCATAGGAAAAAGTTTCAACTGTTTGCTTGTTATCTGAAAATGGATCCACTGGATACTGCTGGCTGGAGGAATTGGCTACTGGTCCCATAAGCTGTAGGACTTCCCCTTTTGCTACCCTCTCCTTAACCATTCACCTCAGTAAAACACAACACTCACAGTGGGTCTGCTCGCCACCTTTCTCTTCAGATACTCTGACTCTCCATCATCATCAGGCTGCTCAATGTCCCGAACTGAATGGTTTACGCAGAGGTAGCTTCTAAATAAGCATCCTCCAGGAAGATTGCACTTGATGGCCTGCCACAAGTACATCTGATTTCATAAACCAGAAATTAACCCAACACTGAGTTCCCAGCTGCAATGGAAAACTCTGCCTCATGATTGTGTCTAACACTGTCATATGCTCCCTTCAATATCTTAAATATTTTGATCAAATCACTCTTTAACCCTCCAAATCATTGGGATTACAGCTTCAGCTAGCGTAATCCCATCGTGTTGTTTAACTATTCATTTTAAACCTAAATTGGGTGAGTACAGGATTTTGACTTTTTGCTCCCAAGGTGGGTATGGAGAAATAGAGACATTTTCTGGCACATTCACTCACCTTGAAAGTAGTGCCCTGAATGGAGTCATTTTCCTTCCAGAGATGGGGGTGGGATGGGAAGTGCAGGATGGATGAGTAGCATGGTGCACTAGCTAGAAGGTCTACCTCAGGCTCTTGAGACTTCATCCCAGCTGTTTCCCAAACATTCCACTGTTCAGCTTTTATTCCTCAGCACTCCCCAGCCATACTGTCTGCCCCATACATGCTAACTCATGCCAAAACATGCCGTCTGACCTGTCCTTATGGCTCCTTAAAATACATATGCAAACTTGGTGCCAACTCATGAGCCTCTATTCAGTCCCACGGAATGTTACAGTCCTTGTACCAATTCACCCTTTTTCCACAATGGGCAGACCTCAGGAAACATAAGATGAGCTAAGATAAAATTCTAAACATCTGTTAAAAACTTCACTATACAGAAAAATCTTTAATTTATGATACATCAGTACATTTAGAGCAGTAATTAATCCCTTCTAAAAGCAAGTTTTCTCTCTATAACCCCAAATCAAAGACACCTCATCCTTCAATATCACTGTGACAATGATAGGTTGTCGAAAACACTCAAGCATGAATAATGTTCTAGTCATAGCGGTTAGGGCTATGCCAACAAAAGGCTATTGAAATACCTGGAACAAATGTTTTTCAACTGAACTTTTTTTTTCCTTTTAAAATTATTTTTTACAGGGCGGTATATTTAAATAATCGGACGGCTTAAAATTTCTACAGATCTCATCCACACATTAAAGAAGTCATAAAGGCTGCTGAAGATTTGTAACTTCCACACCAAGTGTTCCAGTAAAAACTTGGTCCACTTGAATTCAGCATCAAGCTTAAACAGCCCTTCAGAGTTCAGGTTTCTTATTTCTAAACCCCCTTTCCAGCAAAAACAGTTTCTGTGGCACTTTGAGATCCAAAGTCTACCTTCAAGTTTGGATATGCTGTGGCATCTCCATGACCTTGTAAACATTCAGAGCCATATTTTCTTATGACGAAATCCATTTGCTATGGTTTTGCCCAATAACTTAATCTATCAATACTTCTCTCTCTCTGTCAGTTTCTTTTTCGGACAATACTACAAATTTGCCCTATTGGCATGTAGCTCCACACACTAAAACACATACAGGTAAATGACACCTTGTTCCTGAGCTACATGTTTCAGCTCTATTTCTTGGCTCCCATCTTTTCACATGAACTATTCCACTGAACAGTAACATGTAAAAACTTTGGAAATATATCATCCCTGGCATCCAGCATTGTTAAAGTGCAAGTGACAGTAATTACGTTCGATGATAAATTTCTGTCATTTGCATAGTAATGCAGCAGAATTGGTAGGATATATTCTACTGACTCTCTGTCACTTCCCACTTCCCCACACTCAACTCCCATTACTGTTGGCATGAAATTCTGGACATGCAGTGAACAAGCAGGGGGCTGGCAAAGTAACTCAGAAGGAACTGCCCATCATATTTTATATAACATAATTTTTCTAACTTTCATTAGTTGCTAGAACTTTTAATAGTTTTGTTTTATGTGGTATGGGTAATAATAGATGTATCTGTATGACAAACTTTTATTTTAATGGAGACATTAGTTAACACTTTAATTTAAATATACGCCAAGGAATTTCACACCGGTTTATTACGAATACAGTACAGTTGCTTTATGTGGCTCTGCTATACATTAAAAGTTAATGACAGTAATTGCTATCACCTTAGACCTCCATCCTAACCACAGGAAAGCTTTTATTGAAGCGAATGGCTTTGAGCTAAAAATTGTCTTCCAATTATCACAAAAGACAGAAGCAGGGAATGTAGGCCTGCGCTTAAACTTAAATGCAATTCATGCAATTTGAACTCATAGGCCATAAATGTTTGTCATGCATAAACTGAAGACCAATGTTACATGTGCCAGTTAACCTTCATGATTTAATTCTTATGTTCAATCACATCAATAGCGACTGTGTGAATGAATGGCGTGCACTATTCTAATCTAAGTGATACTTTCTCTGGCTTCGTCCAGTCAGGGGAGCCTCTCCTGTCAACAGTGTCCATTGGAGCTTTGGATGTGTTTTCCATCTAATTTTTTGACTATTATTGTGAACAGAGAGGAAAGCCATGCCCAGGGCATGACAGAATTTCCATTATGTGCTTCTGTGGGTGAGATTCCCTACAGTCAGAGTAAATTTGAAAACTGGTCCTTATAGAGTACAACTTATTCCTAATTTCAGTTTCAATTTCCATGTTGTCCTTGTTCTCACTTTAAAAGAAACTATGCTGCTTAAGAGGATAGCTTCTTTTCCCAGCTTATCCTTGCATCTTAGTTCCTGGTTCGCTTGATGACTGAGGATACAAAACCAGTCTTGGGAGGTGGAGCTTTCAACATCGGAGCCTGGTTCTTGTGACTTATTGTAATCTAAGAGAAATAAAAATATGGTGAAACTTTTAAAAAATTATAATTACTGCACAGCAATTCAAAGTCACTGCAGTTCAATAGACCATAACATTAGGAAGCAGCCAATGTTAAACTGCCAACAATCTCAGGATTCACTTTTCTCTCCAAAACCAGGGTCTTGAAGCCATGGTAGATCTCAACACAGAAGGCCAGTGATAAGTAACATTTATTTTCAAATGGCAAATTATTAAAATTAACTTTCATTGAAAAAAGAACAAACTTCATATTGCTAGAAAAAAAAAACAGCCCAAATGAAAGGTTTCCATGCCAGATGAAAATAACAATATGAGAGTTCTGGATTTAATTCCTGTTTTGTTCTTATTCAGTTAGATTTGACCTAGGAAGGAAATTTCAGATCTCAGGTTCAATTTGTTTCCAAACACAGCAAAAGTAGTTAAAACATATTCTTATCTCGTTTAGAAATACACGTTATTCTTAACCTCAGCACCTTGAGAGATCATCATGCAATATGGGCTTCTACCTTGGATCTAAATTGTTAAGAAAAGGATGCCTTTTAGTTTACTAAACCAAATATTCACACAAGAATGAATTACCTGTTTTCTGTTTTATTTTTCGGGGGTCCAAAAGGGCTGATTAATTGCCAACATGGCATTTCACTTGCTGTGAAGCCAGTTCACAATTAAAATAGTAACCTTGTGCATCTCCTGCAATGATGCTTGATGCTATAAAAGCAGTAACTGAAAAAAAGCACAACTGAATAAACTAAATTTGAAAAAAGAAATAAGGGCTGCGTTTTAGAGGTGGTAGGGTTTCCTGTCCTTAGAAATGTTAATTGGCTGGACATCCCAAGGTCATCCCAGTTCAGGGAGCTGCTGGCTGATCGGATTGGCTGACAGCTCTGTATTCCAAGCAGACTGTGAGCAGAAGCCAATGCTGGGCAATAGCCAGTCCCAGAGCCCAGTACAGAGGTAAGTATTGGGATTCATGGTTGAATTAGTAGGGGACGCTCTGGTATGGTGGGCAGAGTAGAGAAGTGGTGTTGATGGCACTTCAAGAATGGAGACAGCATCCAGAAAGTGGCACAGGACTGAAGTGGGCAGAGAGGCAGCATCAAACCTGTACCAGATAGTAACTAAGGTGCACCACCTCTTTCCTGCCCAAAGCCCAAGCAGGGGAAATTGCTGAGCCTTGCCATTTTCCCCCACCCTAACCTTCCCCTCCTTCATGGTCATGATCTCCTCCTCTGTATGAAAAGTTGCCACTGGGCTGGAACTGGCCCTTAAGTTGCCAGTAATTGGGTTCAGACCTCAATCGCTTCCCCCTTCCCCATAAAATGAGGAGTTGGGAATACAGGAATGGCAGCGGGAATGCCATCCAGCAAATTTTACTGCTCTCACTGCCTGCAGGTCTGTTGGCAGGGGACCATACAACAGCCCTAATTGTCCCCCATGGATAAACATTATGGGCACAATATTCTATTTCTTTTCCAAGAGTGGGGTGAATGTCTTGGGTGATGACTGACATACCAATCCCACAGACAAGATAACTCACCAGACCGTCCACTAATCAGCTCTTTAGCAACTGAAAGGTGAATCTTTACTCTTCTTCTCAATCAGTGAGGGTTGCAGTGAGTCAGGAGAGTGGCTTTGAGAGGACGTCCATGCCTCTGATTCTTCATAATCAGACAGGTATGATGCCACTACCCGACCTACCACCAACCCGACTTGGCAGGCAGGTTGCAACAGTTTTTCAGGAAAACCTTTCTCACCTACCGGGTTGGCAAGTAGTTGGGGGGTACGCAGTTGAGACCCTTAAATAGCCACTAATTCACAAATTAAGGGCTTTAATTGACAGTGAGTTAAGCAAGTTTCCCATGGGCCTTCTCACCCAGCATTTAATTGCAGAGTTGGAGAGAGTGTGGTGATTTTCTATCCCGAGCAAACTCAACAAACTACTTACCCTTCATTGTCAGAGAGGGAAGATTGTATCCTATAGTGCTAGCATACTGATCACATCATCATTTGTTTAATCTCTTAATTGATTTTTTGGTAAAATAGTTTTGACATCATCTAGCCTCATAATTGCATGGAATTAGGTAAAAAAAAAAGGTCTAGGATGCTTCACAAATATGGTATGAATGCTTTCTAGATGCATATCTCATTTGTTCCTTTTCAAATTTAAGTTTTCAACAAATGGTCAAAGTCTTATTGAAGAAACTACAATTCCAATTCTGTGTATATGGTTTACATGTCGAATCAACAAAGTACATGTTCATTTCAAAATGTTCTGAAATTTATCAGATTTACACGTTTTCTATGTCTTAACAGTGGAGTTAGCCTTTCTTTGTTATTCATAGTGTCCATGCATAATTATTGGAGCAGCCTGAACAGTACAGTTGGTTTTGATAAGGGACTGTTACCTTACATACAGGGATTTTTGATGACATTGCCCACAGGAAGGTGTCATACTCTCTGTGTTTAACACGTAAGGATACAATGTTAGAAAGTTTACTCATCACAGAAGCACAAATGACAACACTTAAAATAGATATTTAATTCCTTATACAAGGCAGTTTATCTTTTACCACAGTAATTGTGTGTGTAAAAATTGATATAACATGTACCACATGGAAAACAGAGAGACATGGTCTTCTAAAATAAATGGTTTGTGATAGATATATAGAATAGGAAGCAGAGGCAGGGCCAAGCTAATGAATACGACAGGATTGGCAGTCTGAAGTGTATTTATTTTAATGCAAAGAATAAAGCAGGTAATGCAGATCAGTTTAGAGCCAGAAGCTTGGTTGAGAGAAGGGTAGGACTAGCAGCTCAACATTCCAGTGTTTAGATGCTTCAGGCATGATAGAAAGGGCTATAAAAGCAGTGGGAGAGTTGCATGATTGATTAAGGAGAATGTCACAGCTGCACTGAGAGAGGACATCTTGGAAGGCTCATTCAGTGAGGCCACATGGGAATTCAGGAACAAGATGGGTGCAAGTCACTATGCTGGGGTTATTATATAGGCCTTCTACATTATAGGGAGTGGGAAATAACAGAAGTGATCATGGAAAGATGTAAAAACAACAGGGTTGTTGTAGTGGGTGATTTTAACTTTCCCAATATTGACTAGGCCTCTCACTGTTAGTGTTAGGGGCTTAGATGGAGCAGAATTTGTTAGCTGTATCCAGGAGGCCTTCTTGAAACAATATGTAGATAGTTCAACTAGGAAAGGGCCATACTAGATCACATATTGGGGAATGAGCCTGGGGATGTATTTGAAATTTCAGTGAAGGAGCATTTTGGAAACAATGATCATATTCCATAGGTTTTACCACAGTTATGGTTAAGGATAAGACTGATCCTGGAGTGAAAGTACTGAATTGGAAGAATGCTAATTATAATGGTATGAGGCAGGAACTGGAAAAATTGGATTGGGATTGGCTGTTTGAGGGTATGGGACACGTGGGAGTCCTTTAAAGGCCAGTTAATCTGAATTCAGGACCAGCATGTTCTTCTAAGGATGAAAGATAAGGTTGGCAAGATTCAGGAACACTGGATGACAGGAGATACTGAAAGTTTAGTCAGAAAGAAAAAGGAAGAATATGTAAGGATTAGGAAACTGAAATCAGATAAAGTGCTTAGGAATGTAAAGGAAGCAGGAAAGAATGTAAACAAGGAATTAGGAGAGCTAAAATGGGCCATGGAATATCCTTGGCAAATATTAAGGAGAATCCCAAGGCATTTTATATGTATATTAGCAGCAAGAGGGTAGCTAGGGAAACGGTAGGTCCACCCAAGGACAAAGGAGGGAATTTATGTGTGGAGCCAGAGGAAGTGAGATGATTCATGAGTATTTTGCATTGGCAATCACCAAGATCAAAGAGAAGGGTGATGCTTAAATTAGGGAGGGGACTGTTGATATTCTAGGGAATGTTGATATTAAGGAGGAGGAGGTGTCTGGTGCCTTGAAAAACATTAAGATAGATAAGTCTCAGGGCTTGATGGGATCTATCCCAGAATACTGAGGGAGACAAGGGAGGAGAGTGCTGGGGCCGTGTCAGAAATCTTTGTATCATCTTTAGGCACAGGTGAGGTCCTGGAAGACTGGAGATTAGCCAGTCTTTTGTTTAAGAAGGGCAACAGGGGTAATCCAGGAAATCATAGGCCAGTGAGCCTTATATTGATGCTAGATAAATTATTGGAAAAGATTCTTATGGACAGGGATTTACTCACATTTGGTAAAGAATTGACTTATTATGGATAGTCAGCATGGCTTTGTACAGGGACAACTTGTCTCATAAGTTTAGTTGAGTTTTTTTGAGTAAGTGACAAAGACGATTGATGAGGGTAGGATAGTGGATATAGTCAACATGGACTTGGTAAAGCATTTGACAAGGTCCCTTTTGGTAGGATGGTCCAGAAGATTATATTACATTGGATCCACAGTGAGTTGGTAAATTGGATACAAAATTAGCTTGGTCATAGAAGACAGAGGGTAATTGTGGAGGGGTGTTTTCCTGACTGGAGGTCGACAACCAGTGATGTTGCACAAGGATCGGTACTTGGACCTCTGTTTGTAATGTGGATAAATGATTTGGAAGAAAACACAGATGGTCTGATTAGTAAGTTTGCGGATGACACAAAAATTCATGGAGTTGCAGATAATGAGGAAGATTGTCAAAGAATACAGCTGGATATATATGTGTGTGTGTATATATATTTTGGGTAGAGAAATGGCAGATGAAGTTTAATGCAAACAAGTGGGAGTTGATGCATTTTGGGAGAGCAAATTGAAAAGGAAATATACAGTAAATGGCAGGGACCTTAGCAACCATTGATATACAGAGAAATCTTGGAGTGTAAGTGCATAGCTTCCTGAAAGTGGCAACACAAGTAGATGGGGTAGTAAAGAAGGTGTATGGTATGCTATCCTTCATCAATCAGGTTACTGAGTGTGAAAGTTGACAAGTCACATTGCAACTGTATAGGATTTTAGTTAGGCTACATTTGGAGAATTGTGTGCATTTCTGGTTGCCACACTATTGGAAGGATATGTAGGCTTTGGAGAGGGTGCAAAAGAGATTTACCAGGATGTTCCCTAGATTGGAGTGCAGTAGTTATAAGGAGAGGTTGGACAACTTGGATTGTTTTCACAAGAGCATCGGAAGCTGAGGGGTGCCCTGAAAGAAGTATATAAAATTATGAGAAGCATGGACAGGATGGACAGTCAGACTCTACTTCCAGGGTGGAAATGCCAAATACTAGTGGATGTAGGTTTAAGGTGAAGGGAAAACTTTAAAGGAGATATGTAAGGCACGTCTTTTAGATAGTGGCAGATGCCTAGAACATGCTGCCTTGCGAAGTGATAGAAACAGACTGCAACGTTTAAGAGGCATTTAGACAGACATGTGAACAGGCAGGGAATAGAGGGATATGAACCATGTGCAGGCAGATGGGATTAGTTTAGAACAGCATCATGGTTGACGCAGACATAGTGGGACGAAGGGCCTGTAACTGTGCTGTACCATTCTATGGTTATAACTAACAGACATAATGACAATGCTTTCAAATTGGACATACTGCCTCAAAGTTCACTAGAATAAGAGGTTTATGTTCATAACAGTCCTCAGATTGGTGTATTTTTGCATTATATATTTCTAATGGTGCGACACAGCTTGTGTGGCAACGTTGGATTATGAAGCAATGCTTCATACTTGGCCTTGTCTGATCCTCACATTCACACATGCTTATTGTTAAAGATCTCTCGGGGATCCTAGATAATGTTCCAGCTTGCGGCAGAGTGGCCAATTTTTGGGAATGTAAGAGGTGACTGTCCAAAAATTCACAAGACTCGTGTGCTTCACTCTGCTTCAATGCAGCAGTAATAATTATTGCTAATGCTGTTTTCCACTCTGAAGGAAGAAATATAACAGTAGTGGGAGATAAAAAAGTGTTTATATAAAACGTGTGGGCATTCATGTCCTTGAAGATACTAGTTTTTCAGGCTATAATACCATCCATGAATGCTGCCAGATGAACAGCTGCTAAGCCATGTTGCCCATTGAAGTACCACAACATGTTACCAACATACAGTACTTTGTAGCAATAATTTAATTTGAAGTTGGTATTTATGTAGACAGAATCAGATTAAATGGCATCTTAATTATGAAAAGCAAATAATGTCAACTTTGCAGGAGGAAAAATGTATTTTGAAATTCATATATTAAAGGCAAGAAACAACTGATTTTATAAAGATTATATGAAAAGCCTGGATAGGTCAATTTACCCATCAATGTTTTTATATACATTATTTCTGCAAGCAACCTCTAAGAACAATTGCACAAAGTATCTACCTTTGTCAAATTTACCTTAATCACCTTGTTCTTATACTTACTGTTACAGAAATTCAAACAAAGTAATATACTGAACTATAATAAATAAACAATTTCAATACAATTTTCTTAATCATTTAAAACAAATTAGCCTATGGAAAAAGTCTGCAATAAACACAATATTTTTAAAAATATTTCATTTCACATAAAACAAAAATAAGATAAAGCCTTGTTTAAATGTATTTATTGTTTAAGAATTGCGTTTCACCAAAATTATCTACAGGTATCTTTGAGTATGGGATACCGTATTTCACATTTTATACACAAAATTTCTCAAACATAAAACTAAATTTAACAAGATGTTTTTAAGGGCTTGTTATGTCTGAGCTAATTGAAAGCTGGCATTTTCTCTTTGACCATTTGAAATGTTTTTAGATAATAGATGATTCTCATTATTAAACAAAAAGGTCACATCTTGCCTTAAGCCAATGAAAGAATGAGGGCCTGTTCCAAATACAATTCAACATATTTCTTTGGTGAGCTAAGTCAAACAAAAGATATTAATCACTAAGTAATCATTAGACGATTCTTTATTATTACTACTAAAGAAGAAATGCTGAAGTTCCTAAAATCAGTGTTCTCTATTTGTGTAGGAAATTGATTGTATCAGCGAAAGCAAAACATAACTAAACTTTAAAAGAGCTGCTAATGATCTTTCAGAAACAAATACTTCCACTTGATTGCTTTAGCAATTTTCTCACCTCTATCTCTCCCAAAGACACACTGTCCTGATGGAGTAAGATTCTGCAGGCACTCAACAGCCTTTGGTATTCTACCAATGTAGTTATTCTCTAAGTGAATGCCCAAACACTGGATATTCACAAGGTAGTCAACAATTACTTTTAAGATCAGTCTCATCTCCATTGTTGGCCAAGCAGCATCAGAGG
>NC_063333.1:86668446-86701155 GCF_021869965.1 Rhincodon typus | reverse complement strand
CAGCAGGCCAAACAGCATCAGAGGAGCAGGAGAGCTGACGTTTCGGGTCAAGACTCTTTTTCTGAAGAAGGGTCTAGACCCGAAACATCAGCTTTCCTGCTCCTCTGATGCTGCTTGGCCTGCTGTGTTCATCCAGCTCCACATCTTGTTATCTCTGCTTTGTCCCATTTGTCCACCTCACCAACAAGAGTGCATGGGTAGAGTGTTTACATTACATAACGTGACCAAAGTGTCCAAAGCACAGACAACAATTCACTAAGAGATTCCTTTAAAAATTGCATCCCTACAGCTCCTGAGATTAATGCATTAAAGACGAATTTAGCGATCTATCAAAGCTTTGAAACATCTTACTGAATGACTCAACAAAACGTCAAAAAAGATATAAATAAAAGGGAAACATCACACAATAAAGACTGAATTTCTCTATTGTATAATGCAGAGCAGCATTTAATCCTGTGTTAATGCATTCTCATCCATCTGGAGATTTTATCACTTTCACAATCCTATAAAATTTAATGGTCACTTACTACTCCAAAACAAGCCTCAGCATCACTCACTGCATTAAAAATATACATAACCTAAAATATAGCACATCATTATGATATAATGACAACTTTTAATCTTTTAAATGGTTCATGACTCCAAACTATGTTTCCCCATGGTTCATTACACATCTGATCTGGTGTGAGCAATGTTTTCTTTTAAAGTCAGCACATTATCTTGAAAATTGAGCATGACCATAAATGCCCATTTTCAAAATGCAGCTGACAAAATTGGGTGTGGGCACGCAATTCACCTGCTTTCACTCAGTGTTGAAAAATGTGGACTGGAATGCCAGAGTCGCTGTTTGTAAAGTGTGTCTGACTCAATTGAGCCCTGTTCTGGCATAGAAAATCTTGCGCACAGCGTGGAAACTTTCTGGTCCCATGGAAGTAGATTTGATGGTGGGATTTGCAGAAAGCTTGAAGATAAGGACACTTGGTTTGTGCTTCATGTTGTTCGCTGCTACCTACATTATTATTGGATGTAGGTCAATATCAGCATTGACTACACACCCAGCAGTGACCAGAGCTGGTAAATGATCAATGAAACAACTAAGGGATCTCCCCAGCACGAGTGTGGGCCCCTGATGAGTGCGAGGCTTCTCTGGAGATGACTTCCTGGCAGCAGGCCAAAGGCCATTGGAACTGGTGTCTCCATGTCCCACTGACCAAGTTATGGAGATAAAGTGCCACATTCACCAAAATGAGTCCTCTGGTGGGTTTTCCTTTCTATTCCAATTAAACTACCCTCTTTGGGTAATCACTTAGGGAGACAGGAGCTGAGTTACTCACCATAGAATTATTTGCCTCTGGTTTTATAGTTGCAGTATTTATGTGGTTGGTCCAGTTCAGGTTTTGGTTAATTGTAGTGCCCAGGATGTTGATGGTACATGATTCATTGATGGTAATACCTCTGAATGTCACAGAGAGATAGTTAGATCTACTCTTGTTGGAGATGATCATTGACTGGCACTTGTGTGGCATGAATGTTATTGCCACTTATCAACCCAAGCTTGGATGCTGTTCTGGTCTTGCTGCATGGACAGCTTCAGTATTTGAAGAGTAATGAATGGTGCTGAGCATTGTGCAATCATCAGTGAACAATGCCACTTCTGTCCTTATAATGGAGGCAAGGTCATTGTTGAAACAGCTGAAGGTGGTTAGCCCTAAACTAAGTAACTCCTGCAGTGAAGTCCTGGGCCTGAGATGATTGACCATCAACAACCTGAACTAGGTATACTGGGCATGACACAAGCAATATAGAGTTTAACCCCCTCCTTCCCATTGATTCCATGATTCTATATTTGGCCAAATACTGTTTTGATGCCAAGGATGTAAATGTATTAGTCCAATTACACAATGATCAACAGTCTCCCTCTCTCCTGATCTGTGAGGGGGACAACATGGTGGCTCGTGGTTAGCACTGCTGCCTCACAGCCCTAGGAACCCGGGTTCAATTCTACCCTCAGGTAACTGTTTGCGTGGAGTTTACACATTCTCCCCGTATCTGTGTGGGTTTCCTCCGGGTGCTCTGGTTTCCTCCCACAATCCAAAGGTGTGCAGGTTAGGTGGATTGGCCGCGCCAAATTGCCTATTGTGTCCAGGGATGTGCAGGCTAGGAGGATTAGCCCATGGGAAATGCAGGGTTACAGAGATAGATGAGTCTGGGCGGGATGCTCTTCGGAGGGTCAGTGTGGACTCGATGGGTCAAATGGCCTGCTTCCACACTGTAGGGATTCTATGATACTGAACACAGACTGTTTACACTTGGATTGATTTAGAGTTCAAAGCATCTTCAAAGACTTCAAATTCTCTCCTGCCTGCTGTTTCTGCTCCTCACTGAGGTCTCGGATATAATACAGCTTGTAACACTATTTTCCCAGCACTGATAGCAGGGTTGTAAATCTTATATGCTCGATTTGAAACAAATTCATAATTCTGTCGCTATTTCATTGTTTTGCCAATGAGTGTAGAAGAGAAATTTCCAATTTTGTCTCATATCTCTTTTTATTTTCACAAAGCAGGGAGAGGAAAATGCATAACTATTTTCATTTACCCAGTAATTTAACGCTGAAGCTTGTTTCTTTCAAAAGCATCTTCCTTGTTGTTTCTTTCAGCAGATGGCCCTCTTATAGATCTGAAAATCCACACATTTTCAGCAGCATTATTCCTGACATCATGTTAAAAGTGCTGTGTTTAATAACTACCACCAACTGCCCCAGAGAGGCACTCACAGCAAAGCTCAGTGTAATATAACTACAGATAACTAGCCAAGTTCCTTGATACAAAAACATTTCTCCTAACAGAGACAAAGATATGAAAACAGAAAGGTAAAAAACAAAAATTAACTCTTTTCATATTTTTGAACAATAATTAAAATCTGAAGGAAAGACTCGGAAAAGTGAATTTTCAGTGCCAGAGTGGTTGTTTAGCACTACTTAAGATTCATTGTCCTGTTAAAAATTGATTTACGACAAATGTATGGACCTAACTTTATCCAGTGCTCTTAGCAGTTAACTAGTTTGTTAGTATAATAACATCATAGCCCTCATTTATTGTCTTGCTGAGTCTCAAAGCGAGGAACCAGTGCAGGCAAACTTTGGAGTAACAGAGTAAACTGGATTCAACTCCAGATGCCAGATCTTGCTGTCTGATTTACTCTATGGAAAACACACAACCTCATCTTACTTCATGAAAAGTCTGAGCAATGTTACAACGAACAGGGAAAATTGGGCATTGTGGTGAGGATGAAGAAAGGCCTCAGTACAATATTAATCAGCTAGCTAAGATGACTAGATAGCCTTTGTAGTTCAACATAGACAAATGCAAATAATATCTTTTGCAAGAATGGGGAATGAAAGTAAGAGTTCAAAAGTTGTAAAGACGCTGATCATTAAAAGTCATAGCATAAGTAGATAATAAGTAAAAAGGAAACAGAATTCTAAGTTTTATATTTGAAGCTTATATTTAAAGAATATAAAGGAAAGGAAATCTTGTTGACTTTGTTACAAGGCCTTACCTTGACTGTAGTTGAATTACTGCCATAATTAGAGGAAAAATTATGGAAGCATTGGTAAGAACCCACTACTTATCAGGAATAAGGAACTACAGTTATGAAGAAAACCCTGAAACATTAGTGCTTTTTCCACTGGAGCTGAAGGTATGGTATGCATTGACAGAGATACTCAAGATTGTGATGGATGCTGATAAGCTCAATTGTGACAAAGTGGGTACACGAGGACATATTTTTCAAGATAATCACTTAAAAAAATTACAAGGAAGGTTAAAAACAATCTTTATACAAATTGTCAACTGAATGTGGAATTCTCTACCACAACCTACTGTTGGACTTGAATGCATACTTCATTTTGAAAAAAGGAATTAAACTGTTTAAATTGTAATTAAGATGGTAAAGTGAAGATGTCAAAGAATATATTTGACTTATGCTCCAAGTTGCCTATATGCGTGGCCTTTATATAACATTTTAGGATTCTAAATCTTTCTTTGCTAACGGACATGTAGAGTATAATTATATCATTATATATTTATAAATGTGAAAGACATGAGCAATGGCAAGTCAGTTGGGAAGATACAGAGGGATTGGAAAAATGAGGTTCTTGATTTTCAACCTAAAGATTTAATGGCTAGGAGAGAATCTTGCTGGTGAGCAGTGATAAGCCTATTTACACACAACAAAACTTCATTGTTACCTCTACTCAGTTTGCAGTTTACTGCTTTCCCAGGCAGTGGAGAGATCCAGATGGCAAAAATTCCTACCGTGAAAATCTGAGTGAATACCTACACCTGCTGCTTGCCAGGATCTTCTTCAGGCAACAATTTTGTCCAAAATCCCCCAATATCCCAGGGTATGCTCCATGAGCAGCAATCACCTGCATCCTTCATTTATAGAGGATCACAGCAGGCAACTTCCAGCCTCAGCACACCATCACGGCACTCTCTGACTCACTAATAAAATGGTGCACCATTTCCATTCTGTACTTTGGAGCTGACTTCGCATTGTTTGGATGTCTAAGAAGTGGTCCTTAGTTGAGTCAAGACCGTGGTCAACCAGGGAATACCAGGCACGATGAGTCAAGGGCATCATCTGATATCAGTGCAGGGTCTTGGAGACAGTCAGTCAGCCACATGGGGCAGTTAGGGTCAGAGGTCCATACCCTTAAAGTCAACGGCGTAAGTCATGGTCAGTCCTGACGGTCCAGTGCAACCACTCAGGTGAGTAGCAGTAAGTCAGTTGGGGAACTGCATAGACATCAGTCGGGTGTCTGATCACTCATCAGTCAGGATTATCCTTTTGGTCGGTCTGTGGCTGGGCGACGGTCACTCCAGGGGGTCTGTTCATTGAAAGGCAAGTGGTTTATCAGAGGCCACGGTTGTTCTGGGCAAGTTGGGGAACTCAGTTCTGGCGACTGGAGGTAGCATGCTGGGATATGGAAAGGACAATAACTGTGAAGGAGGCAACTCGACAAAAAAATGATGGGAGATGATAGAGCACAGGAGGGAGTGAAGTACTGCAGTGGGGCATCATCAATGGTTCAGTAGCCTGGCCCCAATGGAAGGGGCATTGCATTGCATATTTGGTTTAACTGAGCTGCAGGTCTGGGGCTGAGGGATAAAGTGAGGAGATAAAGAGTTAAAGAAATGAGTTGAGAAAAAATGTGAGGAAGATCAAACTCAATAGGATTGACATGGAAAGAAAGATAGAAAGGAATGTGAAGGTTTGTGTGGAGGATCACCTAGACTGAGAGCCTGAGTCTGTGATTCTGTCTGTAAAGCATGAGCCATGTTCCCTTCCATCCTCATCTGAATCATGAATACACAACCAAAATGAACAATAGCTGCCATTGTATTTGAGGCAGGCAGAGTGAGTCTTTTGTTTCTAATCTGCCTGGAAGTGGATTCTACCTGTGAGTGATGTGAGGTCCTTCAAGGATGATAGCATTAAGCACATAGTACAGTACAGGTTAAAGATCAAAAAATTATGGATGTGATCCCCATTTATTGCAAACTAAAATCCTGGCCAAAAGCATTCTTGAACATATTATTTAATATTACAAAAGAATCCTGGTAATGGCTGAGAAGGATAAGCAATGCCAAGTGAGCAATGAATTTTCATCAAAGTTCAGCAATTTGCAAACATAGTCTCAGGTCTCATAGCCTGCAGAAGGTACAGAAGTTGTTCATCTCACATCGTCAACTATAATTTGTGCACATTAGTATCCCATACGCAATGCTGCCTTTCTTAGGCAATGCAGGGGGTTAAGGAGTGTGGTGTGAAGTTCTTATTCTTCCTACCACACTTACCATCTCCTGCTGTATGTGTGTCAAATGGCTTCTGCAGCATAGATTTGAATCAGGTCAATGATTTGAAATGTCCACGTTGAAGCATCCCATTGCCTCCTTGTTTGAAGGCCTCCATATCCCAATAGTTTGAGGATATCATTTAAGTAGCATTTGTGTGTGCTGGGCTGCTGTGTGATCACAGATTTGTTTCTGATATTGCCCTTATGTACTCAATGGAACTGTACCCAATGGATCCAAGCACAGAAGCTGCTGTTGTCTCTGTGTCCGTTGCACTAAGGTCATCCGCAAGAATGGAAGAGAAGCACATTCGTTTAGAAGCTTAGAACCAGCGTCAATCTCCAGTGAATGTGGAGCGGCCACCTAATGCAGCTGAGAGATTTCAGCAAAAGGTCATCTTATGATGCAGCAAACGTGCAGGAGACACACAGTCGTTTGCCTTCCCTGGAATGCTATGTAGATGAGAGAGGGGCAGTAGAGCTGTACATTGTTTACTGGTGGAGGTCAGAATGCCATGTCTTAATGCTCAGCACATCTGCAATCCAACACCTTTTCCAATGGAGCTAACAAGGACTATGATCTTGCCAAAACATCTGAGTCCTGTGCTGGTCAGATCTGCAGATTTGTTGCAGTAAAGTACTGACAGTAGATATTGTTTAATGCTTTGCTCAGGACAGCTGAAAAAAAAACAATAATGAGATGTGATGGACAATAAGGATCCATGATAGTCACAGCATTGCACTGAGGAGGAAAATGAGGACGTTCTTCAGATAGGGTAGCACCTTCAGCATTCTACAGTGCAGCAGCATCTGCCAAAGCAAAGAGTTCTTTAAGAAGCTCCTTCAATAGAACTGAGTTGTGTAAAGCATTTTTCACTGAGTTTAAATGTTTTGATGATGCTTAGGGCAGCATTCCCTGCATAGTCCCAACTATAAATCTGTTAGTTCTGTAGTCAGTTCTTTTGTTGTTCAATAAAAGTTGAGATTACAAACTGACAGAAGCCTTCACAACATCTGATACCTCGTCAGTTAATTATGACACAGTTTCATACCAATATGGCCGCTACAGAAGAGACAATGATCCTTCAGATTGGGTTAGAACATTATGTGGCACTAAGGATGGATAGTCTCAAGCTTCTTTCTTGTGGCTCCAGTTAAAATGACAGTTGCACATACAGCTTTAAGCGAAAAATGAATATTTACATTAAAAATGTGCTGATGTGTTTATCATGAAATTTCACTCATTTGCCCTCATAAGGATTACTTTCTCTTTTCCCTCCCACAATGTGTAGATGCAGTTCTGGGGTACACAGCTGGGATAGAAGGTGCCTTCTCTCTCGTGGACTGCATTGGCCTTGGATATTTGGCCACATTCTCTGGGGGTATTTGTAGCTAAAGGACCCAGATACCTAGAAAGTATCCTTGCCAGATGCAGGCGTTTCTACCTAGGCTTGAACTTCCTCAGGGTAGGAATTGCAAGCAAGGTGAATATGGAGAGGCTGGTCAGCTCTGGGGTGTCTTAAGAGGAGACTTCTATGGAGCCTGTATGTGGTTCCTTCTCCATCAGTGTGCCCACTGGCACCGATTTGTCTCCTTTGAGGAAAGGGCACCTGGAGTGTGGTCAACGTCCCTCATTCTCTGATCAGATTGCCATTACTGCTGAACTACAGTGATAGAGTGCAGCTCAGCATGCCTCTCCAGCGGACAACAAGCATTCTCCTAGACCTGGCTCTCCATAACAGCTAACAATCTGCCAATAGAGAGAGTAGGATGCATACATGCCACAGCCAGTATAGTATGGAAGGCTTCTTCAACCTTTGATGCAAATTCCCTATCCGCAGCTCCTATGTTAGCTTGTGCATTTTGAGGAAGCTACTTATAGCTGGCTCAATGGGTTATCCCCTGCCTGGGGCTAAGCAGGTACCTGGAGTACAGTAGTCCACTGGGTACCAGCCATCTCAGATGTTTCTTCCTCAGTGAGCTGTGGAGATGTGCCAGTCATGTGTCTCCCAGATTGTGATCCTGAGTCTAATCTAGCAGCAGTGCTCACTGAGCTGTCAGTATCTGAATTGATGGAGGGATACAGGGAGGCAGCCTTACTGGTACTTCCTCTGAGTGATTTTTGACTTCTTTGTCAGAGGATGAGGTGGCGGTGTTGGCTGGAGGGGGTGACCTCTTGTGGGGGGAGACCGTCCGAACACCACTGATGTCTGCAGAAGACAAGAGTGGAAATGAGTTCTGACATTGGAGTAGAAGCTTGGATATAAAAAGAATACATTCACCGTGGTGGTAAGGAGAGAGCAGAGCAGCATTTGTTGATGAATTTTACTTGGTTTCGAGGACATTGAGGGCATCATCAGCAGCATTCCCTCTAAGCAGCTCTGAGGTGCTGTGTATGCCATGCTGACAAACTGACTTCAGGTTTCAGACATCCATGCAGCAGAAAAAGAAACTAGGGGTATCATAGATCACCACAAGAGTTGCCTCTATTCTTTCCTGTAAACTCAAGGATCCTCTCCTCATATGCGAGTGATGAGACAATATGTCAGGCAGCCCCACCATTTGTTTTGGCCCTTTCAGCTCTATTGCATTGCATCCTGTTTTCTCCTACAGTGAGGAACAGGCAGGGATTGAGTGAGATGAAAATGGGTGGCACAGTGTTGGAAGACAGAGGAAGTGTCACGATGTGTCCTAAGTGAATGAGTAGGAAGCAGAGAGGGTAGAAAGGATCAGTAGTTTGAGGGATTGGGGTGGATGAGAGCCATTGATCAAAGATACTGCATGCACAGAGAAAGTGATAGAATGTGAGCTGTGGATGCTAGGGGTGTGCAATAGCAGAGTTAGAGTGAGTCGTAGGGACAAAATGGTGGTATGTACCCTTGCAGAGCGCAGAAGATCATTAATTTTTGTCCTGCATTACTGGGCATTCCTCTGGACCATGGACACCACAAGGACCAAGGTGGAAACTTTAGATGAGTTTGTTTGGGTCTGGTGGTTGGGTCTGGTGGTGCGGTCTCCTTTGCCGGTCATTGGAAAGACAATAGCCCTCAACAGCACTATCCCGTCAACCTGGTCCCTCCTTGACGGTCACATCTATAAATCAGATGAGAACCTGCCTGGTCAGCAATCTCTGGGGCCAATCCCACACTCCAACTTTAAAGGGCTATTTCTGGTTTGCAGCATTCAACCAGCTGCACAACTTGGATTGAAATATAGTACAGGCACTGGAAGCTCTGAGAAGCAGTGAGTACCTCCACCTCTAGTAAGTCCTAGACAGCATGGGCATACTTTCTGAAGGCATGGTTACATACTTAATGAAATGAGCAGCATACAATACCTCACCCACCTTGGTTAACCTCATAACCTTTAAAAAAGTACTTGGATGAGCATTTGAAATGTCATAACATTAAAGGCTATTGGCTTAGTGCTCGAAGGTGTAGATTTAGTGTCATTTTGGCAGTACAGACTTGATGGGTTGTAGGCCCTCTTATGTACTGCGGGATTCTATGACAATTGTGTCAGAATACTCACGAAAAATCACACAGAACCTTCTAGGAAACTCCTTTTGGTAAAATTCAACTTGAATTTTCTTTGTATTAGCTGCAGTCAGTTTCCATAGTTGTGTCAGCAGTTACTTTGCCTTTCCATTATTTGTTCCTGACACATGACCTTTGAACCCATAGATTCCTGGGGATGTGGAGGCTTTCATGCGGGTCAATTTTCCAGGGAAGAATTTGCCACTGAAACTACCTGTGCCAGGTTTCAACCTCATTTACCTGGAGATAATTTTCTGAATAGGAAGAGTGGAAGTCTATTCTGGCTATTTTAAGAATTCCACCCAGTACCTCATTCACAGATCCTGCAGATGGCTAAGACCATGGAAGGTAACAATCCAACTCCCGGACCGGTGATTGTCCCCTTGATGTTCCTTTGTGACAAGTTGTAAAAGACATACGCTATCCCCTTCAGCTTTTCCTTGACTTCTGGCTTCTCTGTTGGAGCAGAAGGGTATCACTCAATTTTCCATCAGTCACTTCAGGTGGCTCTTCTTCAGCATCTGGATAGACACAAACCAAGGTCCTAACGACTAACATTTATCTATTTCTGAAATGAATGTGGCTTAAGTTCAGATCCATCTATTTTTGCTAAGTGGATTGGGAAACTTGGGTTTGGCGTTGAGTAATCTGGAGGGAGATTGAGAGGTGTGGGAGCAAATGGTTGGAGTTCAGGGTCAAGGGGCATGAGGTAGATCACATATTTTGGAGATTGTTGTCAAGGATCATGGGACTAGGAGTAGCACCCAATTTTGTTGTAACCATGGGTCGCTCGCAACAAAGCTTTAACTTCTTTTACAGCACGAGGCTATACCTTTCTGCAATTAAAAAAATACTGTTATCAAGATGTTATCTAGCAGTGAGGAGCTGATCAAAGTTTTTCTTGAGTTAAACAAAATACAATAAAGATGGGACATCAAGCATGTGATCTTTAGCCAGTCACTTGGGCCCGTTCTGTCTCACATATGCATATACATGTACAATGTTAAAAGGAATCTAAAATAATGCAGCTAGAGTCCTTTGGATTTCTTTGAGGTCTAAGGCTTAAACCTGATGCAATGATTGGTTAGTCCAATTCTTCGATCTGTCTGGAATAGTGACTATTGTACCAATCTTTTTAAGTTCTTGCTTTCTAATGCTTCATTACAATTAGAGCTGTCACTAGGTTTTTGCTCTTGAGAGGCAGAGCAAGTAATTTCTCTAGCCTGTGTCCACATCTGCAGTCTAAAATCGAACTGGCCTGCTCTGACAAATAAAACAATCCCTGGAAATAAAACTGTTTGTCTTATGGTCTTGCGTATTCCATGTCCGTGAAAGTTAGATTTTTCAAGCTTGATTGTTGTAGGCAAGGTTCCATCTCCAACATGCAAAGTTATAAAGATAGAAATCAAAATTGGAAAAAAAAGCATTTCTCACGCCTCCTATGAGGCTGGTGGGATTGGCAGAGCAGTATGGTGGTATGCCATGCTGGTGATTGGCAGTGGCTGAGGTCGTTGCCTTTGTGTAAAATACTAATTCCAGCTCAGTCTGGTTTCTGTTCAATCCACATTGATTTCATAAAAAATGGCCAAGCTGTGTGGGTCAAGTGATACCTGAACACACTTTAACTCTGTTATTAGTCCCTTGTCAAAACCATTTCAGTCCTTGCAAGTCCTGGTAGTAAAGCAGCTGATGGGATTCAAAGATCAATAGTCCATGTTTTGTATCATCATGATAGCCTTCTCTCAATTACTTACTCCAGTGCCTACTTCTTATGTTCTCCCATTAATGGCACTGCATTTAGCAACAAAAATGACATTAGAGTCCCAGATACATCATATGAGTTTCTAGCTCATGGGAGATCATCACTTGTGAACATATTTTACTTAAAAGGCTACTGCATTATATTCAAAAATCAATTTTCTAAAGAGGTTTGGGTAATGGACAAGATTAGAACATCATCTTTTTTTTTCCACAGGGATCCAGCTCAAACAAATGGGATGGAAGCCTAATCTCTAAAGCATATGGGGCTCTATGTGAAGTAAGTGCAGGCAGACTCAGCCCGATTCCGAAACCAAGCAGCTGAACAATAAACAGAGTTGTCTCAAATTCAAGAGATTAACATTAAATTGCAAATGCCACATCTGAATCTGAGAGATCAATTGTTGACTTGAATATTTCACTCTGGTAGAGCATGAATGTTTATTCTGTGGTTAGGTTTAATAAGAGTTGCTAGATTAAAAAATAGGAAGCTTTATTCTGCATCAGACCTGAGGATGTTTGATGCCAACTCCAAGTGCATAAGGTACTGAACAGTTTGACTTTGCAGCATTAGCTCAGCACAAAATAATTAGTATTTTATTAAATAAAAAAAATTCTATTAAGTTTGATATCCTATAGTTTTAAAACATAGACATTTATCATGGATATATGAATTATAAAATTATTAAGAACATGACCCTCTTACAACTTCTCACTTGGGTTTAATGCCGTATTGAGTACATTTGCAAATACTGTTAGTTAAATTAATTGAATCAGCATAAGTTGTTTAGAACACTTATATGATTCTTTATCAAACAACCCTTGTTTCAGTGACAAGGGGATAATTTACAGACATTTCCGTGACTTCAGCCCAGGAATTTTATCATCTAGAAGATACTAATATGTGGCAAAAGTTTTATTTTACTGACATTTTAGACACTTTTATTTGGCATTTTTGATCCCCTCAGCTTTGGAGGTCGGTGGGGTGGTTGGGGGCACTGCACACAGAGTTTGTGAGCCAGAAGGAGCGGCTGCCATAACCCCCGAAGCAGCCCTGCCACGGTGTATTTCCTTCTTCATAATCTCTTTACTCTTCTCCTCATGATCTCTCACTCACCTCCTCACCATCCCTCCCCTCATTGGCCCCAACCTCCTTAAATTGCTGGGGACTGTCCGCAGTTGTTAACCTGCCTGGTTGCTGGGCAGGTAGAGGAGTTAATAATTCTAATGTGGTCCCATTGTTCCATTTGTCATGAAGGTACTCTCCATTTCCGATATTTCAGAGTTTCTTGGCCACTAATACACAGCCTCACTCCTTCCAACTGCCCTGCAAATATCACGGCCATTGCCTTTACAAAGAAGCAAAACTACAAACATGCAAACAGGGAACAAGAGTAGGCCCCTTGGCCCTTTGGGCCTGCTCCACCATTAAATAAGATCATGGCGACTTGATCCTAACTTGAAATCTACACTCCTGCACACCCCCCATAATCTTTCATCTACTTGGTAATCAAGAATCTACCCATGTCTGCCTTAAAAGTATTCAAAGATTCTGTGTCCGCTGCCTTTTGAGGAAGGGAATTCCAAAGATAACCCTCTAACGGAAAAAAAATCTAAATTCTACACACTCAACCTAGTAATCTCTGTGAAACGGAATTAATCACAGGCCATCCATAAAGTTTCATCTGTGCTTCATAATTCACACATTCCAGGGTTGCACTGGCTTCATAATGTGCCAGAGTTGATTTCTTCACATACTGAACTGCAAGTATTTCACAATATGCTGTCTTTCTTTGGTCATGTAGGGTTGGGACTGGTGGAAGATGATGTAATTATTCCTTAAATATTTGCAATCTCCCATTGTATTTGTGTGGCATGGCTTGTGTAGCACACATCCAAATACATTCTAATATGTTAAAGGTTATTGTAAAGGCATCCCAATACCTTCCTTGTCAGTCGCCTCCACAACCAATCTATGGAAGATGATAATTAAATGTTATTTGTGTGGACTGTGACTGCTGACTGATCACATTACTGAGGATCTCCATTGTTCTTGATATTGCCCACATAGCCTCATTAGACCATCACCAATGGATCCAGGCACAGGACCCGTTGTCATCTCTGTGGTCATTGTACTACGGTTCTCCACAGAAACTGCTGAGGAAGACATGCGTCAAGAAGTCCAGGTCAAGCATTAATTTGCAGCAGATGTCAAATAGCCTTAAAGTACATAGTTTTCAGGAAAAGGTCCAACGAGGATGCAGAACGAGTGTAGGAGATCCACAGCCTTTCACCATCAATGGGATGTCTTCCTGATGAGCAAGATACAGTGCCATCATCAAATGAAGATGCCCTGGACACCGTTATAGAATTGTGGCCACAGAGTAGGCAGCATCCTGTCCCCAGGCTTGTCCTCTTCATCTGCTTTTTCTTTTTCCTTTATCTCCTTTTTTTCTCAGTTTTATTTCGTTATCACTCAAACGTACCTGATAAAGAGGTAGGAAGGAGGCTTCAATGATCTCTGGAGTGTCAGAGACATCTTCAGAGGCAGCGTGGGTATAGAGTCGGCCGGAGTGGGACTCCCCCTTCTGGGTGGAGTCGCCAGAGAGGGACTCTGGCAGTGGCATGGCATGGTCTGGTGAAGCTCGGGTGGCACTGGAGCAGCGGAGAAGAAAAAGTTGGACTCTGTCAGAGTTATCTTTCTTTTTTTAAAGGAGTTTTGTTATAAGTTAATGTGAATGGTGCCTATGCATGGTGCGGTACACTTTTCACTGTATTTTATGTCGAATACACGTGACAATAAGTGATTCAATTCAATTCATCTGCTAGAACAGTTCAAGTGCAGGGCGCTATAGACTGTATAGATGTAGCAGTTGGAAAGAGGTCCATTCAGTCAGTATCCATCTCATCTGCGACCATTGTAAATATCTTAGACGTTTATGCCAGAAATCCTGAAAGCTGCCATGATGTCTGTTCTGAATTGAATGGAATTAGTTGTATTGTCATGTACTCAAATGAGTACAGTGAAAATTTTACAGTGGCTGCATCACAGCGCCATCTTAGATACAAAGGTACCAAGGTACAGATACTTCAGGTCAAATTTTTAGGAAACAAAAAAATTAGAAAAGTACAGAAGTAAATAGTCCAGCATAGAGGTCATAGGAATACATTAGTAAAAATGAAGTAGTAAAAGGTTCAGGATATCAGTTTTTCCAACCCAGTCAATGCCAACACCAAGCCTCAAGGGAGACTCTACCACCTCATTGCCACCTCCGCTGGACCCAGAAATGGAGGAATTTCGGTCCCAGCTTCACCCTGTGCGCCCTGCGCCCCATAGATAGTATTCCAGGTATATTCCTGCCCCATCAGGACCCTAAACAATTGTATTAATTTTTTTTCTGTACTTGCATATAATGCTTCTGTGATTCCTGTACAGGACACTCAGGTTTTTCTGAACACTAATATTTTCCAGTCTCTCACTATTTAATCAGTTCTGCTTTTCTATTTTTCCTTTTAAAGTGGTTAAATTTACCCTTCTCTACATTATATTCTATTTTCTTCTCCATGTTTTTTTTTATTCATTCACGGGATGAGGACGTCGCAGGCTGGGCAGCATTTATTGCCCATCCCTAATTGCCCAGAGGGCAGCTATGAGTCAACCACATGGCTGTCGGTCTGGAGTCACATGTAGGCCAGACCAGGTAAGGATGGCAGTTTCCTTCCCTAAAGGACATTAGTGAACCAGATGGGTTTTTCCAGCAACCAGCAATGGATTCATGGTCATCATTAGACTCTTAATTCCAGATATTTCTGAATTCAAATTCCACCAGCTGTTGTGGCAGGATTCAAACCCAGGTCCCCAGAACATAACCTGGGTCTCTGGATTAACAGTCCAGCCATAATACCACTGGGCTATTGCCTCCCCTGTGTATATTTAGCTGTGTATATTCCTCTGCTGCCTCTTTGCATCCTCCTCCCAGCTTATTTTCCCACCTAACTTTGTATTGTCAGCAAACTTAGATATATTACACACAGTTCCCTAAATTAAGTATTTGATATAAATTACAAACAACTGAGGTCCAAACCTTCTCATACCCAGGTGTCAACCCAAAAATGAACTGTTCATTCCTACTCTTTGTTTACTGTCTGTTAATCAATCCTCTGGGGTCCACTGTAAATATATATTACTGCTAAACACCTACTGTAATCCTATATTCAGATGGAGAAATGTCTCCATGTAGACAAGTGGCCCTATTGTTTAATGATTCTGTAGATTCTCCTGCAGGCTTTCATTCCCTGGCAAAGCAACCAAGAGATCCTCTTGCCTGACCAAGGGAGTTTGGTGGAGAATATAGTGGAGGTCCGTATTCCTGAAGTCTGCGATGATGTCTGGTACTGAAAAAGGGTCCTCGATCTCCCACGTTACTCCAAGATAAATGGCGTGGTGTCATTTCAGCAAAGTGACCCACATGAGGGCATGAAGCAGTGTATGTGTGTGAGTGAGAAAGTTTGTAAGGGTGGAGTGTGCATTCTAAAAGCCTCAGCATCAGTGAGAATATGAGCATTGAATTTGTGGAGTTGATTCATTCTAATAAAGTTTCAATAATTATAGGAGGGCGTGTGTATGGACATTTACTAGGGAGCTACTGTTAGCTGTCATAAAACTACATGCTGTATGTGCCCAATGAGGTAAGGTTCAATCTTTCAGGACAAAAAATGTGCATAAACCAAGGGAGTTGGCAAACATGGGTGGAGGTATCACAGATATTTGCCATTGACCGCTGCAGAGGAAGACACAATTAAACTGGTCAGGGAGCAGGGTAGATGCTCAGTTATAGTTGGTGAGGCGAGAGTGTCAAAGAAATATAGTGCTGAAGTCTCCAACCTGGTGTCTACAACTAGTAATGCAGAAAACAGAGATCGCATTGCACTCAGAAATGGAATTGTGGTTAATCATAAACTAATTCTTAGTGCTCTCCATTGCAGATATTCACATACTGGAGGAATGGCCCCCAAAGTTGCCTGAACTACAGTGCCACACCTCTAAGGATAACATAATGGAAGACTCAGAGGATGCATTTGCATTGTCAGGTCACTGCCCTTTATCCTTCACCAGGAGAAAGAGATGGTTACCTCGGTGGGTAAGTGTTTGAAAATAGATTCGGGGTTACAATCTGGTGACCACATCATAAACATCTGGCAGAAGCTGATGGAGGACATGACAGAGAGGGACCCAACAGTGAGAGGACTGCTGGAAGCTAGGTCCATGCTGAGCCTCATGTTGATGACAAGCCTTTAGTCACAACCTCAAGGAACCTGCTGGAGATGCAGAAGGAGACAGGGCAACTGCTGGTGGAGATGCCAGGGGCTCGGTGCAACCTCATATGAAAGGTGGAGTAGTCCATTCAAGCCATGCCTTCAGCCTGCGAATGCATCTTCCGCTGAATGGAGAGGTAGGTCCAGAAGAACAGTCACTGGCTGCCAATTATATGCCAAATTTGGACCTCCTTCTAAGTGTTCCTCCTCCTCCAGACCTCAGCCTGCTGTCATGACCCATTGCCTGGGAGCAACTGCACAAGGTTATTGCCTCAGGAGTATCATCTCAGCATGTTCCAAGGGTGAGCCACTCGCCTTTGTCGCCTCTGCCTGTGATCCCAGTATCTCCAGCAAGTGAAGCCAAAGGTGATGCACTGCCGTCAGTCCAGGAGACCCTCAGCAGGTTGCCAAGATCATCTCAAACAATAATGAATAGCAGTCAGCAGGCTTCCTTCACATTAGCTGTGGATGTCAAAGAAAGGGACTTGGCAGGGTGGATGCAAAAAGATTGTTTCTGTTCCTTGGAGAATCTATGAACAGAGGGCATAATCTCAGAATAAGGAGTTGCACATTTAGAACAGATGAGGAGGAATTTCTTCTCTCAGAGGGTGATGAATTTGTGGTATTATTTACCACAGAGGACAGTCAAGGCTGTGTCGTGAAGAATATACAAGACTGAGGTAGATAGATTTTTAATCAATATGGGAAGCAAAGGTTACAGTGAAAAGGCAGTAAAGTTGAGTTGATGATTATTAAATCAGCATGATCTCACTGAAATGTAGAGCAAACCTGATGGGTTGAATGGCCTACTTTTGCTCATACATCTTGTAGTCTTTATACAATACCTCCCTCCAATATTGAATTATGTTAATTGAGAAAATGGTACACACAGTTCCTTGGCTTGAGGGAAGTGATATAGCACTAATTTGTAATTTGTGTTTAGTAATTGACAGGTTGGTCTGAAGTGCAAGTTACATGTATGAGACAGAAGAATGAAAGAAATTGAAATTTAAAAAGTTTGAAGTCTATGTTGTTGCATGTGAGGCTAGGGGAACAGAAGCAAATATATGTTACTACATTTCCTGATTGCGCAGTGCCATTCAAATTTCCTTTAACACATGAGAATTAACATTTTAACAGTTCCACTGGGAGGTCCATCAGAAAACATCAGTAACTTAATTGAAGGAATTATTTATGTCCTGTTTGTCTTTTGTAATTTGGTCTAGTTAATGATGTTTTTCAATCGGAGTGCATGCCACTAGTTTTAAAATAACAAGTTGACCTGAATGAAACTTCTGACAATGTATTTCTGGCAAGATGTCATTTACAAAGGAATTCGGGGGCATTTTTTCAAAAGAGCATTGAAGGTAAGACCATCAATGGGCTGAACCTGGGGTATTCCTTCAAGTGATGTGCTACAGCTGTCCAGTGAATAATTACATACCTTATGCGGAGTTTTAAAGCTTTGCCCATTGTCTCAAACATGTTTTGTTCATTGACATTACATACTTCTTTTTTTACTTTAAGAAGCTGAGACATGTGTGCAAGAAATCCCCAGCCCTGTAGCTGAATAATATTATGCTACTAGTGTCAAACATAAATGTCTATCCCACATGCAACTAATGTAGGGAACCATTATATCAAACTGTCAGAGAGGGCAACGGAGCTGCTATTCACACAGGTCCATTGGCCCAAGTTCAAATCTCAAGCTTGTACATAATGTGCAAGTCAGTCAAAAGGGCATGTGTATGAACAGTTCATATGTGGTGAATATATAAAGACTAACGTTTAGTGTAAAGTTAATGAAAGTTCTTTTCCTGTTAATGTCTCAAATTTGCCTTCATGTTTAAGTTCTTCCAGAACTTGGAGCACTATCACACATGTGCAGTAACATTGTTCCAAATTTCAGAGGATCCTGGAGTGTTCCATTTGGATGGCTTATATAACCTGGCAGCGTGACTAAAGCAACCTTAGTCAATATGCCATGCTCTCAGTAGCAAGTTACCTATAATTAGGCCAACAAAAGCAAAGTACTGACTCAAACTTAAAGCGTATGCTCCCAAATGTTACAAATCTCAATCTCAGTAATTTCATGACAAACAATTCATGTTAAATTATACTATACCCAAAACCGGAGGAAATCCCAGAAATGGAATCAGCTTTTTGTTAAAAAAAAATGTTTAGTTACCTTTTTGATTACTTTTATCAGGTTGAACTACTAAATGATTGGTAAATGCACTGTGACACAAACATGTAATGGCTTATATTCATTTGGAAATTTATGGCTCTTATCCAAGTGGAACAAAATAATTACGCATCTTTCAGGATTCAACTGGTCTGTCTATGAAGCAGGGCAGCACTGCTGATTAAATTTGCTGCATTTCTGCTTCATGTATTGCAGCTTTTCATTGCTCATTATTGTCTCATGACATATTTCCCTTACTCTTCTCTCTGGGCAGGATTTTTCCACTAACGGAACTCCTCAAACTGTCACCTGAAGAGGCTGGGGATAGGATTCCCCGCTGATCACAGCAGTCCCACAGCCATTTAGCTCTCTAAGGAGCATTAATTAGTTGGAGGTGGGAGTTCTGTTCTTTAAGTGGGTGCTGCAAGTCCCATCTGAGAGAACTGCTCGCTGATCGAATGACTTCCATCTGGGCCAGCAGCAGCAATGGCCAAGAACAGGACCACATGAAGCATTCGGGCTCTAAGTTCGAGCACCAGGTAATTATGATGGATCTCACATGGGGATGGGGTAAAGTTGCGTTCCAAAGGCAGCTGGGGAGAGGGGCTGTGGGTATTGATGGAGATGCTGGAGGAAGGGCCAGACACTGGGGACAGTGGGGATGCACCCAATGTGGAAAGGGGACCTCTGAGGGAAGCACACCATCATTTTGTGGTCAATGGATCCAAGGACCCAAACATACCTTCCAGGTGAAGCAGCATTTTACCTGCATTTCACACAATCTAGTCTACTGCATTTGCTGCTCACAATGTGGTCTCTTCTTCACTGGAGAAATAAAGCATAGACTGGGTGATCGCTTTGCAGAACATCTACATTCTGCCTGCAGAAAACCACTGAGCTTCCAGTTGCCTGCCACTTTAACACATCACCCTGTTCCCTGGCCAACATCTCTCTCTCCGGCTTGCTGCAGTGTTCCAGCAAAGCTCAGCGCAAGCTGGACGAACTGGGACCCTATAGCCCTCCGGACTCAATATCGAGTTCAATAATTTTAGGGCCTCCCATGTCCTAGCTCCCTGCCCCACACACCAGGCCTTGTTACCACATAGCCTGCCATTACACACTACCTATTGTTAGCCATTAACAGTCTCCATTAACAGCTATTCACCCTCTTAAGATCATTATCAACTTCTTTGGCTGTCCAACTGTTCTTCCCTCTCCTTGGGTTCTATCTCTACCTATCGTTTACTCCTTACCCCCTCCCCCCACCCTATCTTCTGCATATAAACCAATATTTTCCGAGCTACCCTCAGTTCTGAGGAAAGGTCACCAGACCCAAAATGTTAACTCTGATTGTAATTCACAGATGCTGCCAGACCAGCTGAGCTTTTCCATTGACTTCCGTAGAGATAAATTAACCTCTTCTGGTCTGGCAAGAATGTCACAAAGATCAGTGTCATAGCCTCAAATATTTACTAACTATATAGATGACTTGGATGAGTAGACCAGAAGTCGTTAAATTTACCAGTGGAGGAAAGTAAATTGTCAGGAGGCTGGAAAGGATATAGATAGATTAAATGGCAAGAGATTGCAGAACACAGTGGTACAGAGGGATCTGGATAGCATGCAGATGATTAGGAAGGCAATTGTTATGTTGGAATTAATTGCAAGGGGAATAAAATTTGAAAGTTGGGAACTTCTACAATTTTTACTTGGTGAGACTGCATCCAGGTAAAGTTTTGGTCTCAATATTTGAGAAAAGGATGAATAACTTGTCCTATGTCGAAAGGTTGAATAATTTGGGGCGATATTTCATTTTAATGCTGATCGTCTAATGATCAATTACACATCAGGAATTGATTAACTCTGTGGGTTAGTTTAAAACAATGACACATTTTGAAGTAGACATAACAGCAAAACATCTGTGTGCAGCTTGCAACACAGCAGACTGTCAGGCAGAGTTCCAACAATGTATACACACAACACTTATAAGTCATCAGTCCTACAAGCATGGTGCACAAAAATCCCCCACGTTCCTGAATAAAATGTATTTGTACAATGAGATGTGAGTCTATGAGTCTTTATAATGTGAAATAATTTGCAACTTCATCCAGATCTCATGATGTGTATTTGCTTGGAGATGTCATTCACTGCTATAGTTCGCTGACATTTTCTGTTGCTCTAGTTTGTTGCACTTTCATGGACTCTCACATTCATTTATCCTATTGTAGTATCAGCCCTACAATCTATATTAGCCACTGCATAATCTTGTTCCTCAACCTGTTTCAAATGGTTCATATCTGGGTGTTTACTTTTTTGCTCCTTAAAAGTTTCCAGCTCATTTTAAAGCTTCAGCTTTTACACTATGGATTCTTCAAATTCCATCACAGTTTTCACCTTCTGTTGGTTCAGTATATTTGTTTCTTCATCAACTGCTACAATAACTTCTTATCTCCTTCAATTTTTATTTCTTTTTGTTTTCTTGAAGCTCGGACCTTTGACTTGTGGTTTTGGTGGTTGTGTGATTTCCTCTGTGTCCAACTTGAATGCTTTCCCTGAATCATATTGTCACAAACTAGTCCATGGATTCTGTACGCTTGTCTGAATAACATGAATTCCAGTCAAAGAACACAGAAGTTTGATCTTCCTCTGAATTGGTCTTCTAACGGGGTCCATATCATTTGGGAATCTTTTAGCTCATTGGTTAATATTCTGATGCATTAAGTTTCTGTAGACCTTTGTTCTCAATTGCTCATCAAATCTTGATGGCTTTTCTTTTTCTGCATTGGACACTTCTGAATCTAGAAACTGAATCTATAGGTGATGATGCATTCCATTGGGAAGTCCGCTATGTTCCAATTTAAACTAGGGAATTTTGTGGACGTTTTGACAAAATGTCTGACACTCACTTGCCTACTATCAATCCAGAACACACCCTGATCACTTGGGCTTTTTCAAATGAGTTAAACTGGCCTCTCAATAGTGATTTGTATTCTCAGCAGAAAACTGTACTTTCAATTCTCTCTCATGCTGAAGCAAAAAAAGATGTCAATGGTTGTCCCGTTATTTTATCATGATTTCAGTGTGTCAGCTCTGCGATCTATCTGTCAATTGTTATCCTACTGTTGCCACTATGTTGTGTTAATGAGAATGGTCTAATGATCAATCATTCATCAAAGACTGACTAACTCTGTGGGTTTCTTTATTTCAAACAGTAAAACACTTTGCAAGGTAGATAGCAAACATTATGACAAATCAACTGATTTCTGTATAAAGCATGCAAATCCACAGCACACTAACAAGCAGAGTTACAAAAAGCATTCACATAATTCATGAAGTGGTGAACTTTCCTAAATGCAAACTACACATATAAAAATACTCATTGGTGTTGAGAAGAATGAAGTCCTGCTTTCACATTGAGAGTACACTCCATCATGTTGTGTGGCACTATCATTGTGCTAAATGAGACAGACTTCAGATCCAGCAACACAAGCCTGAGCATCCATGAGGCACTGTAGGTCACGAACAGCAGTAAAATCATATTCCAGCACAATTTGCAACTTCATGGCCCAGCATATCATCCCTTTACCATTACCATCAGCCAGGGGATCAAGTTTCATTTGATGAACAGTGCAGGAGAACATGCCAGGAGCAGCACCAAGCATAGTAAAAAATGAGGTGTTAACCTGGTGAAGCTAAGAGGACGACTTACATGTCAAACAGCATAAACAACAAGTGACAGACAGAACTAAGTGAACACACAACCAATGGATCAAATCTAAGGTCTGCAGTCCTGCCAATCCAGTTAGGAATGGTGGTGGACAATTAAACAACTCACTGGAGGAGGAGGGTCCACAAATATCCCCATCCTCAATGAGGGAAGAGCCCAACACATCAGTGCAAAAGATAAGGCTGAAGCATTTGCAGTAATCTTCAGCCAAAAGTGCTGAACAAATAATCAATCTGGGCCCCTTCCTTAGCATCAAGTATGTCAGTCTTTAGCCAATTTGATTCACTCCAAGTAATATTGAAAAGATGATTAGAGGCACTGGATACAGCAAAGCCTGTGGACCCTGACAACATTACAGCAATAGCATTGAAGACTTGTGCTCCAGAACTTTACACACCCTTAGCCAAGATGTTCCAGTACAGCCACAACACTGGCGTCTACTGACAATGTGGAAAATTGCCCATGGATGACCTGACTACAAAAATCCGGATAAACCGACCTGGACAGTTGCTGCCCTATCAGTCTACTCTTGATCATCAGTAAAGTAATGGAAGATGTCATCAACAGTGCTATTACGCAGCACCTGCTCAGCGATAACCTGGTTACTGATGCCCAGTTTGGGTTTTACTAGGGCTACTCAGCTCCTGAACTCATTACTGCCTTTGGTCAAAAACGGACAAAAGAGCTGAATTCCAGAGGTGAGGTGAGAGTTAATGCTCTTGACATTAAACCCACATTTGACAAGAGTATGGCATCAAGGAGCCCTTACTAAACAGGAGACAACAATATTAGACCATTAGATATCTGAGCAGAATTTAGCTATTCAGCCCATTGGGTCTGTTCTGCCAATTGATCATGGCTGATACATTTCTCCACCTCATTCTCCTGACTTCTCCTTGTAACCTTTGATCCCTTTGCTAATTAAGATACTACCTATCTTTGTCTTAAATACACTCAATGACATGACATTCACAGCCCTCTGTGGCAATGAGTTCCATAGATTAACCACCCTGTAGCTGAAGAAATTCCTCCTCATCTCAGATCTAAAGGGTCATTCCTTCACTCCGAGGCTTTGCCCGAGGGTCCTAGTCTCTCCTACTACAGGAAGAACCTTCCCCACATCCACTCGACCTGGACCTCTCAGTATTTTGCAAATTTCAATCAGGTACCACCCCCATCCTTCTAAACTCTACTGAGTACAGACCAGAGTCCTCAACCACTCCTCAAATGACAGAACTTTGATCCTGAGATCATTCTTGTAAGCCTCTCCTGGACACCGTCTCACATTAGCACATCCTTCCTTTGTTACAGGGCCCAAAACTGCTCACAATATTCCAATTGTGGTCTGACCACAGCCTTATACAGTCTCAATACATCTCTGCTCCTGAAAACTAGCCCTCTTGAAATGAATGCTACCATTGCATTTGCCTTCCCAACTGTCAACTGAACCTTCATTTTAATGTTAAGAGAATCCTGAACTAGGACTTCCATGTCCCTTTGTGCTTCAGATTTCTAAAGCCTTTCCCTATTTAGAAAATAGTCTATGCCTCTATTCTTCCTATCACACTTTCCCACATTGTATTCCATCTGCCACTTTTTTGCTCACTCTCCTAATCTGTCCAAGTTCTTCTGCAGTCTCTCCATGTCCCCAACACTACCTGTGCCTTTATCTATCTTTGTGTCATCTGCAAACTTAGCAACAATACCCCCAGTTCTTTCATCTAGATCTTTAATATATCACGTGATTAGTTGTAGTCCCACCTCTGAGCCCTGCAGAACTTCACCAGTCACTGGCTGCCATCCTGAAAAGACTCCTTTGTCCCCACTCTTTGCTTTCTGCCAGTCAGCCAGTCCTCTATCCATGGCAGTACCTTTCCCCTAACACCATAGGCTCTTACTTAGCAGCCTCCTGTGTGTCACCTTATCAAACGCCCTCTGGAAATTCAAGTGGATCATGTCCGCTGGCTCGACCAAGTCTAACTTGCTTGTTCTCCCCTCAAAGAATTCTCACAGATGTGTCAGGCACAACCTACACTTGATGAATCCGTGCTGACTCAGCTCTATTTTACCATGCACTTCCAAGTACTTCGCAATCGCATCCTTCATAATGAACTCTAAAATCTTATCAATGGTCGAGGTCAGGCTAACCGGCCTATAATTTCCTGTCTTCTGCCTCCCTCCCTTCTAAATAGGGGCATTAAATTAGCTATTTTTCAGTCCTCTGAGACCCTCTTTGACTCCAATGATTTGTCAAAGATCACCACCAATGCCTCCACAATCGCCTCAGCTATCTCCTTCAGAATCCTGGTTGTGTAGCCCTTTCAGTCTAAGCAATTTATCCACCTTCAGACCTTACAGATTCCCCAGCCCCTTCTCCTTAGTGATGACCACTAATTTTTTTCATTTATACTATGAGGGCGTCGCTGGCTAGGCAGCATTTATTGCACATCCCTAATTGCCCAGAGGGCAGTTAAGAGTCAACCACATTGCTGTGGGTCTGGAGTCACATGTTGTCCAGACCAGGTAAGGATGGCAGTTTCCTTCCCTAAAGGACACAAGTGAACCAGATGGGTTTTTCTGACAATCGACAATGGATTCACGATCATCATCAGATTTTTAATTCCAGATATTTATTAAATTCAAATTCCACCATCTGCCATGGCAAGATTTGAACCTGTTCCCCAGAATGTTATCTGGGTCTCTGGATTAACAGTCTAGCGATAATACCACCAGGCCAACACTTCCCCTTTGACCCCTGACTCTCTTAAAATTTGCTGCTGGTATCTTCCATCGTGAAAAATGATGCAAAATACTTATTCAGTTTCTCCGGCATTTCTTTGTTCCCTATTACTTCTTCTCCAGCCTCATTTTCTAGTCGTTCTATGTCCACTCTTGCCTCTCTACTCTCTTTCAGATAGCTAAAACAAAAACTCTTGCAATCTTGTTTTATATTACTAGCTAGTTTACTCTCAAATTTCAAATCCTCCTTATTGCGTTCTTAGTTATCCTCTGGTGGTTTTTAATAAATTTCTCACCAATCATCACCACATTGTATGCTTTTTATGCAGTCTTTGACTTTCCTTGTCAGCCATAGTTGCTTTGTTCTCCCTTTAGTAGGTTTCTTCTTCCTTGGGATAAATTTCTGCTCTGCCTCCTGAGTTACCCCCACAAAATCCCTGCTCCACTATCTTCCCTGTTAGGCTTGTCTTACAATTAACTCTGGCCAGTTCCTCACTCATGATTTTCTCGTTACCTTTACTCAATTGTAATGCTGTTACATTTGATTTCAGTTTCTCCCCCTCAAACTGCAGGGTGAATTTTATCATATTGTGGGCACTGCCCCCAAAGGATTCCTTCATCTTAAGCTCCTCAATCTATACTGCCTCATTACATTTACACATTCTATGCCTTCAAACCTAAACCACATCTTGCTCTCGATTTAATTTTATTTCTTGCTAACAAGGCAACCTTGCCCCCTCTGCCAATCTGTCTGCCCTGTCGATAAGACGAGTATCTTTGGATATTTGGTTCCAAGCCCTGATCCTCTTGCAGCCATATCTCTGTGATGCCCAATATTTCTAGTTTAAATCCCTATCAATGGCCCTAGTTATGTGATTTTCCATGATTCTGTTCCCAGCAGGATTCAGGCAGAGCTGATCCAATCAAAACAGCTCCCTCCTTGCCCAGTAAATGCACCAATGTCCCATGAATTTGAACCAGTTTCTCCTGATCTTTGTATCAATTAGCTTGTGAGGCAAGTCGTAATTCAGAGGCAATTATCTTTTTGATTCTGTCTTTTAAATTATCCCCTAGCTGTTTGTATTCCCTCAGCAGAATTTCTCTCCTCTTTCTACCTATATTGTTGGCATCTACATGGACCACAACAATTGGATCTTTCCCCTCCTACTCCAAGTGCCTCTGCAGCCCAGATAAAATCCTCAGCCCAGGTACCAGGCAGGCAACACAGCCTTTGGGATTCTCCATCTTGCCCACAGAGAACAATGTCTATTCCCCTCACTATCCCTGAAAACAACTATGTTTCGTTTGAATGGCTCCTTCTTGAATGGCTCCCTACACCACAGTGCTCTGGTCAGTTTTCTCATCCTCCTTGTAGCCCCCACCCTCATTTACACTAGGAGCAAGAATCTCAAACCTGTTGGATAAGCTCAAGGTCAGAGGCTCCATCAGCACTACCACTTGGATCTCTCTACCTGCCTCGCACAGTCATAGCCTGCTGTCCCTGACCACTGACCAAACCTGAGGTCATTAATCGAAGGGGTCTGATTTCCTCCTGAAACATAGTGTCCAGGTAACTCTCTCCTTCCCTAATCTGTGGCAGTGTTTGAAGCTTATACTCCAGCTCACCAACTCTGAGCTGGACTTCCTCAAACAACCAACACTTGCTGGGCCCCCGATCCAGGACTTCAGTTTATCCTTTTTCAAAAAAAAACCTCACAAACTACGAAACAAAAAAGCAAGCAAAAGGCTGTGTAAATGAAGTCCATGGATGAAAGGTTGGCTTCTGTGATGGCCTGGGCTGTGCACACCACCTTCTGTAGTTTCTCACAGTCCTGGGCAGAGCAGTTGCCATACCAGGTCGTGATGCACCCGGACAGTATGCTTTCAATGAAGCATCTGTAGAAGTTGGTGAGGGACCTTATGGACATGCCAAATTTCCTGAGCTGCCTAAGGAAGAAGTGGGGTTGTTGTGCCTTCTTGACTGTCACGTCGATGTGGGAAGTCCAGGACAGGTTGTCAGTTATTGTCACTCTGAGGAACTCGATGTTCTTCACCCTCTCAACCTCATAGTTCCTTTAATGTAGATGGAAGCGTGTTCTCCTCCTTTCTTTCTGAAGTCAATAATCTGTTCTTTACTTTTGCCGATGATGAGAGACAGATTGTTTTCATTGCACCGCATCACCAAGCCCTCTGTCTACCTTCTGTAGTTTGACTTGTTGCTGTTAGATATCCGTCCCACCATGGTGATGTTGTCAGTGAACTGGGAATTAAGGGGAACACTCTCCGTTGGTTGGAGTCATATTTTTACCTGACAAAAGAGCAGTGCTCCGAAAGCTTGTGATTTCAAATAAACCTGTTGGACTATAACCTGGTGTTGTGTGACTTCTGATCTTGCCCATCCCAGTCCAACACCGGCACCTCCACATCATGGAGTCATATCTGGCATGCAGGAAGATGGTCATGGTTGTTGGAGGTCCATTATCTCAGCTCCAGGACATCTCTGCAGGAGTTCCTCCAGGTAGTGTCCTAGGCCCAACCATCTTCAACTGCTGCATCAATAACATTCAGCCAGCATAAGGTCAGAACTGAGAACTGTCACCGATGATTGTACAATTTCAGCACCATATGCAACTCTTCAGATACTGAAGCGGTCCTTGCCCAAATACAGCAAGACCTGGACAATATCCAGATTGGGATGTGGCAAGTAACATTCGTGCCACAGAAATGGAAGGCAATGACCATCTGCAAGAAAAGGCAATTAACCACCACCCCTTGACATTCAATGGTGTTTCTGTCACTGAATCCCACACTATCAATATCCTGGGGGTTACCGCCGACCAGATATTCAAATGGATAAGCTGTATAAATACAGTAGCTACAAAAGCAGGTTCAGAGGCTAGGAATACTGCAGCAAGTAACTTCCTTCATGAATTCCCAAACCATGTCCATCAATTACAAAATATAACTCAGGAACACTCCCTATCGCCTAGAAGAATATAGTTCCAACAACATTCAAGAAACTTAATACCTTGCAGGATGAAGCAGCCTACTTGATAACATCACATCAGCAAATATTCATTCGGTCCACCACCCATGCTCAATAGCAGCACTATCTACTATCTATAAGATGTTCTGCAGAAATTCACAAATATTCTTAGATCGCATCTTCCAAAGCCATGATCACTACCATCGAGAAGGACAAAGGCTGCAGATACAAGGGAATATCACCATCTGTTAGTCCCCCTCCAAGCCACTTACCATCCTTACTTAAAAAATATATCTTCCGGCCAGGAACACGCATGTGCCACAAATGATTAAAAAGAACATATTGGGAGGTTGTTTCTTCTCGTGAGGGATACTGGAATCAGGGGGTGCTGTTAAGAATGAGTGATTTCTCTTTTAAGGCAGAGATGAGGAAAATATTTTGTCACAGAAGGCTGTCAGTTTGTGGAATTCATTATGTCAGAAAACAGTGGAGGGAAATGAATTTAATTTATTTTGTTTAATTTGATAGCGAAGAGAGCCAAAGGTTTTTGAGGGCAGATCTGAAAGTGAAGTTCCGACCACAACTTGATCAACCTTGACCTTATTGAACTGAGCAGGCTTGAATTGGCACACGGCCTGCTCCTGATTCTATGTTCCTATGGTATGTGGCACAAAACAGGACAAGTTCAACAGAGATAGTAGGAACTGCAGATGCTGAAGAATCTGAGATAACAAGGTGTAGAGCTGGATGAACACAGCAGGCCAAGCAGCATCAGAGGAGCAGGAAGGCTGATGTTTCGGGCCTAGACCCTTCTTCAGAAAAAGTTCAACAGAGCTTTGGACATGCTTAAGCTTACAGAGACTCCAGAATGGGTGGTTGTCCAGGAAAGCAATGGAATAGTTGAATCTAAAGACAATAAAGAAGTGATTTACACAAGTCTTATTTTCCAACGAGACAATTACCTGCTTACTGTTAATTACATAAAGGTTAAATATAAGTGTACACAGGTGAGAGGTACCAATTGAATAGTTAATTGGACATATATGCAGAGACACCCCTTCCATATCCAGTCAGCACTGTAGGAACTGGAGTGCATCAACTCCACTGAAAGTGACATTTCAATTAATGTAGGAAGGTTTTGATTTTTGCTCCAATGACCATTTAAGGGGCTGTTAGTTTTTTTTTCACTCGAAAGAATATAAAGGCACATTGACTGAATCTAGCGATGGATTATAGAGTTAGGAGTTATGCATGTGCAATGTCTCATTTTGAGAATAAATCTAAACCTGAGTAGTGATGACTTTTACTGTCTCCTTCATTAAGTGGCCATAACATGTTTAACAATCACTATCCATATGCATTAATGTTTCTGTTTGTTTTTAATCACTATCTAAATTCCTTTTTGTAGAATTAGGGATTTATCTTCAAGAGTGGCAAGTGGTGAAATGCTCCAATTTTTAAGTAACCTCTTTGTAAATATTTTTTCTGACCTACCTACAATTTAATGTTGAGATTATCATAAAATTAATTTTTTTTTACCATGTCAACAAACAATGGAATCAAAATATCATGATACATTTCGTATCTCTCCCAAGCTGAAGAATGCAGACATTGCAGGCTGACATAAATAGTTAGCAGATTAAGTTCAGGACAGAGAAGTACATGGTACATTTTGGGAAAATGTCAAACATTTAGTCAAAGAAAGTACACCATATACAGCAAGTCACTTAATAGATTGGAGAAACAGAGAGATTTGGATAGAGATCTCCAAGCTGGATTTACAGGTATAAAAGGCCCTTGCATACGCAAATGGGATTTTACGTAGGCATATTCTAATTCAATATACACATTTCCATCCATCCCAAGAATGAGGTTGAAGAAATCTGGTAATGACATGTGAATTCTGAACAGTATTGACGGGATAAACAATGAAATATGATTTCCAAGGTTTGTCAAATCCCTTAGAATTATAACAGAGAAATGTTGAAGGATTAAAAAAACATACAAAGGGATATTAACTTGCGGAATACATTAACCAAAGTGCTTTTTTAAAAATTTGGTCATGGGACTTAAGCCTTATTGACCATAGGACAGTAAAATGCAAGAGTAGAAGAAGGTCATTCAGCTCATTGAGTCTGCTCTGCTATTCTAATAGATCATGGCTGGTTTGATAATCTTCAGCCCTACTTTGCTTCATTTTCCCCAATACCTTGATTTCCTTGAATTCAGCCTTGAATAATCTTAATGAACTGGCTTCAACAGACCTCTGCTGTAAAGAATTCCACAGATTCACCCCTCTCAAAGAAGAAACTTCTCCTCCTGTCTTATATTGAGATTATGCCCTTTTGCCCTAAATGCTGCCACAAAGGGAAATAACGTTTTCTCATCTACCCTGACAAGTCTCTCAGAATCTTATGTTTCAATAATGTCGGCTCTAATTGTTCTAAACTCCAATGAGTATAGGTCCAACCTACCCTAAGCACTTTCGTGTTACATTCACAGCAAATGGTGATGAAATGATTACAAATTAAACATGGGTGTGTTTGCCAGTGGCTGCTTCATGTATTTGAGCTACAAAGTCTTAGTGCCTAGCAAATATCGATCCTGTGCTTTCACCCATTAAATTCACATTTACTCCACCCAATCAAGGAACTGTCCCATCTAGGTACACTGCACCTCGAGAACAGAAAGTGATGGCAGAGAATGCAGCTTGTGGTGGACAGTATTACATCCCATTACCCCCACCACCACATTGCATCCAAAGCCTCTATGTCCATTTTTATTGAACTACTCCAACAGTCATTCCACCCATCTTCCTCATGTGGAGGCTGACCACATTGACCTTAGACCTGCCTCCTAAATCCTGGCATTAAACTTTAAAGATGTTCACCCTGCTTCTATATTCTCCCCCTGTGGAGGCCATGGTGGTGATAATGGCTATTTTCTCCTCCTTCTGTAGCCCATTATGTCCTCCCGAATGTTGTCCAACAAACAGTTTCATTCAACTTGAATTATCCTCTATTACTGTCCTTGTTCCTAACTGTACAAAAGCCTCTGCTGTCCCCCCAGCCTTGACTCCCCACCCCTTCTGCCCTGATTTTTCTGCTACCCTTTACTAGTACCCCTCTCCTTTGAAAATATGCCAATGGACCCCTAGAACTGTATTCAGACCAGACCTCTGAATGACATCAACAAACAGCCCCCAGACATGACTGGAATGGTATAGCAAAGCAATGAAAGGGATGGACGCTTTGGCCTTGCAGGGAGATGCTATGTACGCAAGCACTAAGACAGCAAGACAGCTGTCCATGCAATGTCTCCTGGTCCAATCATTGATCCAGGTGCCTGTTTGTTTGCCAAGTGTCTCTGATGTAGGTTTTCAATGCTCATTGCTGGTGCATCCTGCGAAGGGACCCTGTGTGTCTGAAGGTGCCTCCATGTGCATTGGAGAGGGGTTCTCAGATGCCATATGACCATGAATGAAAGGTGCGTATGTCTGATGGTGCAGATTGTACTACAGAGAATGCACCATGGAGGTTGCTTGGAACAAATGGCGAGCTGAATGTTCCAGGGACTTACTCACTCAACTTATTTGGCAAATTTGTTAAGGAAGGAACCTGAATATTAATGAGTTGAGTTGGGCCATCAAAAGGTATTTAACAAGCAATAATCTCCTTTCATCATTAATGCTCCACTGCTTAACGAGAAACTCACCAGCTCGCTTGCAAAATGTGTTAAGGATGGCATACGATACACCAACACCAAGATAGGCCTCACTGCTGATCCTGATTCATAGAAGCCCTACAGTATGAACGCAGGCCTTTCAGCCCATCACGTCCACACTGACCCTCTGAACAGTGTCCCACCCAGACACAGCCCCCTTACCTATCTCTGTTAACATGGCTAATCCATCTAGCCTGCACATCCGTGGATACTATGGGGCAATTTATCATGGCCAATCCACCTAACCTGCACATCTTTGGACAGTGGGAGGAAACCCACACAGAGACAGCAACAATGTGCAAACTCCACACTGACAGCCACCCAAGGCTGGAATCGAACCTAGGTCCCTGGCACTGTGAGTTAGTAGTGCTAACCACTGAGCTGCCTATTGTGCTGCCCATTGTCTCTTGCCAAATTCCACTTCGCTCAAACCCCTACAAGATTCCATTCAATATTTCACCTGCCTGGTAAGGGGTGGGGATAGGTGGGCTTATTCTTCTAGCTGATAGAGGGAGTGAATGAGGTAAGAATTAAACATTAGTAAAAATTAATTTGCCAGAGAAAACAAATGCCTATACTACATGCAAAACAAAACTTTTCACTGTACTTAGGTACATGTGACAATACCAAATCAAATCAAATTAAATAAAAACTCTAATGAAAAACATTGTGCTATAAATGCTATGAGAATGCAATAAACATGTTGTTCTACACTCACAGTTAATATTTCTAGCGAGAAAAGGATGAAAAAGAACACTAAATAAGGAAGGGGTAGCAGGAACTGCAGATGCTGGAGAATCTGAGATAACAAGGTGTAGAGCTGAATGAACATAGCAGGCCAAGCAGCATCAGAGGAGCAGCTCCTCTGATGCTGCTTGG